>NC_058404.1:146918224-146992036 GCF_002201575.2 Neomonachus schauinslandi
AAAAAAAAAAAAAAAAAAAAAGAATTCCTCATATCAGTGAGGTCATATGATACATGTCTTTCTCTGATTGACTTATTTTGCTCAGCATAATACCCTCCAGTTCCATCCACGTCATCGCAAATGGCCAAGATGTCCATCGACATTCCAATTTATTTCCCCCACCTCTTACCTTTTTCTCCAAAGAGAAGTATTTTATTCGGCTAAAACTCTTATTTTCTGTTATTGATGTTCTCTCCAGTGGAAAGATGCTTCTAGAGTCCCTCATTTCTCTGTGATTGATGGTTCTGGCCCACACAGTTATCTTGTCTTTCACTGGACTGCTGTACTTTAGTGTCAGTACCAACAGTTTATTCGGTCTCTCCAGCTAGTTAGAAACTCACAATCTAAGATCATATATTATACTTTTTATTCTATCAGCCTTCTCTCATTGACCTCCACCAACACCACTTAGGGTCTGGGCACACAACAAACTACTGGTTGAGTCTTTTAATCACTGTGGCAGCAGAAACGTCTGGTCACCATAAGACCCTTAAGAATTTGTTTACATTGTAGTAATTCTGATGATTAGCCTATTCAGCATGATGTGTGCCTCACGGACAGACTGAAGGGCAATAACTATCAATTTGACACCTGAGCCTTGGGACCTAAAAAAGACCCTAATCCAAACAGGCAGCATCCCTGTACTCATTAAGAGGATAGGCTGCAGGGCCAGGATGCAGCTCTACCACTTAGCTGCTATTTAACTTTGGGGAAATTACTTAATCTCTTTGTGCCTCAAGTTTGCCAATATGTAAAACGGGGTTGATCGTACCAACACCAAAGCATTAGTGTAAGTAAGTGTCTAACTATATTAGTTGTTGTTAATTATTGTTAATTATTCTTCATAGAGGGATAGACTCAATATAGCAGGTGGAGCCCTGAATCAACAACAGTGCAGCTACTTTTGAAGTTCAAAATGATTACAATGGCTACCTATACAATGACTCAGTTACTTTCTCACCTCTCGCATGTGGATGCACAGAACACTGATTAGGCAATAATGCCAGTTTGGTATAATTAACTACTGTCTTTCAGATTGTAGGAAAAAATCACTGCTGCTCTTTTTTTTTTTTTTTAAAGATTTTATTTATTTATTTGAGAGAGAGAGAAAGCACAAGAGGGGGGAGGGTCAGAGGGAGAAGCAGACTCCCTGCTAAGCACGGAGCCCAATGTGGGGCTTGATCCTGGGACTCCAGGATCATGACCTGAGCCGGAGGCAGTTGCTTAACCAACTGAGCCACCCAGGCGCCCCTGCTGCTCTTTTAACACATGGAGGTAGAGAGGAAAGAAAGGATGGTTGTTTTCATTTCAGTTCAGCTCTAGGGAGTGAACCCAGACCACTGGTGGTAACACATGGAGAAATCAGGAAGCTCTGCTGGTGACTGATAAGGTCATGAGATTCTGTGGAGGCAAATCCATCAACTAGCCACTGGATCAATCAGACAAGTGAGCTGGAAACAGTGGGGAGCCCTTCTCTTTCTGAAGAAGAGCAAGAAATACTTCCTCCCATGAAATGGCCTCTTTGTAAATCTACTCTGCAGCCATTCCCTGTCAAAGGGGAAATAAAGAAACACAAAATCTGCAAATACTCCCCAACATGTAAAGAATGGTTCGATGATCTCTTTATCAGTTATCCCAGATGACAACACTCCTTCAAAGTTCCTAATAAAGCACTTCCACATAAGGTATGAACTTCTCATTTAAATAACTTTATAGTCTGGATGTAAGTTCACTTAAAATTCTCACAGGGGTGGGGAGTCAGGGAGAGGAAGGAGATGCAGAGCCAAGCTGCAAAAGTGTTGAACAGTGCTTCAAAAAGAATACTTGTCCAACTCTTCTTGCAATTTTCCTTTCTGTTCCAAATGCTGACCACCAAGAAGGGCTCTTGAGATGAAGCCATTCTTGGTTGCCAAGGAAATTCCCACAAAGCCTGAAGGATTTCTTTGAGAGCTGGGGACAGCAACACCTTTCAGCAGAAACAATAAGAAACATACAGGTGGCTGAGTCTACTGTCACTGTACTTTTCACCTCTTTACCTCAGAAGACAGGAGGATTAGCCAGCTCAGAGATCCAATCAGACTGGGAGAATAAACCCAGTTTTAGCCTCAATATTTTAAGCTTCTGAAAAAAGCCCCCAAAGTGATCTGGGAGGCAGATGCTAGTGACTGAGATTCTTTTCACTTTAGCAACATGAGTCGCTAAGCTTTTACTGGAGTGAATCATAAAGAAGAAACTCAAATCTAATTGGCATATAGTATCCCAGCAGTGGAGGAGGATTTATTAAAGTGTTTAAAAAATCTAGGACACAAATTGGTATAATCTTTTGGAAAGGTAATTGGCAATACACAGTGAGCCAGCAATTCCACTTATAAAAATTTCTCCTCCAGAAATAAATACTCACTAAAGAATGCAAAAAAAAAAAAAAAAATACAGTAAGGATTTTTCTTAAAACCTTGATTGGTAATTGCAAAGAAATGAAAATAAAAATATCTATAAGAGAACATCATTTAAATAAAATAGGATTCTTGTGGACTACAGCCTTTAAAAAGAATAAGGTAGATGTCTGTGGCATTGTTAGGTTTTAAAAAATCCAGCTGCAGAACAATATGACCCTATTTGTATTTTATATAAGTAAGTATATAAGTTTTTAGGCATAGAAAAAATCTAGAGGACCCTCCATCAAACTGCTAATAGTGGTTATTTTTAGGGTGAGGATTTGTGAACTTTCACTTTCTATTTTATTCATATTTGCTTTGTTTGAATTTTTACAGCAATTTTGTATGCTTTGTAAATCAGAAAAAAACTAAAGTTTAAAAAAACATACAGATAATAACATGTCACTATAGCAGGTTAAGAATGACTCCATGTATATATTTACAACTATTAGAAAGGTTTTTTAACTAGGCCCTTAGGGTGTTCATCATAAGGTATTGCTGTTTTCTGGTTGTGTAACAATTTGTTGCTTCCAAGGGAAAAAAAGTTGTTTATCTTTTTAATGAAGTCATGGTCAGAAGTAGGCAACATGTGACATGAGAGTAGACACCCATCAGAGATAATTGTTGATGGCATTCTATGACTCTCTTAATATATTCTAAGAATATTCATGGTTTTGGAATACAGTAGAATGCTACGTATTGAAAAGAGGAAAAAAGTACCATCAAATATAAAACATGCCAGTTAATTATTTAAGACATAAAACCTGCCATCCCTTTCATTATATGCCCAATACAGGAATGTCCTGCAGTTGTCCTGAGTTCAATTCTTTCACAGGTACAGGTAAGAGTGTGGCTCAGGACCCCCAATCGGCTGCTCTGTTCTGTTCCTACACACCAGTGCTCCTTTCTGAACAGTAAAAACTAAGATGCTTGTCACTGTTCCTCAGAGAGACCTCCAGTGAAGGTTACATGAGTCATGGGTTTTACCCAGGTGATGTGCCTGACGTCAGCCAGCGGTAACAACAACAGGAGAACCGGAGGTAGAGAAGCAATCACTCAAAAGCTCAGATTCACCACTCTTGGTGGCCTATGTCCAGTTCTGGTGCATTAAAATATTTTAATATTTTATTAATATTCATAATTTAATCTAATTAATAGGAAACTTTTTCTTTCTTAAAATACTTTGTGAAACAGAAGAACTTCCCTTACTGACAGAAATAAGATCTTGATGTCTATGGTAAATATATTAAGAAACTGGCTATTGGGTCTTTAGGGCTATCAGTTTAATGCACTGTGGTGCTCATCCAATGGTCAATTATAGGAACACCCGATGATCCAGAACACTGGCAAATTCCTCTATCCTATTACCCAGGATCTTCAGTGATCTTTTAAAAATGTAAATCAGTACATACAACTCTCCAGGTAAAACTCCAAAAACAGTGTCTCACTGCACTTAGAATAAAAATGAAAAGGTACCCCTGTGTAACTTCTCTGGTCTCATCTACTACTTTGCTCCAGCCACTCTGGACTTGTTTTTTCTTCTTCCCATTTCTTGGATACACCACATTCATTCCTGTTTCAAGGTTTTACTATTGCTTTTTGCTTAGTATAGAAGCCTCTTCCCCCATAGCTTCTCCTTTCTGGCTAACCCTCCTACCTAAAACAGCTTTTCTGTACCTCTTCACGTTACCCTGCTATATCTTCAAGATAGTATTTGTGATTGTGTGAAATTACTCTATTCATTTGTTTACTTGTTTTTATTGTTTATTGCCTACCTGTCCTCAAAAGCATGGGAGTTTATGAGTCAAAAAATTTATGTCTCATTCATCTCTGGAATCCTACCTACCTCTGAGAACACTTTCTAGCACAGAATATACTTTTTGAATGAGTGAATGAGTTCAAATCACAGCAGCACACAGTTATGGGGTGATTTAAAAGTTCAAATTTGTTGCAGCCTCACAGTGACTTAAAATCATAGTTCTAAGTTTCACAAAAAAACTCCTCTTTTCTTTGCCTGAAAATACAAGATAGAGCTTAGTTTACTTCAGACAGGTTAATCTGCTTCATTTTCAAGCTGACACAGAACCTGTTTTTCACTGAATGTTAGTCTTTGATTCAAATAAACAGCTTTCATGAAAGTATATAGCATTATGAAAATGGGAAAATCCAACCCCCCCAATATTAAGTGGGACACAGGTTCATGAAATCAGTATGTCAGCACTTCTCAAACATACTAATAACCACTGTTAATTGAGAGAGCATCAGGTGGGAGAAGGAAGCTATGTAAAGTCAAATTTCTCATAGAAAAGGAAAAGATGATAACAAATACCAGTTTTGTTAATTATCTAAGTGGCAAGCTAATGCCCTTTGAAAGAGACTCCAAAGATAATCATTGCAGGGACTACACCAGGTCCCATCAAGGACACATGGCTGAAGAAACGCTGTAGCCACTGAGCCACAGGGAAGCTCACTGCAGCCACCCAAACCATAGTGACTAATGACATCTAAGGATGTAACCACCTCCTCACAACATGCCTTTGTTCTCAGATTTTCACAGATGTGATTCCATTTGGAGTCCTCCCAACACCACAGTGTTTCAATGGTCCCTAAAAATGTGCTAGAGACAAGTATTAAAACCTCAGAAAATATGAGCCTTTCTTAGCCACTGCATCTTCCCTGAGGAGGGAACCGCGACCACCCAGTGCTCGGTGTGAATTAGAGGGCTTTCTGGCTGGGCTGTGAAAAAGAAAAGGAGGTGCTATTGTATTTTTCTGTCACTGTGAGTATGAAGCTAAGCTTCCCTTAGCTATTAACGCTAAGGGAAGTTTTATGTGAGCCTTAGGAAGGAAATCTTCAGAACTATGAAGAAATCATCTCAGCTGAATTTAGTTGACTCAGTCCTATATTACTTATGTGTAAGAAAAGGATTAGGAGTTGTTCAATCACAAAATGTTTCTTTCTAGATTTCATTTTAAGGCAGTCATGGCTTAGCAATTTCAAACTTATACATGGTTTTAATGGTTTCATCCTCTTACTGTCTGACAAAATATTTAAATCCAGGTCGATTTCTGCAAAAAAAAACAAAAAAAAACCCCAAAAAACCTAGGACTTCAAAAACAGAAACCAAGACAGGCAAGTACATTGGGAGATAACAGGCAATAGTTAGTGCTAAAAATGATTATAACACATTTTAGAAATTAAGCTTCGGCCAAATTCTACCAGTAGACCTATTGATAGGTTCTCAGATAAGCTAGAAGTGATAACCAGATAAGAAGTTACAAGGTTATGTGAGCAGTGTCTCCCTGAGAATCTGCAAGGTATTTCTACATCATCTACTGCATTCACTGTAGTCTACGGACTGCCATTTCACTGAAGGTTGATCATGTAATTGTGAGATGTTATTGCATTTTACTGATAACCTGAAAAAAAGCCAAGCCCTTTTAAAGTCATTGTACCACTTAGCATAGTACTTCTACCAGAGCTAAAGTTAAGAAGTAAAATGAGAAAAGATTTGCTCATCCTCACAGCTGATTCCATACTCAGATGCAAATCAGAACTAAGTTACGGCATTTGACAAGCACCCACTGCACTTGTAAGTTTTTTTAAAAAACAAAAAAGGAATAAAAGGAGATAGAAAAACAAATCAATCTAAGGTAAATGCGGAAGGTAACTGGATAGTGAAGAAAAAACTCTTCCATAGCAACAAAATAGAAGAGATTATTTATGTAGATTTACAAGTAGATGAGCTCCAGATGTTTTTTTTTTTTTATCTCCTTCTCCCCAGGTGCTTTTCTGCTTAATAAATATAACATCCAAGTTGGAATATTGTTGAGGCATTGAATCACCTAAATTTTGGCTATGCTCTTCTGCTGTTAACTATTTTGAGCTATTTCTCAATAAGGCAGCCGCTACTGAAATCATAAGTACATAGGCTTGGCAGAGCCAGAGAGAAAAAGTGCAGTCCACAGATTTGTTTCTTCTGTTTTCCCAAAACAGAATCTCATAAAAAATATGCCCTCAAATTTTGTCACTATGTTGCTGTCAAAGAAATTCTGCTCTTCTTCCTAACTCTGAACATTAAACCCGTAGTTCTTGCGCTACAGGGAAGTTATATAGCTCCAGGAAGGGGAGAGGCACCATTACAACTGTTCCAATTGTAGCCAGGCAGAATCATCAGTCAATCAGAAACTTCAGTTCCAGTCGGATGGAAGTTTTTGGGGCCAACTTGGAAAAGCATACAGAACAAGTTTGACTTTACTGCCAAAATCATTTCCAGGATATTGGCTAATTAATTATAAAAGCTTTTTCAAAACAAATTTGAGCTTGGCAACCTTTTTTTCCTACCCAAACAGAGAAAAAAAAAAAGGTTAAAAAATAAAAGCCTGAGTTTATGGAGGGGGGGGGGGTTGCCATAGCTTCATCTTCTTTACAAACCCATTTTCTTCTCACCCTAAAATGATCCAGAAGCTTTTGTATTTGAAGTTACTAAAATAGTAAGTACAGAAACTGAAAAATATTAGTTTGAATTCCTAATTTGCCTTTGGTTGTAGATGAGATCATGGGTCAGTTCCAAACTTCTCTTCATACTCTTTGGTGGGAAGCAAAGAATGGACTTTCTTCCTCTTTGTGGGATGAAGAGCTCATTGGATTAACTGCAGTTACTGTAATAGATACAATGTAGATGGACAGTTGCTCTTAAAATGATATATTGTGTTTTGTCAAAAACACACAATAGGGATGCCTGGGTGGCTCAGTGGGTTAAGCAGTTAAGCGTCTGACTCTTGGTAGCAGCTCAGGTCATGATCTCAGGGTCCTGGGATGGAGCCCTGCCTGGGGCTCCGTGCTCAGTGTCCAGTATGCTTGTCCCCTTCCCTCTGCTCCTCCCCCTGCTCACACACTCAGTTTCTCTCTCTCTCTGAAATAAACAAATAAAGTCTTTTTTTTAAAAAATGATACATTCATCAGCCTTCACTTCCTGGCTTTGAAAACAAAAAGGACAAAAACTTCTGATTTAAATCTTCCTGGTTTCACTTAACATGAACCTCGACGAATATGAGATGTTCATGATAGGCATCAAAGATTCTTGTTTCAAGTACTGCAATCACACAGGTTTTACAGCTAAATCAACACCCCCGAACCATTATGTTCCAACATATTTCATCTAACACTGGAATCAAAAGCTTATGTAATATGCATCTTAAGCCATCAAATTTCCTCTGCATATGCCCAGATCTGAAGACACTCAAGAAGGTAAGAAATTTCTCTTAGCCAGCATTTACCAACTGCTTATTGGCCAATTCCTGGCAAGAAAACTGTCAGTAATAAAAGAAGCTTTTTTTTTTTCCAAAAAAAAAGTCTGTCAACCAGATATTCCTAACTCTGCCTTATTCTGTATCAAGTGCACTGCCTTATTCAGTATCAAGACCCCTGGCAAACCACAGAAACAGAACCTTAGTGGTAAATATTGAATGGAGCCAAAATGGGCCAAATAATTTTGAGGGCAACTCTAAACAAGTTCTCATTTACTGAGTTTTCTCTTTGCTGCTACAGCTATGTAGCTCCCAATGTATCCAATATTTAAATGATCTTCTGCTCACTTCAAGGGGGAGGCAAATACAAGGGAGGAGAGCTATCCATATTAGCATATGAAGGGGAGCAGCTCTAGGAATCAAGGATCAATCTCAATGTAACAGGGAGGTAACTCAGCCTGACCAAAGCCAAGAGAGTTCCTCTTCTGAGGAACACAAATTAAAATAAGAAGGACAACACTAGATTTCAGAGAATCTTGAAAGTCAGGTAGGGAAATCTGAACTTAACTTGATGGGAAGCCATTATAAACCTTTGATCCAGGAGAGAAATATGAGGGCAATAATATGAAAAACATATTACTGAAAACAAAACAAAACAAAACAAAAGAACATATTATTGAAATAGGAGAAAACAGAGACAAGGGATTAGTTCCAAAGCTTTTCTAGCAATCCAGTATGAGATGATGAAGGCCTGAATCAGGTGCTGCTGGTGAAGGGGAAGAAGAAAAAATCCAAAAGCCACTTCACCTGAAAATATAAATTCACCTTTCCTGTACCTTTCAGAATTCAGCAAGGCCTCTAAACCTCTGTCATTACTCTAAGAGCTGTCCAGGAAAGAGGCACATCATCAAAAGTCTCCATTGCCTTCGAATATATAATTCAGATTTCTTTATTCAGGTGGAATTTTCACCCAATTAGTCCAAAATAACTTGTTTTGTTTTTTAATATAAAGCGCAAAATTATACCTACTCACCATTTTTATGTCCACCCAACTGGGAAAAATGGCCCAAATTCTACCATATTCTTTTTAAAAGAAAGTAAATCAAGGGGCACCTGAGTGGCTCAGTCGGTTAAGCATCTGCCTTTGGCTCAGGTCATGATCCCAGGGCCTTGCTCAGCGGGGAGCCACCTTCCCCCCCCCCCCCCCCCCGCTTCGTGCGTGTGCTCTCTCTCTCCCTCAAATAAAATCTTTTTTAAAAAAGTAAGTAAATCAAGATTCAAAACCTAATCGCTCTTCATGTCAAATAGGCTACTTACTATGTTTTAATAGACAAACCTATACACAGCTAACAAGACAATCATTACCTTTGCCTGACGTATCCCCCAAAAGTTAACCATAGCCAGCATTTTTTAAAGATTTTATTTATTTAGTTGACAGAGAGAGAGATAGTGAGAGCAGGAACACAAGCAGGGGGAGTGGGAGAGCGAGAAGCAGGCTTCCTGCCGAGCAGGGAGCCCGATGTGGGACTCGATCCCAGGACCCTGGGATCATGACCTGAGCCGAAGGCAGACGCTTAACGACTGAGCCACCCAGGCACCCCCATAGCCAGCATTTTTTAAACCTTTATACTTTACCAATGCACTTTTTCCTAAATTATCTCTTTTAACCCCCACAATAACCCTGTGGTACGGATTATTATTACTATTTTAAAACTGAGATGGGGCACCTGGATGGCTCAGTTATTAAGCGTCTGCCTTCGGCTCAGGTCATGATCCCAGGGTCCTGGGATCGAGCCCCGCATCGGGCTCCCTCCTCAGTGGGGAGCCTGCTTCTCCCTCTCCCACCCCCCCTGCTTGTGTCCCCTCTCTCGCTGTCTCTCTCTCTCTGTCAAATAAATAAATAAAATCTTTAAAAAAAAAAAAAAACTGAGATAACTATAGCTCCAAGACTTCAGTTGCCCAAGAGAATACATCTGTAAGGGTTGGAGTCAAGACTAATTCTTATCTTCGAACTTCAAATCCCTTGACATAGTGCTTTCCCTTCCCTCAGAGAACATGCGCAAAAAAAAAAAAAAAAAAAAAAAAAAAAAAAAAAAAAAAGAACCCATCTACACATATCAGTTCCTTTTAAGTTAGGGAACCATCATCTCTAATCTTATTCCAGCATCTTCTAGACACATATTTAGTCTTAGGTTTCAAAGTAGTAAGATTTCTTTGCTTACCTGGTCCTTCTCCGGTTTATCAGAAATGTCATTCAGACTGGAGGAAGTCAGATTCCTATGGGTCATGGCTGGGCTACCTGAAAAAAACAAAAGTGAATTAAAGACTTCAAACACAAGACTTTGGCTGCACACTTCATAAACACTTACAGATGATGATGAGAATGGCAATATGCTTTAGTTCCACTGGGATCCTCCTGAAGAGTCTTCCAGAGTACAGCTTGGAGCACAAAGATGGTTAAGCTAAAAGTATGTAAAATCGCAAATAGCATGTTTAAATCTTACCAATTTCAAGATGAGTTAAACTTTAGAAGAAACATCTAAAACTATATGCATAAAAGTAAATTTACTCCTCGTTTGGCTTGCTTTTTGTCATTGCCCTTCATACACATCCTAATCTACTTGGTATCCTTTCCTTTTCCTACCCCCTTCAGAGACGGCCTCTTTCCTCATGTCAGCAGAAATGGCCCCAGACTACAGGCCTGGACCTCCTCTTTCCAGGCCTCTGCAGTCCTTCCTGGGGCACCACTCCCTCTGATCAACCACAAAACCCATCTGTGTTCCCTTTTCCAGCTGACACTTTATTTTTTATTTTTTTTTTTAAAGATTTATTTATTTATTTATTTGAGAGAAAGAATGAGAGAGAGAGCATGAGAGGGGTGAGGGTCAGAGGGAGAAGCAGACTCCCCGCCGAGCAGGAAGCCCGATGCGGGACTTGATCCCGGGACTCCAGGATCGTAACCTGAGCCGAAGGCAGTCGCTCAACCGACTGAGCCACCCAGGCGCCCTCCAGCTGACACTTTAACTAAGAAGATTTCTCCGTGGTGGGCATCTGATCCACAATCCCCATTCTTTGCCTCAAAGTAGTGCTACCATAGGCCCCCTACTTCTTGCAACCCCATTTGCCAGACTCATATAAGCATAACCCTTATTTCCCCTCAACATGCCAATCTTTGTATTCACATTAAGGAATGGGTTTCATCACGAGCACTTCATGGGAACCAAGCTCCCTGGCAATACAGTGGCTGTAGGTCAAGTCTACTGGCAATCCAATGACTTTAGACACCAATATACAAGAAAAGAGAGGAGGGACATCTAGAAGAGTGATAGCCCATCTTCAAGTAGACTATGTTAATCAAAAGAATAACATTCTGTTCATTCTGCAGCTGGACCTGCAGTTGGACTTGAAATTTCTAAGCTTACTAAGCAAAAGAGTAACTTTTCAAAGCCAGGGTGTTTGACCCAGCCCCTGCAGGGTGCTGAGTAATGCATTCATCATTAATCCTCAATGATCTGACTCAGGCTGGTCTTCACACCAAAAGGACAAGGGTTGAAAAACAAGCACCAAAGTTTGAACATAGCTTCACATTTGCTTCCAAATTATTTTTTAGATTATAGACTTTACTTCCTTCAGATAGAAACCTCAACACATAATTTTACCGCAGACTAAAATCTACTCCTAATAATTTAATGTCTAAGTAAAAGCAGTTCTTTAAAGAATATAATTGTCTTTAACTACTAAATCAGAAAAATCATAATTTTCTTGAGCTGGCAAGACAGGGTATTTTCCACTCTGCTGCATTTCATTGAGTAAGCATGGCCTAGATCTCTTAAATCCTTTACCTGGTGGGACATTTTATTCTAGGAAAATTTGAGCACAGGGCATTTTTCAAAGGAAAGTTACATCTGAAAAACTGCTTTATGAGCAAAATTAAAAGAACCTTTTTGAAGGCCACATTTTCTTCTCTGAACTACACACCAGGTTTCCAGCGTATGCTCAAAACAAAAGACACCAGGTACAAATGTGAATGCTCCCAAACAATGCTGGGCTTGAAAGTAATAGGAAATGATGAGTAGCTATAATTTTGCACCTGACATTAAAAGCAAACGCAGTTATTTGGACTAGCTGGGTGAAAATTCTACCTGAATGACTGAGGAAATCTGAACTATATATTCCTAAAGCAATGAAGCCTTGGCAATCCTAATCCTAAATTAAAAGTAGCTTCTGTAAATTAATAGATAAGACTGATTTCTAATTATCAAATCAATTGATGTAAGTGGCAATACTGAAATAATCTGAAAGAAGTTTCATTAAGTGACTTAAATTTTCCGGGAAATACCCTAGATTCATTGATTTGCTTTGGAAACCATAAACACCGCAAAGGTGCATGTTAGCCCAAGCACTGTCCTACTGCTGCAAAATCTAAAGAGGTAGACGCCAAATGAATCAAGTTTTTATTACAATGGTAATCCTGACTGATGTCACAACTTTTCCAAGAAACCTCATATACTGCCTCATCATTTCTCTCATGATAGCATGGATGTATTTGTACCAGACAGGGGGTCCAAGGAAGGCACAGGTCCCAGGAAGATGCAGGAACCAGATGGGGAAAAGTAGGTCAATGTTAAGAAACAACCAAATCTACTGTCCCTCCTACTATTATCTGATTCTCATTAATAAAAGTAATCTGAACAGCTTCACTGCTGTTTAACTTTGTAACACGGTGGAAGAATCCAGAAGTCAATACTTCTAGGTAAACCCTAAGCAAGATGATAAACATGCTTCAGTGTTTTCCCCACCTCCTGCCCAGCAAACTCCCCACTCCTGAGTCCAAACACCTTAAACCAAAAACAAGTGCTTCCCAATGCAGTGGTCCCCAGAGTGTGGTGCCCAGACCAACAACATTGCCTTACCTGAACATTTATTAGAAATGCAACTCCTTGCAACTTACCCTAGACCCACTACAGTGGTCCCCCTTATCTGCTGTTTCAGTTACCCGAAGTCAACCGTGGTCCAGAAGCAGGTGATCCTCCTTCTGACAAATCATCAGAAAGTAAATAATAGCCTAAGACTACATTACAAGGCCTACGTCATTCACCTCACTTCATCTCATCACGTGGGCATTTTATAATCTCACATCATAAGAAGGGTGAGTACAGTACAATAAAATATTTTGAGAGACCATATTCACATAATTTTTATTATAGTACATTGTTATAATTGTTGTATTTTATTAGTTATTATTGTTAATCTCTTACTGAGCCTAATTTATAAATTAAACCTTATCATAAGTATGTGTGTATAGGAAAAATACAGTATATATAGGGTTAAGGCATCCACTGGGAATCTTGGAACATATATCCTGTGGATAAGGGGATCTGCTGTATAATCCAAACTCTGGGTTTGGGGCCCAGTAATGAGGTTTTAACAAACCTTTAAAGTAATTTTGAAGCATGCTAAAGTTTGAGAACCATTGCTCTAAATAAACCCGTTATCTTAAGAGGAGAGTGGGCCCCAGTCAGAATCTGAATTGAAAGAAACATATATAAACTGAAGTAGGCAGAGGGGTAGTTCTGATAAGCTTGTCCTCCTCTAAGCCACTACTCCAAACTACTGTTATCTCAAGATATCATTAAGTTAGCAACCTCATTACATAAACACACAGAAAGTGTCTCGCCTGGCTTTTCCTCTAAATCCTCTCCTACACAATCAAATAAATAAATAACTTTGGAAACTCATTATTTAATCAGCCTTTTCCAGAAACATATCACCCCAATCAAAGAAGACAAGGACAAGAGCCAAAAGAGATTACAAACCCGATTATATCCAGAATCAGAAATTTGTGCATGGCATTTTAGCAAACCCAGGAAGCGGTTATGCAACTGATCCCTAACAACGTTCTATTGTAGATATTTTGCACCTGACATTCAATAAGACACATTATCAGGATAAATCAGTGCTTTCTATTTACAGTTTGGGCCTATAATACAAAGTCATTATACTGCAGTCCTGAATGAGTAGGGCTAATGAGAGAAAATGTCAGCTTGTACCAAAAAAGTGAAATGCAACAGTACCCTAAAGTACCTTACTTCTTACACAGGCAGGGGTTCATTCAACTAGTCAACTACCACTAGTCAGCCCTTTCCATCAAAATCCAGGGCATACAAATGTCATATAAGTACTCTTGGTCCAAAGAAACTTTTTTTTTAAAGTTTGATTTCTACAAAAGAAGAAGAATCAGCCTCAGGTGCATAATCATAATTAATTTCCATATCACTGTTTTCTGGCCATAAGAAAAAGAAAGCTTTGGAGAATCACATTTTAGGCAGTTTCACACAATCAAGAACAATTTCATTTTGGAAGTACACACTTGGCAGGTACATACTGTCTTCTATAAAAATTAATTGAATTCTGTACTAAGTTTGAAAATCCTTGTCATTCTTTAGCACACATGTAGCAATTCATAAAGTCCTTTACAATTATATCTATTAGATACAATAAAAAGCAGTAAGGAGAACTATAGCATAGGAGGAGGAGGATATTTAAATGTGTACGCATTAGATAAAAATGTAAATATGTATGTAATACAATTAACACATAACCCCCCTCACCTCATACCTTTACAATGAAGTAATAGAGAATCTAAGAAAAAGCTAAAACAAAGATCCCCTTGGGTATGAAAAAAACTGGATATTTTATTCTTAATAATAATTAAATATTTTTAGCATGAAAAGTAACTGAGGTAACTTCCACATAACAGACATAAGGGAATCTGGGTGTCCATGTCAGAAAATTCAGAGGTATGGTCTGATTTGTACTCCTTGGGACCATAAAACTAATAATTTAGTATAGTTTTGGAAGAATGCATGCTAATGTGTTCTTCTCCCCCACTGTTGACATAACAACTCTACCAGAAATCATCTATATCTAAGATTAAGGGGCAACTAATCTTTTTAAGTACGAAGTACTTTAACTTACACTGTCTTACTTAAAGCTCATATAAGCACTTTGAAGTTAGTATGATTCCTATTACCACTTTACACATAAACAAAATTGAACCTCAAGGAGGTTAAGTTCATGGTCACACAGCAAGTGGTAAAACTATAATTTAAATCTGGATCTCTTAATACCAACCCAACTGCCTCTGAGAAAAAACTGGCCTCTCTATGTTATTTCCATAAATAAACACACAAACCTAACCATTTCTAACAAGGAGAAAATTTAATATACAACCACAAAGAATATATCCTATTTCCATGCCAATTTATGTGCAATATAATATCATTAAGAATATTCAAGGCAGAAAGGTTCTTGGTTGTCAATTTAGCTATTCCCAGAAATAAAGTATACATTTACTTTTTCATTTTCATAAAGAAAAAAAAGGGGGGGGGGAATGAACTTGCTACTCTGTTTGCCACTGTGATTAAACAGTAGCCCAAAACCACAGCTCTGTGACAAAGGAGAAAGGGTGCTAAAAGCAACAGCAATGTAATTATAAAAGCAATAATGCCACATCAAAAACTAATGATGTATTGTATAGTGACTAACATAACATAATAAAATTTTTAAAAATAATTTAAAAAATTGAAATCTTTAAAAAAAAAAAGCAATAATGCCACATGCTTCTGAATGTCCTACCTCATAATCATAGCCAAGTATTACTAAAATTCCACAATGTACATAAAGTCAACTCTCCATTATTTCCATATTGGTTTTCTACCATATTTCAAGTTACTCCAACTGCAATTTCTTCCCATTTCAACCACTAAAAACAGGAATATAAAGGGACAAGGAGAACAAATCAACTGGGATACTAGCAATGAGTTGGAGAAAGTCTAGAAAGAACAGCTAAAAATGAAGCCTGGATTTTGTCAGATCAGTTTCCTAGTCTTTTCTTTTTTAAGATTTTATTTATTTGTTGTTTGTTTGTATTTAGAGAAAACTCCAGCGGGCACGTAAGCAATGGGAGGGGCAGAGAGAGAGAGAGAGAATCTCAAACAGACTCCACACTGAGCACGGAGGCTGATGCAGGGCTTGATCTCATGACCCTGAGATTATGGCCTGAGCTAAAATCAAGATTCAGATGCTTAACTGACTGAGCCATCCAGGTGCCCCAGTTTCCTAGTCTTCCATGGCAACAAAATATCAAGAGCTGCCCCCACTAAAAATAATAATAACATAAACTGTCATTAAGACCTCCAATCCATTCTTACTTCCGACCTCCAGATAAAACACAGAAATATTTAAATTGTAAATATTAGATGAAGGAAAGTTAAAAATCTTACCAGAAGGAGCTCTTTGAAAGAATTTCATAACTAAGTGAATGTCAGTTTGGATATTTTTGCTTGTTTCATTTTTAATTGTTTTGTTTAGAAAATTTTTGTTGTTTGTTCATGCTTTAATATAATATAAACTCCAAGGGCCCAGAGTCAAAGCCTTAGGTGGGTCTTATTCACAGTTTTAGCCTCAGAGCTTGGCACTAAGTGGCACTTAATAAATATTTGTGAATGAATGGATAATAGCAACTGGGTATCATTTTACTTCCATTTGGGAGTTACTACTATAAACACTACTGTTCAAAGTCCATTTCCTATGAAGGGAGATGCTGTGTGCACACTTCAAGAGCCTTCAGGCTTGGAAAGCCTTGGAGTAAATAAGGAAGAAGTTTGTAGCTGGCCCAGAACTAACAGAGTGGAAAGACTCTGCCAAACTGGCTAACAGCCTGTCAGTCAGCGGTGGGAACAGATGTGAGAAGCAATAAAGGGGAAAAAAGAGAAACCCCCTGTGAAGGAAGGATCAGGAAGTGAAAATGGGAGGAGAAATAAGGGAGGGTGTCCAGACCTCAGTGAAAGGAAAAGAGTAGAGAAAAAATTGGGGGAGCTAAAATAACTCAAAGAATGTGGTTGGCTTGAAAAGTGAAACAAATTTAGAGGAAGGAAGAAGACATCAAAAGATCCAGATAACTAGCAAAGTATGTGACCAAAGTGCCAGCCAAAAGCTGAAGTCACCCCTAATGTATGGGACAAGGGTAATGGAAAAGACATCTTATGGAGAGACCGGAAGTGTCCAGAAGCCAAACCACAGCACAGCAAACTCCTATGCCAATAAACCCACACAAATGCTATTCTCATCTTTTAAAGATCATTCTCTTCTCTTCTGAGACCTCTGCTGTCCACCTGCCTCTTGATAATCTATCCGACCTCAATCTCTTTGATCCTATTCTCTGTTTTTGAATTTTCTGGCTACTCTGTGGGTTCTTCCCAAAACTCAATGTTGGGTCTTAGGCAGCTCAACGCCAAATATACAAGGTTCATCTCTTCTAATTCTTTTTAAATTTCAACCAGCAAAAGCAAAATGCTCTAATCACAGTGACTCCTGTGCTAATAATATTGCACTGGATATTTAATTTTTATTATGATCTAAAATAAGTAGTTAATTTTTTAAAAATTTCATTGTTTCTCTCTGAGCACACACACACACACATTAGAAAAAAAAAATCTCGGGCGCCTGGGTGGCTCAGATGGTTGAGCGTCTGCCTTCGGCTCAGGTCATGATCCCAGAGTCCTGGGATCGAGTCCCGCATCGGGCTCTCTGCTCCTTGGGAGCCTGCTTCTCCCTCTGCCTCTCTCTCTCTCTGTCTCTCATGAATAAATAAATAAAAATCTTTAAAAAAAAGAAAAAAAGAAAAAAAAATCTCTACTCAGCTAAGGAAACACTCTGAAACAAACAAGGACAGGGACACTTACTGAAGAGTAAAGTCCCCTAAAGTACTTCAAGGAATCTGCGGTTCTTGTGATTACATACAGTATTTGTGATTCTGTAATAGTTCTTTCTCTGTGCCTCACACACGCGCATGTGCAAACACATACAATATAACACTCCAAACAAAAAGTTATTCTGTCCAAAGCACATAGGTGGAAGTATATAAAATAATTTGTGACCTTATTTCATAAAACTAGAAACAGAAAAGAACAATACCATCAGCAAGCCTATGCTGGCTAGTAAAAGGATGAGTGCAAAAGACCAATAGCAGATTATGACAGAAGTAAACAAATATCTCACTGCCTTCATTCCAAATAGGCAATGACCCAAAGTGATTTTACTAAATGCCCCTAAGCCAGGTTAAGGAGGAATTTCAGTAGATTCCTGCAGCCACATCGTTCCAAGCACAAGCACCAGCGTCTGACTTCATAAGTGGGGTCTACTCTCTTGTATCTATGTAGACACCAGATCCAAGATATAGTAAAATCTTGCTATTCAGATTAATGGAGAGATTCTCTGAATTCATGAAGTGTCAAAATTTAAAATAATTTAAAACACCAAAAACTAATGATGTAATGTATGGTGATTAATATAACATAATAAAAAAAATAAAAAATAAAAATAATAATTTAAAAAGGCTACCAGTTCAACTTATAATATGATTCAGCAAATGAGTTTATCCTCTCTCTTCCTGGATACTTTTGAAATGATAGATTAAAAAGTATATATTTTTGAGGGAAATGTAAGGCCATATCAATTGAAAGAACACGTAGAAGACCAACAGACCAAAAGCTTTCCAGAAGTGCAGATAGAATATTAGGGCCTGATACTATTCACACCATGTAGAAATTGCAGTGTAGAGCATGTGCAGAGAGGCATGGAGTCAAAAAAGAAAAGATCTTCCCTGCAAAACTCTGAAGAAGCTCCATACTGGAAGATGCCAAGTATTATGGAGGCCCAAGTAAGATGCAGGCTAAAAGGGACGCATTTATGGAAAGTCTATGCACAGAAAGTTTAACACCACTCAGGCAGAACCTTCTTTAGCCAAAGCATTTACCAGAGGCTCTTTACTAAAGAGGTAGTCAGAAAAGACCAGGGCAACTGGTACAATTGTTTGTACCTTGGACCAAAGTCTTTTGAACTCTAGAATTTAGAGGGCCCTTCAGGACAACCATTCTTACTCTAAAACAAATCCTCTTTCTTAAATACAAATGGACAACTGAGGTAGCCCAAAACTAAAACAGACACCAAAAAAAAAAAAAAAAATCAAAAAAAGAAATATAATTTACAAAATTTAAAATAAAAATCCTTACTAGTTTACAGAGAGATTTGAGAAGATATTGCATCCATAGAACATAAACAGGATGTTATGAAAAACAGAACAAGTAAAATGCTTTAAAGTTACAATTACTTTTTAAAAAATTTTATTATGTTAATCGCCATATATTACATCATTAGTTTTTGATGTAGTGTTCCATGATTCTACAATTACTTTTAAAAAACATATATGATTGCTATACACACATGCACACACACACACACACACATATATAAAGGTATGAAAATAAGTCAAGAAATCTTGCAAAAAGTAAGGGGAGAGGAAAACAAAGAGCTAGAAAATATGCAAGAAAAGATCAGAGGTACAGAGGAACAATCCAGGAAGTCAACATCTGACTACTGGGAGTCCAACTAAGCGAGAACAAAGAAAATGGAGAACAGAACACTATTAAAGAGAATATCCCGGAGCTAAAGAACATGTTTCCCCAAATCACAGGTCCCTACAGAAATAACAACACCCGCCCCCAACACACACACACACAAATCCACCTCTGTATGTAGATGAATCACCATGAAACTTCACAACACTGACAATGAAGACAATATCCTACAATTTTCCATCTAGAAGAGAAAAGAAATAAGAATTGGACTTTGGAATTCTCTTAAGCAACACAGAATGAGTGGAAGAAAATGGAAGCATGTACTTTCAAAGTTCTGAAACAAAAATTATTTTCAACCTAGAATTCTACACTCATCCAAATTATCAATTGAGTGTGAAAAAACAATAATGAAACTTTCAGGCCAAAAAAAAGAAATTAAAACCCTAAAAAAAGTCAATCTTTATATGCCCTTCCATACAAAGTTACTAGAAATGTGATTTAGTAAAATGAAGGAATAAACTAAGAAAAAGAAGTATATGGTCTCAACTCAGGAGGAGCAATGTAAGTAAATGCGAGAACATCAGTTCTGCAGCAGGTGTCCTATGGAGCAGGAGGGATAGATCTGCAAGTAGAAGGTATCTGTGGGGTTTATTATTATCCTTGAGATACTGAAAGAGCTCCGTAGTACAGTAACAATAGGTAATTCAAAAAAAATGCAATTTAAAACTCTAGGTTAAAAAAAAACTATACAAGAAAAGCATATTATATAGCTTTAAGAATAAACTATATTCATATAGTCATAATACTACAAATGTTATTTATGGATTTCTGACTTTAGAATCACCTGAGAAAGCACAAAATGTATATACAGAGGAAAAAAATGTAAATCTAACCAAAACTGACAATAAATAGTGGAAGTACCAATAACAGAAGTCTAGAAGTGGAAGTAGTAAGGAGAGGGGCTAGGAAGAGTAGGAAGCTCACCTCCTTCTCTCACCAGGTAAGCAGTCAAAAGATCCCATCAGTACTTGCGACCAAAAAAAAAAAAAAAAACCACAAAAAGCATAGGCTTACTACCCAAGACTACATACAAATAGAATTAATAATGGAACTAAGAATAATGATACGAACCTATCTGGAGGAAGGAAAAGTGTACAAAGCAGGTAAAATTAACAGGCAATATCTAAGAGTAATAAATCAGAAATAGCAAGATAAACCCAGTATACAGAAATATGAAGATAACTATGAAAAAACTGTAAAAAGAAAATTTAGAAACAGTTTGAAGCGTTAAAAGTGGCTGTTAAGGGCGCCTGGGTGGCTCAGTTGGTTAAGCGACTGCCTTCGGCTCAGGTCATGATCCTGGAGTCCCGGGATCGAGTCCCACATCGGGCTCCCTGCTCAGCGAGGAGCCTGCTTCTCCCTCTGACCCTCCCCCCTCTCATGTGCTCTCTCTCATTCTCGCTCTCTCAAATAAATAAAATAAAATAAATCTTTAAAAAAAAAAAGTGGCTGTTAAAAGGACAGGTCTCAGAACAGAGACAATGAAGCAAAGGAGTTTGTTTTTCCTCCGTTAGAAGTCCTATGCTCTTCTTCGATTTCATAACCATTTGCACATAATACTTTAATAAAAATGCCTATAATATAAAAGTTAATTAAGTCTTTTATTATTTCTAAATACCTGAAATTAATTTGAGGCTTTATTGAGTAGTAGACAAACGGGAGATTTAATTGAGTCAAATTTTAATATAAACATAGAAATCAAAATTTTAAGAGTTTAAAATCAATTTTAAGTAGTTTTGACATGCCCCATGAAGTAACATTTGCACTATTTTTTAAATTATGGTAAGGGAAATTTTTCTTGACAGCTCTGTCTGAAATACCAAAGATTCCAATATATAGCTTTAGTCACCAAAAACCCTTATACCTGAAAAGTGTATGCAGAAAAAAGGGAAAAAAGCATGGGCAGAAAAGCCATTTAGCATAATCCTACATCTGCAGCCAAATAAATATATAGACATGGATGCCAATATCAATGATGATTTAGATATAGATGCAGACACAGGCACAGATACAGATATAAAACTTTATTGCTTATCTATTTATTTGTTTATTTTAGAGAGAGAGCATGCAAGCAGGGGAAGGGGCAGAGGGAGAGGGGGAGAGAGAATCCCAAGCAGACTCCACGCTGAGTGTGGGGCCCAACACAGGGCTCGATCTAACCACCCTGAGATCATGACCTCAGCCAAAACCAAGAGTCAGATGCTTAACTGACTGAGCCACCCACACTAAAACTTTAAAAGAGTAATAGATGCATTCTCAGGTCCTCCAGTTACAAATATAGCACCTCCTCACTGCTCAATTTATGGCTCATCAAATGTGACGCAAAGAAAAGCCACTCAGATTGGCTTCCTCGTGCAGTAGCTCCTCGTAGCCTTGCCCATGCACATCCAGTTAGTTGAACACATGGCACAGGTGCTCATCACAAGTCACCCACAGCTCAGAGAGCGGCCTCCAGGACAGAAGGGCACAAACACGTCTGGGCCCACAAAGCCTCTATCACACAAGTGGTCTTGAAGACTCTCCACATTTAAGTTCTACAAGTCTGAGGAAGAGCAAGGGAAGGGTGCAACACCTTTCCTGGTCTGCATTTGCTCATACACTCAGTTTCTCCCCTGTGGAGAAGTTTATTATACAGTTCAGCAAAAGTGATAACTAGGTTCCAAACGGTGTGGGAGCTGCAAGGCCTCAAGTGATCCTAGAGTTACTCTGGGGAATTGTGACAAGAATTAAGATGGGCCCAGGATTTCCTTCTTATTGAAAAGCCCAAGGTGAAATGAGACGCTTGCAGTTCAGAGTTGCTACTGTCCTACTCCTAAACCACATCTAGTTCAAAGAAACCACAAGGACGGGGTTATTTAACTCCATGACACAGATTTGCATGATGCCAACTGCCACAGCCATCATTTTTCTGACTGGGTTGGGGAGGGGGGGGGCAGTACAGGGTGCTGGCTCATAAGAAGAAATACAAAAAGGAACCCAAGAGATCATCTACATCAGCATGGAAAGAAGACAAAGTTAGAGTAAGAAAAGATTGTAAAATGGAACAATAATCCCTTATAGGATTGCTACAAGGATTAAGCAAGGGAACACATGAGCAAATGTCCTGCACAGGTGTTCAATAGGTGTTCGTTTTCTTCTTCTTCTCTTTGGCCTACAATCATAGGCATAAATCCTCTCTGACGTCAAGATCCTTAGGAAAATGAAATATAGCTGCCGTGTCAGAATCCCACCATTCGTAATTTTCCAGCCTAAGGAGATGAGTTCAAAGAATTGAGAGGTTGCAGCTGGGGGTTGGAATCATCTGAGCCCACTCAAGAAATGAGGACTGAGGCCTAACTGTAGCTGTTATTCATCCCATAGAGGGTACGCAGTAACTTCAGGCAAACCAAAGTTATTAGCTTCTAGCAAAAGTGGAAGGTGCCTCCCTGAGCACAGAGGTCATTAGTAATTATTTACTTGAGAAAACTATGCAATATGTACATCACTTACTTATGTGTGTTACATCATGGTGATAGAAGGTTCTTTAGGTAATCTCTAATGTGTTCTGAGCACACTCTGATCTTAGTTCATTCTAGCACCTGTCATTCTGATTTGAAGGCCATGTACTCCTTTCTATAGTTACCACTGAAGTGGTATGGAGGGAAAAAAGAAAGTAGTAAAATACATGAAGACTCAAACAACAACAAAAAAGATGCAGAGACTCTAAGAATGCTTCACTTGGTCTACTTACACTGTTTAAAGATTGTTTAAATCAGTGGGCAAAGGTACTTGCTAAAAAATCCATTTTCTGCTGAACCAAAATGAAGAAAAAAGCGGCAGAGAATGAGAAACTTATATCAGTAATAACCTGAATCAGTGTCAAAACTGTAGCTTCAGAAACTTCTCTGTATAGTGCTACTGGAATTTTCTCAGTTACACATTATCTCTGGAACAGGGATACAATATGGAGGGTAGATATGGTAAGTTTAAATGCCCTACAGGGTAGATAATCTGGAAGATTGGGTATGTTATAGTAGATGTGGTTCACACAATCACAGAGCTAAAGGATTGGCTGGAGATCATCTGAACAACTATCAAGCAGTTTTTCTCCTATAACACCAGACACAGCCAATCTCTTAATACCTGTTTATATACTTTTGATGACAGAAAACTTGCCACTTAATGAAGCAATCCATTTCATTGTCATAAAGCTCATCCTTTTTTTTTTTAAAGATTTTATTTATTTATTTATTTGGCAGAGAGAGAGAGAGAGAGAGAGAGCATAAGCAGGGGGAGCAGCAGAGGCAGAGGGAGAAGCAGGCTCATGGCTGAGCAGGGAGCCCGATGCGGGGCTCAATCCCAGGACCCTGGGGTCATGACCTGAGCCGAAGGCAGACGCTTAACCGACGGAGCCACCCAGGCACCCCAAAGCTCATTCTTATATATGGTAAAACACCTCAGTTGTCCAGGTAAGTAGCAGCATCTAGATGAATCAAGAAATAGTATGTGCCGGGGCTCCTGGCTGGCTCAGTTGGCAGAACGTGTGACTCTTGACCTGGGGGTCATGAGTTCAAGACCCACGCTAGGCAGAGAGCTTAGTTCTTTAAAAAAATGGTAAAATGAAAAAAAAAGAAATAGTACGTGCCAACCAAAGCACACACATGCTCAGAAAGAGCTGGCTTTCAATTAAATACACATAACTTCTTAGAAATAATGTACACCATTGTATGTTTCCAGGCCTAACTAGACATCTTCATAAGCAGAGGCCCTTGATTTTCCTTTCATATTCTCTCCAGCACTGGAGAATTGGTCCCTGCAGCCCTCATTCCCTCCCCCAAACTGGCAAACAAAAGTCCTTTGCTGGGAAAACCCTGCATCCTCACACAAGAGAGATGGGACTAAATCCTTGCCAACAGAGCTTTACCAGCCTGAACTTGAATCAGGACATTAATCTTTTGGAAAATCATTGAGATTCATGAATCACTGAATCATAAAAATAAAAACTACATTCAAATCTTTATCTCAAACATCAGAGTGTCAAGTCAGCATCTTCTTTCCTAAAATGTTTGCCTATAGGCCCTGTTCTCTGAAGAACCAAAGAAAGTCTGTTTGTCTCTACATATTTGTATTAAGCCAGCCCACATAAACCAATTAAGTTGCCCTTTCTCTGATTCCTCTCATCAACATCCTATGGCTGAGTCAGATCCCTCACTGTCTGCTCACCTCCTGGATAGTCTCCAGGTGCTCATTCTCCCCCTTCAGAAGAGATCCACTCTCTATAAGCACCCCCCACTCTGCTCAGGAGAACCAGCTTATCACAAACATCACCCTCCCCTTGGTAAACAGGCCTGACTGGTAGGTGTCTGAAGGAAGGGACTGTGTCTGCCTTGTTCATTATATCTTCCCCACACCTAGCTAAGCACTGGCAAAAGAGTGATACTTAAATATACTTAAGTGAGGGGCACCAGGGTGGCTCAGTCAGTTCGGTGTCTGCCTTCGGCTCAGGTCATGATCCCAGGGTCCTGGGATCGAGCCCCACATTGGGCTCCCTGCTCAGCGGGAAGCCTGCTTCTCCCTCTCCCTCTCCCACTGCTTGTGTTCCTTCTCTCGCTGTGTCTCTCTCTGTCAAATAAATAAATAAAATCTTTAAAAAAAAATACTTAAGTGAATGAATTGACCATTTGAATGAATTAATGTAACAATACCCCAAAACTCTATCACTATAACTGGATACAATAAAATTATCACCACCAAAAGGGAAGAGATCCTCACAATCCAAGGTGATAATCATCATTCTTACTGAAGACAACAGTCACAACTATCACTGACATTATTACAACTAATAACAGTCTACACGACCTAAGCCACCAGCTGCTGAAGAGGCAATGCCACTTTCATCCAGGCTCTAGGCTCTTCTCTAGAAACGCAGACAAAAATCATTCAAAGATGTCCTTTGGAAATTGGGAAGATGATTCAACCTTGACACCTACAGCAATTCCTAAAATCCACACCCCAGCTTAATAGAAGAATCAATTTTTTAACAGTAGAACTTTTTAAAAGTAAAACTATGGGAAAAACTTGCCATTATAATTGAATTTTTCCTGTCCTTTGCCCTGAAGAAGGATGCTGATGTTAGTCCCTCCACTATATTCGCCTAACAAGACTATTCCTTGATTTGTAACCATGGTTACCACTTGCAGAACCTATCAGTGTATGGCTCTTCCTGAGGCCAAAGCGGATCACGGCCCGTAATAGTGTATGTGCTCCAGCTCCTTCCCGCAGTTGGTAAGAATGGGCTTTAGAAAACAGAACCATCCCCAAAAATTACACTTCTGAATGAAAAACACTGGGGATTTCATTTTCTGACCTGAAACAACGAAACTCTGCGTCATCAGTGTCCACACCTCTGGTCAGCAGACAAGAGCATTATCTGTTGCTGAAGGCAGAGAGAATGAGAAGCAGAGACAGAAATAAAAAGTAACTGTACCACCTGACATCTACACATCTGTGTTCAAACCTTGGTCCCCCACTTCCTGGGAGACCTCAAATTCTCTCCCTGCCAGGGAGGCAAGGTTATGGTGAAAGAACCAACCTCAAATTCTCATGGCTTAAAACAACAGTACTTTACTTCTCACCCAGGATAATGCCCCTTGTGAACTGGCTGGGGGCTTGAGTCCGCACCTCTGTCCGCAGGCCAGGACCTAGATGCATGGAGTAGCCACTCTCTGGAATGCTGCTGGTTTGAAGGAAAAATGAAAATAGTGGAGCATGTATTGGCTCTTCAAGCTCTTCTCAGGAATGACATCCAACACTTCTGCTCATGTTTCACTGGCCAAGGCCAAGTCATGTGGTCACACCTAACATCAAGTGGGTGAGGAAGAAGAGTCCTCGTTTGTCCCAAAGGAGAGCTACAACATTTGTGAACAGCCCTAATGACTACCATAAGCACTTAACCCCACTGAGCCTCAGTGTCTTCATCTACAACAAGGGGTCTGTGAGGCTCGCTTCACAGAATTTCTATGGGGATGTTTAAATGAGACAGCACCAGGTTGGATAAATGACAGCTCATAGCAGTCATAACTGCTTTGGTGGGAGAGGGGAGGGTATGTCAACCATGGATAGAATGATCTAGTCAGCAGGAAATGGAGGTCCTAGCCAAGGAATGCAGTCCTCAAATTCCACTACTATCAGGAGCCACAGAAAAGCAGCAGAGTTTCCCCCTTGCTGGTTAGTTTTGAGGTGAAGACTATAATCTGACAAATTCAGAAAAATCATTCCTGCTCTGAGTTTCCATATTTTTTTTCAGTCCTTTCTCTTATTTTCAGGTTAAGTGTTCATTTAATCAACAAATATTTGTTAAGTGTTTGTGTGCTGGGCACTATTATGTCCTGAGTGATGAACAGATCACAGTTTTCTATAAAAGAACCCCAATCTATGCAGGAAGAATCACAATTCATGGCCCATTAACTGCTCCCTACACCATCACCATCTCTCACTGTTGAGAGAGAGAGAGAAAGAAAGAGAGAGAGAGAGAGAGAAAGGCAAGTCATACAAATAAGAAAATGTACACAAATTTGAAAAGTTTATCATCATTCCTTCGAAGAGTACCCAATAGTCAAAAGCAAAGATGGAACTGCCTCTTGTTCAGAAAGTCTGTCTCAGGTTAATGGATACTACACATTCTAGTTAAGTAGATGCTACATATTTTATTTCCTCTCATTTGTTTCAGATCAACTAAACTCCTAAAGATAGTGACAGCATATCTTTCATATCAACCTAATGAGGACGTATCAATCCAGTCAAGACAAAGGAGATACAAGTGTAACTGACACTGCAAGGATAGCCAACAATATACCCATGGCAAGAGTCAGGTGGATGATGATGGGCACCTGGGTGGCTCAGTTGGTTAAGCGACTGCCTTCAGCTCAGATCATGATCCTGGAGTCCCGGGATCGAGTCCCGCATCGGGCTCCCTGCTCAGCAAGGAGTCTGCTTCTCCCTCTGACCCTCCCCCCTCTCATGCTCTCTCTATCTCATTCTCTCTCTCAAATAAATAAATAAAATCTTAAAAAAAAAAAAAAGCTTTAAAAAAAAAAGAGTCAGGTGGATGAATTAGTCCAGTTTAAAATTTACTGAACATCTATTAAATATGACTGCATGCTTGGCAATGGGGGAATCAAAGATGAATGTGGTTCAGGCTCTTTGAGCACTCTGTCAATCATACAGGAAACATACTTGTACCATGGTGTGATGATAAAGCAATGGGGAGGGGGGTGCTTTGGTGGGATGGAGAGAAAAGGAGAAAAAAGGGGTATGATCTAAAAAAAAAAAAAAAAGGTCTCCTGAGAGAAGCAGGAGTTTCAAGGGTAGGCTAATTTTAGCCACATCAATTGACAGTAGTTGGAACAGCATGAATAAGGGATAGAGAGATTCAAAGACATGGAACCTAAGAACATGAGAATCCAAATATTACTGAAGCTTGTAATACAAGAGTGGAAATGTCAAGGGGTGATTACAGAAGTAAGCAGAGAGCAAGTCAAGGGGCATCTCACAGGTTAGAGAACTTGGACTTGATCTTCTAAATATTAGCCAGACTAGGGAGCTTGGGTTTGAGTGTATAAAGGACAGAGAGCTGTCACTAAAGGTTTTTGAGCAAAAGGAGTGATATATGTTTGCCTTTGTGACTTAGAGAGGTCCTTCCAGCAGTAATGAATGATGGATTGAAAGGGGGTAAGAATAAAGACTGGGAAAACAGGAAGATATTGAAATAGTTCACACAAGAGATGATGAGGATCTGAAGTAGGGCAGTTGCAATGGAGCGTCATAGAAGGGCAGGAATGAATAAGAAGGACAATAGCCAAAGGGTACAGATGGAGGACATGGAAGAGTCCAAAGATGGCAGGGACTTTTGGCCTGACAAGGGGTGGATGAGGAGCTACTGAGATGGAGGATGCATTAAGAGGAGTAGAATTGGTATCTGAATTACCAGAACAACTATAAACACCATAAACATTCAGTTTACCACAGAAAGAAAAGCCATATTTCTGAAGATTCTGCCAGCAATTTTCCTCAAAGTAAAACTCTATTGTTTGTTGCCAAGAAGAAATTTCATTATTAACTTTGAAATTGATATCTACAGCTGAAATACTGCATTTGCTTTTCCTCTGGTCTCCCTCACTCACATGTGTACAGACATACTAATTCAAGTAGTCAGATCTTCAGTTGTCTCCAAGAATTAAATCCAAACATTGTTTGGTCTAATAAGAGTGGTTTACTGTATATCTGCATGAAATACTCCCCATCAGTTTCAAATTAATCTAGTCTACTTCAGGAGTCTCCCATAAAACCACAGCCCCAGTGGTTTCAGTAGACCTTGAACTGGTAAGCCCCAACCTTTCCTCACTATGAGAAGAGCCCTCATCCTCCATCAATAAGAGTACACAGGAGGACATATCTGCGGTATACTGGCTTTACACAGCACCACAATTCTCTTAGCACTGCCAAGGACACACTCCAAAGCCACGGCTACAATTTCTGTTTTGACTGCATGGTAGTCATTAGTGCTGTCCACCAAATATTTCTGAATCTCCACCTTCTGGGCACATGGTAGGATAACAATTCTTTAAAGTTAGGTGTGGACGTATGACTCATTATGGCAAACGAAATGTGAGTGAAAATAACATGTGTCATCGCTGGTCCGAAGTTGAAGAGGCAGCCTGTGAGTCACCATAAGCCTTTCTCACTGCCACAATGACTGTGGAAGCACAGACTCAGAGAAGGCTGCCATTAGCCTGGATGCTGACTAACAATGGTCGGCGGAACTCCCTGAGACCCACATCAGACATATAATAGTATGACTAAGAAATTTCCCTGGTGTTAAATAACTGAGATGTCTGGCGTTAGTTGTCACTGTAGCAAAATCGAGCCCATGGATTTTTGACTTACTAATTGTCATGAAAACAGCAAAGAAAGAAAGTCAGGAAGGCCAGCTCTTCTTCATCTCACCTCAATTCATCTTTATTCCACCATGCCTCATCAATGTTCTCTGGGAGGCAAAGCAGAAATCCATCACAAACACAGAGTAGACATCATTTCTTAATGGTTTCTTACTTATACTTTCCTTCCAATACTTTCAATTATTGTCACTGTGCTTTATTTGATTTTACATTTGAATAATCTGGTTCTGTTATTCATTACTTGTTCAACATTTATTGATTTACTGCTCTGTAGAAGGCATTCTACTGGATACAATGGAGCAGCAGTGGTCAAAAGTTTTAGTCTCAAGATACCTTTACACACTTAAAAATTAAGACTATGTGTTTATCTGGGTTGTATCTATCAATATTTACCATATTGGGAATTAAAACTAAAGTTTTAAAAATATTTATTAATGTAAAATTACACCAGAAACCCATTGTATGTTAACATAAGTAATATATTTTATTAAAAATAACTATATTTTCCAAAGCAAAAAAAAAAATTGGTGAAAAGAACAACACTGTTTCATGTTTTTACAAATCCTCTTAATGGGGCGCCTGGGTGGCTCAGATGGTTAAGCGTCTGCCTTCGGCTCAGGTCATGATCCCGGGTTCCTGGGATTGAGTCCCACATCGGGCTCCCTGCTGGGCGGGGAGCCTGCTTCTCCCACTGCCTCTGCCTCTCTCTCTCTCTCTCTCTGACTCTCATGAATAAATAAATAAAACATTTAAAAAAAAAATCCTCTTAATGTATGGCTCAGTGAAAGACATCTGGATTCTCATGTCTACTTCTGTGTTCAATCTGCTGAGATATGTTATTTTTGGTTGAAAGACAGGAAGAAAATCCTAAGACCTCTGAAAGGGTCTCAGGGATACCCAAAGCTCTCCAGTCCCCACTTTGAGAACCAGTACTATAATGCGAAGGCCAGAAAAATTTTCCTGTAAAATGGCAGATAAGAAATATTTTAGGCTTTGTGGGCCACAAATCTTTATTGCAACTACACACTACCACTGTTGCATAAAAGCATCCATAGCCAATATATAAACTAATGAGCTTGGCTGTGTTCTAATAAAACTTTATTTACAAAACTAGGCAGTAAGTCAGATCTGGTCCATGGGCCTTGGTTTGTCCATCCCTGTGATAGAAGACACCTAAACAAATTAGACTTGGGTCCCTCCCTTAAAAAAATGTATAGCTAATAGAGGTAGTAAGTTCCCACACACTATTAACACAAAACAGAATGAGATACATGTGAGAAATCTCAAAAAAAGATGCTTTCAGAGTTCAAGGTCACTGGAGAGTACGTCAGATTGGGAAGGTTTCAAGGAGAATGTGGGCACTGAAGGATGGGCTGAATTTTGACGGAAAGTTTCAAGAGGAAGGAGAGCATTCCAAGTAGAGAGAATGTTCAGGCCAAAGACACTAACGGAGGGAAGCACTCAACAAATTCAAGTAATAGTAAGTAGCTCCTGAAATGTACTAAAGATAAAGGGAAACACAGTAGTAGGAAATGCTGCTTACTCAAATTTAGGTCACTGGGCAATGGGCCTTGAGTGCCAGGCCCAGGGGTTTGGATATTGTTTGAGATGCAGTGAGGTGCCCCTGACCATTTCCACAGGGGAGGTAACTTATCAGCCAGGTATGATATGATTAATTGGAAGGTAAAGTGCAGGATGTGTTTGCATGTGCCCAACTATAAAGCAGTGACCTCAGATGACAGGCTATTGGATTAGACTAAGCAAGAGGAAAAAAGGACCTGAATAAAAACAATGACAGGAAGATCAGGAAGGAGACAGAGGCACACAACATTACAGAGGTAACATCTAACAGATTTAGTGGTTCATTAGAGGGGAAGAGAAAGTGCATAATCAAAGACGATTCTAAGGTTCCGAGTCTGAAAGAAGGGAAAAAGATGGTAAGGGCCAGGAAGGTCAGGAAAGATGACAAATTTGATGACCAGAGGAAGAGTTCCATTATGAACATATTCCGCGTATCACCATATTGCCAAGCACAAGTCTGAATGCTCACAAATCCAAAACTCCCCTTGGTGGGGAAAAATGTATTTTATAATTCCAGCACATTGTCAAAATTTTTCCAAATCTGTGCCTCTTGAAATCTCTTCCAAGTCCCCAGTACTCTGAAATATAACAGAATTTCTAAGTTTTTATTCCTTCTCCACTTTGATTCTATTTATAGGCTTCTAGAGTCAGCATATACTTCAGCTCGTTGTAAATACAATACTAGATATCAATGAAATAATCAATGAGATCTCTTTCAGAAACTCAGATAAATAGTAACTAACTCTCATTGGTTTTGTTTGTTTTTTGGGGGGGGTTGTTTTTGTTTTTTTGAGGTTTTTTTAAGTGGTTAGAACCATCTCTATTTGAAGAATGTTGTAACTCATTCTTGGATACCACTTAAGTTTTCTCGATGTCTTATGTTAACTAAAAAATCTGACGGTTGATGTCAGGTTGCTAAAGATTTTATTTCTTACAGTCTTTTGAAAAGTTATGGTGAGGGAATTTTGAAAGCTGTACTTAAATTTCCTTTTGCCTTTTAAAAGGCCAAAAACATATGTGAGAGTGACACAATAAATGACCCAAATAAGATTCCCAGTCAAGAACAGACTCACATCTTAAACCGGCTGAAGAAAGGAACAGAGGGAGGGAAGGTGAAATGCTTGGAATCAAGATACAAATGCTCTTCATTTACAAGTTGCCTAAGGAAAGCTGTGATGTAGTCGTTATTCTGCACCCAAAAGATAGGTTTAGATGGATCCAACAAAATAAGGTGAGAATGTGATATCAAGGCAGAAATCTAAAAGAGTCTTGACCCATGATAAGTCATCTAAAAATCTCCTAGGGAACTCAATGTCCAAAGATGGCTAGAGCATGCCTGACAGGGACAGAAATGTGCAGTCGTGCTCCTGTAAATCCCCTCACCTTTTTCCATGAATGCTTTCTTGTTAGCTCCCCGGTTGCAAGCTCAAAACCTGAGGCATCCTGGATTCCTTCCTCTTCCTCCCCTAACATTCAATCAGTTGCCAAGTCCTACAGATGCCATCCTTAACATTTCTTGCGTGATCCCCTCCTTCCCATTCCCACACTCACAATCCGAGCCCAGATCCTCGCTCTCTCCATCTGGTCTACCGCGATCCCTTCCTGACTCTCTCCCTACCTCAACTGCTACCTATTCTATTCCATTCAAATAACCCCTGGCAGGTTAATTTCCTTACACAAAGCTCTGACCAGTCCACCTCCATGCTAAAAGGCTGCTCACAGACCTTCCACAAAATGGCTCAATTATTTTGCCACCTTGACACCCACATGTTCAGTTCTCCTGCCCTCGCTGCTAATTAAATGTGTCCACTTACTCGACCTCCCAAAAACTCTTCTTAATGTTTTCTCAACAATCTTGCTTTTCTGCTTCTCTCTTGGCCTAGCACCACTTTTCAATGTCTCATCCTACTTTTCCTACAACCTCTATTTGTGGACGTACAACCCAACCTTTAAGGTTCAGTGAAGTGATCTCGCAGAAAACCCGCTGGTGGTTGCTGGAGGTGGGGGAGGGCTGGGGGAGGGAAAAATGGGTGAAAGGAGGTCAAAAGGTTCAAACTTCCAGTTATAAAATAGAGAAGTCAAAAAGTAAAATAAAATAAGTAAGTCATGGGGGTGTCAAGTACGACATGACAAATACAGTTAATAATACTGTATTGCATATTTGAAAGTTGCTAAGAGAGGATCTTAAAAAAGTTCTCATCACAAGAAAAAGAATGTTTAACTATGTGTGCTGATAGCTGTTAACCAGACATATAGTGGTGATTGTTCTGCAATATATACATATATTGAATCATTATTTGTACACCTGAAACTAATATAATGTTATATGTCAATTATACCTCAGCTTTAAAAAAAAAAGTGAAAGCTTATCTCCTCTAAGAAAAAAATGTTTCCCAATTCTCTCTGTAGGCTCCACTATCCAGTTTTCTGATAAGCATTTCCAGAGAGTATAGTGCATGCATCTGTGTTACACACTGTAAATAAACAGATCTGCCTTTACAGTCTTCTGAGGGTACTTACCATTGCCTCTCTCAAATCATTGGTACCTGTGAATTTCTCTCATCTCCTTCTCTCCAACTGGACTGTGGAACTAGAAGAGTAAGAGCTGAGTGAACAGTTGTTGACCTGAGTTTGTTAAATTGGACTCTCTGGGTTCACCACTTTCCTAAAGATGCTTTGGAACTTTTCAAGAAAACTCTAGAGCCCAAGAAAATTACAATTTTTATTTAATCAGTAAACTTTCTAACAGATGAAAGACTTCAAATTGCTTAATTCCAGAAATGCCCAAAAAGAAATTTTTAAAGTTTCTTTAAAAAAAAGCAAAGAAAAGTCCCACTTATAATTCAATTCTTTAAATTCTAATGTTCACTGCGTAACCTGGTTGTAGGATGAGACTAGAATCTACAGTTATGCCACTGTGGTTTCATAAAAAAAAAAAGAGAGAGAGACCAAAAAAAAAAAAAAAACAAGAATGATCTAAAATTAATACTTAAGGATAATGATAACATGAAATACTGGGTAAGAACCTGCAAAACAAAACACTGAACATGACCAGGAGGTCCTTGCCTGGTAGATTTATAAACCAGACAGACAGACATAACACACAGCAAAGGGAAGACAGAGGCTGGAATGTGCCAAAGATGGCAGGAAAAAACCCTGCACCTCATTTTCTTCTGAATTTCAAGTTCAGAATCAGGAGTCTGAAGCAGCTGGTCCTGACTGCCAATAACTGCAAAAGGACACAAGTGTTTTCGAAGGGCTCAGATGATGGGTTGTTAGATACCACACTGAATTTAAAGATAAGCGTATACCATGAAGAGCCACTCTGGATCCTCCAAGATCCAGTATGTCCCTATGCTCTAGTAATGGCAAAGCATTTAGGTAGGTATTAATTTGTTCAGAAAAGTAGAGGTGAAAGCTTCTCTTTTGTTCTCAGTAGCCCAGGCCGGTTTCAGACCTGCCAGTAAGATCTGTAAGAGGAAATCATTTTTGGTTTTGAGCCAACTTCCAATTCAATACCTTGGCAGCATTTGAAATGGATAAGAGCTGTAAACTCGTATCTGCCTCAGGTGACAACTAAGATAAGCACACAATGTAAAACTGATGATAGTTGACTCCCCAAAAGCAACCTTAAATGTAGCTTTTTAAAAAGGGTAGTTACTTCAAGTTACACGAAGCTTGAAAATACCTTGCTAAGGCTGAAAGATTAGATTATGGAACCTTGTTCAGAAACCTGTTCTTTACCTGATATTCTTGATAGTGTTTGTGAAAAATAATTCCATGTTAACTATTACAACAAACTAATAACCAAATTCATCAGTCCTGGATAAGTAGAAATATGGGTAAAGAGTTTTTGCAGGTATACAATACTTACTTCCGGTTCATAGTTTATTATGGCCAAGATGGGCCCTAGTGAAAACTGGGCTATTGGTTGCATTAAGTGAAATGATGGGAGTACCAAGGATTGATCAAAGTTTACTGAACAACTCCCATGTTTCAAGTATCTACACTGCACTGGAGGAGACACAAAAGCATGACTTAACACCCCCTGCCCTAAAGGAGGTTTTCTACATAGTTCAAACGAAAAATACAAATAATGAAACACCAAAGGACAACATAAAACAATACACTATAAATCTTCCAATCGTGAGACACAGATAATAGGAGCTATGAAATTTTAAGATCTTCTGGGTCTATGAGAACCATTTTATAAAGGAGATGAACTTCATTTGGGCCCTACTAAATAGTTTTGGATAGGCATACTTGAAAAGGCATTCCTCAAAGGGCAGAGGAATCAACTAAAGCATGGAAGTAAAACTGACCGTGATATAAGCCAGAAGAAAAAGGATAAGCTGATTAGACTAGAGGTCCATACTGAGAAGACATGAAAATGGAAGTTGGATAGGTAGGTAGAACCAGCAGGATTTAATATCACTTTGCACATCTTCATTATTTATTACAGATCTTCCTCAACTTACAATGGGGTTATATCTTGATAAACCCATCATAAATGGAAAATATGGTAAGTCAAAGTACATTTAATACACCCAAATTACTGAACATCACACTTAGCCTAGCCTACCTTAAATGTGCTTAGAACACTTACATTAGCCTACAGGTGGACAAACTCATCTAACACAAAGCCTCTTTTTAATAAAATGGTGAATATCATATAATTTATTTCACACTGTACTGGAAGTAAAAAACAAAACAGAATGGTTTATATGTACAGAATGGTTATAAAGTGCGTTGGTTGTTTACCTCGTGATTGCATAGCTGAAAGGGGTTGTGGCTCATTGCCACTGACCAGCATCATGAAAGAGTATCGTGCCATGTATCACCAGCCAGGGAAAAAGATCTAAATTCAAAATTCAAAGTACAGTTTCTACTAAATGTGTATTGCTTTCACACCATCATAAAGTAGAAAAATGGTAAGTGGAACCATCGTAAGTTGCAGACCATCTATATGTGTATATTAAATTTATTGAATTGATGTGGTAGGTAATAGGGAGCCCTGGGAGGGTGATTGAGATTACGAATCAAAGCTGTTTATTTAAGGAGAGAATATATCATATAAATAGACAATAAGAAGAATCCTCTCTCATGACTAAAATGTGTTTTCTTAGAAGGATTGGCCCAGGATGTGGTCTAAGGTTGATTTCCAACTGGTTGATGTATTTCCATCACCGACAAACTGAACATTTTGGTCAATTTCCTTGATGCTTTATCCACATAATATTTCAATGTCTAGATGCCTGACATGGTTTCAGAGGATAAAAATGGCTACAATTTCTTGAGCAATTCCTATTAGCACTTTGCTAATAATAGTAATGTTGGATTTATCGAGTGCTGTGAAATACGATAAACACTTTATATATTCCTAATTTAATTCTCACAACAATCCTATGTTGGTAAGATTAAACCAATTTTATCGTTGAGAAACCCAAATTTACAGTAGATTAGTAACTCGTCCAAAGTCAGGAAGCCAGCAAGGATTCAAACCCAATTCTGCCTGACTCCAAAACCCAATGATAATACCTGAATTTATTTTTCCCCAAGAGGCATCACTGACAAAAAAATTTATTAGAAGGAATGAATGCATGATACTTGTAGAGAAAATCATGTGAGTGTTAGAGCATCAATGGTAGAGTCAGTGTATCTTTTTGGCATTATAACCATGTGAATTTCCTATACTTTAAATTCAATGAGATATTACTCATGAAACTATCATATGAGGAAGTTCAACACCTGCCCTAGACACTTGGAATCTGTGTGATTTAGGCAAGTTACTTAACCTCTCTAAGGCCCATGTCTTCATCTGTAAGATAATGGATAACAATAGCCACTTCACAGGATTGTTCAGAAAATTAAATGGTATCACACAGAGTACTTAGCCCAGGGTTTATTACTGAAAAGTGATAAGCTAATGTTAGCAACTTTTATTATTATTCAAGGAAAAAAATATTCAAGCTTCTTACAATGTAGCAGAAATCATTACAAAGTTATGAGTTCAATAAGGGTCCCTTCACTCTATTATTCTATCACCAAACTCCTACTTTTCCTTTAAGATTTAGCCCTAAAATCATCTCCTCCAAAAGCCTCTTCTACCATCACAACTTCTCGGGCCAAGCAAAGGTTCTCATAATCTTAAGTGTGTGTATGTGATTTTCAGTCATTTCACTTAGCATTTTATACAATTTTACCCATTGTGTCTTGCCTCTGTCATTAGAAAGGCAGTCCCCTGAGGATGGGGACTTAATTACTTATCTCTAAACACCCCCTGCCTAGCACAGTGCCTAGCACGCACTAAAGTGCAGCACATACATTTGTATCTCTATGGGACACAGAAATTATTAAAACAGTTTCCAAAAACATTGAATTTACTCCAAGAAAAGCCCTGGAAGTATGTAGTGCAACAAACACTATTCTAAGATGAACTAAAAACTTCCCTCATTAAGTCATATGAGAAAGACATCTCATCTTCCCAGCAAAATGAAATTTTCTCATGCTAAATGGGTAAAAAGCATAAATCAATGGGTTTATTATAAGAAAGGTGATAAGAAACAGTTAAACGCCTAATGATGTCACTCTGGATGGGCTTCTTGACAACTAAAAGAAATTTATATCACACATAATCAAATTTGGAAAAAGTCCATGTAGTTTTCTGTGCATGTTCTTTTCTCTTTTGGTTTTAGGTAAAATAAATCCTGTCTCTTTAACAAGCTCTTTATTTAATTTAAAAAAAAAAAAGGAAGATTCTATCTTATATCCACGGCACCTACTGCCTTTCTTATCCATAAAAGGAATTTGGAGTTTTTTTCTTAGACCATTAACCCAGTAAGTTCTTCCTCTTACCCAGCACTTGAATGCTTTCGATCAGAGATCTCATCCCAAGTGATCTTCCTCACAACCCTCTGAAGGAAGAAGGCCCAGCATCATGACCCCTCATCCCCATCAAGAAACCAAGGCTCCAAGCAGCGTTCCATGAAGGGAGCAATGCCTGTGCCGAGCGTCACCCTGAGTCTGGAACTCTTTCCACTGCCTTACAAGGCACTCAGCTTGAATTCAAGATGGCAGATCACCCACAGAAGACATTAGTACTGTACTCTCGGGTGGTAGAAGGGATAAATCAGTAATTGTAGGAATCTGTAAGGCTCATCCATTCAGATATTCTTGAGGATGCCCTCCACTCAGCGACCGTGAGCCCAACCTTCACACCCTCCCACTCCCCACCATTGCCACCATCCTTGCCCTCCCCAGCCATGGACTTACTTAGCCATCCCACGCTGGGAGTGCGCCGCACTCGGGGGTCATCGTCCAAGGTGCGGGTTGCTAGGCAGGGCACCGAGTTCTCAAGCGGGCTGCGGGCTTTAGTGTCAGAAGCAGAAGACAGGAGGAGGAGGACACATGAGCAGCCACAGCAAGGATGAGGATGGAAGCATTAATTAAGAAGAAAAAAATACTAAAGCAAATCACACAAGCGAGTTAAAGAAGAACAATGACATATTACATTGACACACATACCCCCTCCCATGACCCTTAGATGGAACAAATCCCAACACAGAATGAAAAGGCTTTGAAAAAAGTACATTCAATCATTATAGTTCCCCAAGTACCAGTAAATGATCCGCCCTGCAGTTCTAATACACAAAACATGGACTGTATCCAGAAAAAAGATTTACATAACGAGCACTAATCTTAAGATGTAAGATCAAGACTGTTAATAATTTTGCACCACATAAGCACACACAGAGGGAAGCTACACACAGTTCAGTAAAGCGCAGGGGGCAGGGGATTATATTAGTAAGGAGCTTTCTTATGATCTACCTTACAGACCCTTCCACGGATCTTGTACAGAAATGCAGAAAGCAACATTTCATACTTCCACTTCCGAAATATTTTCCTTGATGAACATAGAACTGTTTTTCAATTTCCTTTGCCTCTGTTTTTCAGCCCTTCAGAAATATGAGACCGGGATATAGATGAATCGACGCCTTAATATGAACCAATTCAGAAATGCATGTTAGTCCTCAATTTCTGGTGCCCTTTAATAGTTACTTCACTATAATTTTAATATTCAGTGCACCTATGCCAAATCTTGGACCAAATCAAAGACAGATTAACGATGCAAGCTAAATGCATAGTATGATTCCTCCAGATATTTTTCATCAACTGGAGAGCACCACGAACTTCTGCTTCAGGATAATTTCATTTGGGCTTCATGTCATCTATTCTGCTATTCTCATCAAATACCTCAGTCCAAGGCTACCAAGAAATAGGCAGCATAATTGTCCTTCAAGGAACAATGAGATAGGAACTATCTAACCATCAGACTACATACAATTTGATTTAAGAGAATTTTAATATGAGAGATAGTAAATAATCAAGGCAACAAAGCCTATTCAACCAAAAGCAAAGATTAGATAATCTAGTCACACAAGTGTGCAAATAACAGGGCAGACAAATAGTCTTTTTAAGGCTACTGGTGACTTGGGAGGTCAAGTTTTGAATGGAATCATTTACAAGTTAATGTAAGTTTATGGCCAAATTTGGGCATTCGGCACATTATAAAATCTAGAAACATTTTTGTCAATTTATCTGTCTGTGTTTAAAAGCTGTAAATAAAGCCAGGACTTGTGAGCAGGCCATCTGTGCCCGCACCTGTTTGAGGCAAATCTGATGTCTTCTCTTTGCAATCTGAATTTTTAATTGTTTCCCATAACTGAACTTCTTTGCAAGTTTTTATTGCACTAAGAAAAATGAAAAAAGGGAAATGAATCAGTCGAGATTATTCCAAAATTGCTTTTGTCAAGAAGGAGGCAATTAGAAACATATATTATCACACTGACCAAGTCTCACCTCCTATTCCTTTTGACAACTGAGTGATCTGCTTCAAGAGCCAATATTCCAGCCGACTTAGCTGAAGGAAACGAGAGGTGGGGGACAACTACAGCTGTTTACCTAGGCCTGAGTGAGGACCGACTGAAATTCGGTCGAGTGCAAAGTTAACTCCCAAGAACATTCACGTACTTCAGCTTCTGAGCAGTGTGAAGCTACCCCAAATTTTATCACTGATACCAGGGCTTGCCCCTCAAGGGAGTACAAGAGGGAGCTAGCTGCTCTGAAACTCAGGTGCTGGTCACTAACTTTCCCCAACAGCTTCTCTCTCCACGACTCCTCCCACGACGTCAGTGTGTTATTTGTGGGGAGCTAAAGCTGGAAAGTCCTTTTTGCATCTACAGCCTCCACTGATGCTGAGCAGCACCATCAAGGGGACAGTGGAATGGAGCCTGGCACACACCAGCAAAGAACCTGGCTCCAAAGACAGGCATGAAAAATGAAACTGCCCATAGAGACTTGGCACCTGTGTTTTAGCAAAGCTGATTGGAGCCATCTGGCTGCTTACTCTCATGAAAACTGGGAGGCTCACAGCATCCATTACTTATGTTGGCAAATTCCAACATTTTGATTTGTTGGACCCTCTGTGTACTTCTGTGCAGGAAGAGATACAAACTCCATAACCCTTTCATGTTGCGTTTTTTTTTTTTCTCTTCACAAATTTACTTCAAAGATACAATTTTGAAAAGTTGTTCCCAAATCTGGAGCCGAACTTTTCTATAATTATACAATGATAATGACATATTATGTATGCCTTTCCCAAATAATGCTTTCACTGTACCTCTTCTACACTTAAGGTTCAAAATAAACAGCTTTGCTATGATCTTACATATTCTTTTCCAAATCACTTTTGCCTGACTCTAGGCATAAACAAGGTAGAAATTGGTTTATATTACTGTGACTTGATGAGGAAAGATCTAAAGATCTACAGCTCTAAAGATTTCAGAGGGATGGTTTGCAATATCTACACTGTAGAAAAAGGTGTGTGTGGTGAGATTTTTTAATGATTCATGTTACCCTTGAGATCAACTTGTCCACAACCATCAATCCTAATCTATTCCAGTGAGGGTGTCCCTACTTGAATCATGCAAATAAACAAAAACCAAAAGACAAAAAAACAAAGCAAACAAACAAAATCTCTCCCTCAAAATGAGTTTTTAACAATCCTATTAAGAAAAAAATAGATTTTACTCATGTTAAAGTTTTAGCACTCTTTTAGGATTGCAATGTTGTATGTTCAAATAGTCATCCTGAAACTAATATTATACTGTATGTTAACTAACTGGAATTTGAATAAAAACTTTTTTAAAAAGTAGTCATTGAGCATGTATTGTGCATTCCACAATTATTTAGCCAAAAAGTTTAACCCAAGAGTATAGCGGCATCTTACCTGTATACACATGAAATACACTGCCTAGAAATCTCCATTTGGAAAGCCAATAAAGACATCCAACTGCCATGTTTGGAGTGTATTCCTGCCTAGACATAGATTGACTTCCAGATCCCTTCAACGTCACAAGATTACATGAAGTAAAAGACCTGGATTCCACTGATGTGTGGGAAATAAATTATGGCTGAGGAAGCTCATTACCGTTTGTAGTTAATTAGCATATTGTTATTAAGCACACTAGGTTTCGCCATCTTTTTATGCTTGGGCAAATTATGTTACATTTCTGAGCTCAGGTTTTTCATATGCAAACAGAAATAATGATATATACATTAGCAACATCATGGAGGCCAATGCCTGGTGTATAGTAAGTGCTCAGTTAACAGGAGATACTGCTGCTGCCACTACCGTCACTGGTGGAATGATGCTTCCTCTGCTCAGCAACCTCAAGGGTGCCGGAAAATATCAAAGACAGAAACAGTGGCCTAATTTAACTCAACTTTAAATTCAAAATGTGATTTTTAACATATCAGGTTCATAAACCTGAACAGATCTCCTTTTTGCCCTTTGTTATTTGTACCAAAACTAGGCTTGAGTAGATGGGGCACACTTAATCATTCTTGGCAGACATGGATTTCATTCCCGCCTTTTCTTCTTTTGGGAAGACAAGGTAAGGAGTCCATGGTACTCACATCTCCTCTTCACCTTCCCTCCTTTTTCACATTTTCCTGTCCTTCCCTCTCCTTTTCTGTTTGTCTTTTGTAAAGACAGGACAGGACAGGGTCCCAGATCTATACCTACTCTCCTATCTGCTCTTAGAGAAAGATGAGGCTGGGGAAAACAAGACTTCGCAAAGGTGTCCCTATCAAGGGTCTCTGGGAAGACAACTACCCAGGGGAGGCAACAGCAAATCAGTTAAGGGCCCCTTAAGTACATCGCTTTTCTGCAGGTGGTAGGGTATGACACAGAGGATCATTCCATTCCTTTACTCCATCAGAGATCCTGGCTGTGGACTGCCAACTAATAAAATGTAAAAACATGTTTATTTCATGGTAACATCCTGTTATACATATATTATTTATTAATAGCTAACAACTGTCATTGCTCAGGCATATTGATCTATCTTTATATCCTAATTGAAAATATTATACAGCCCACAAGTGACACCTCATTATGTATTATTCGGCGTCTCTAAAATTGATAATGAAAGTAATACTGCTTTAAAAATAAAACTCCAAGAATGTTTTCATTTATGGAGTAGTGGGAGGAGAAAAAAATGAGAGGCACAAAAAATAACAGAGTATAAAATAATAGTGGTGAATTGAGTCTCTGTCCTTGGTTTTAAATGTGAAAGGCATTAAATCTGCTCTTTTAAGTATTCCTCAATAGCCATTCCTTACAGTGGTATCTCACATTATGCTTCTTAAATACGTTTCACAAAAAGATCTCATCTACTCCTGGTTGAATGAATAGAGTAAGACACTACTACCTTTATTTACAGATACAAAAAATTAGGCTCAAGGATATTGTGTAAATTGCTCAAAATCACACTACTACTAAGTATTAGTCCAGGACTAGTATGAAGCCTTTAGAAAAGATGGCACCATGTCTCCAAGAAGAAGATTATAAAGTAGGCCTTTAATGTCAAAAATGAAATACTCACTTGTGTTATGTATCTCTTAAGCCTGACTCTTCATTGCCATAAACAGCAGAACAGACTAACGGATACTTGGGTGAAAAAGACTCTTGGAAAAATATGTTATTGTTTATTTAAAGATCTGAACATTATAAATCTGGAAGATCAGTCACCTGCCTAGGGAAGGGAAAGGAAATAAGAGTGGTATCTGATAGATGAATTAGAAATATTACTGTTACTAAGTTACTATTATTAAGGAATATTGAGGCACTTTTCTAGAAACTTTCCATGGACTGGTTCATTTAATCTGAGGCTGAGAAGAGCTTGATCATTCACTGGGTACTGGCCAGGACATTCATCTGTGCTGTGCAAATGAATGCAGAATTAGAGCCCTGAACAAAACAGATGGATGTGTGCTGTTGGATTTGGGAGAGGGCTGATTGTATGCAGAAAGGCACCTGGGAAGAGGACTCTCATTTTAAGGTGATGTGAGCCTGAGAAACAAAATGTTGACTGACCCATCTCAGAACTGGAGAAAATGATGGCCTGCTTCAGAGGAACAGAACCCCTGAGGGAAGTTAGAGAAATGCCTGCCTTACCCATTGATTCAGGGACCAGGTCTGAATTCAAGGGTACAGGGAAGGGGAAGCTACAAAGTAGAACAACCCAGCCAGAAACAATTGGGAAAAACCAGAATCCAAAACCCAGACAAAAAGCGAAGAATTTCTAAAGGGACTGAGAAAGCTGCCAAACCTGGCAGTGGTCCCAGCCAGATCGACTGTGTGCCAATATCTAGGCAGCTTGATCTAACATCCAAACCAAATAGCTTGAATACGCCTAATCTCAAATCAGATGCAAAGCAACAAGAACCTAGCTAATCCCACTTACATTTCAATGGGGCCGAGAATTACTATTAACGATAAAGTTGATTTCTTTCCATTGTTTGTTCTATGTTGCTAACCAGTCTCTATTACTGTAAGTAACAGCAGCAGAGGATACTTTTTTCAGTATCTAAAGGTGCTGTGAGCTTCTGTCAGAAGAAGCAGTGTGAGAGCTAGTGGGGAAGCAGCATCCAACCTGGTAGGTAACAATGAAAAGAGAAATCCAGGGAGAAAGTAAGTGATGGCAATAAGTGGTGGGAGCAAATAGATCACATTTCTCATATCTGCCAGGGGAAAAAAAAGTGGCAAACTGAAGATAAAACCCAGAGGCTCAATCAGGAACAAGGCCTGGATCCCCATCAATATAGAGGCCACAGTGTAGACAGGAAAAAACCATGGAGGAAGCAGTGTGAGGCGCAAGAACCAGCCGCCCTGGCTCTGGAGCTGCCACCTTGGCCCACACCTCACCTGCCTGCTGGAGCAGCTCTAGTAAGTCTTGGATTCTCAGCGCGGTTTAGGGTTTCCCTGACAGCCAGTTAGCAAAGAGTAAAATGAATGAGGGAGAAAGACTCTTCGTAAGGGGCTGTAATGGGAAAGGGCTTCTTCCTCTCTCATATCCCCTTCGGTATTAGCTACCAATACCAAAGGGCAGAGGCAATAACTCAGCACTAAATCCATGAGTCTCTTCCCAATGAATAAGCTACAGAGCAAATATCATTCCAGAAACCACTCTTACTCAGTAGGAGACTTTTCCTCCCTAATTGTGCTTTGTGGAGTGATTTGTTTGATTACTATGTGCCAGTCCCCATTTTAAACATTTTACATATTATTATCTCATTTAATTTTCATTATCTCTGTTTTACAGACATGTAACTAAGTACTAAATTACCTTTCTAACTTTTTATTGAAAAAAAAAAAACTAAAGAAAAATGGGGTCATGAAATTGGATTGGGAAAAAAATGAAATTCATAGTCTAGGTTTAACTGGATAACCAAAGTCACATCAGGAAAGGGCATGTATAGTCACAGACAATGGAGAGTAAGGAACAGGTTTCTATGATAGTCTAGGGGTAAAAAAAATGAAGAAGCCAGGGGAAAAAAAACAGGGACAAATTGATAATGGCATTGCCCAAATTTCCACAAAGGTGGTGCAAGCTGAGTACTCAAATTAAGGTTCCTAGTTGGTTTTCGTCCTTGAATCAGGTCTCATTCATCTCTTACAAACTTAGATACTACATATCAAAAGTATCCATTTAAATAGTAAGTGATGTTTTTTAAAAATCAGATCGTTCTACAAACCATGATCCTTTAAAACAGTTATCAGGTAACCTTGTCATAAACATCTTAGTAAATATTTTGAATACAAACCAATTAAGTATAAACTTTACTTTCGCTTTCTAATAAAGAGCAAATGAAATACGTCTTACTTGATTTTCAAATGCTACCAAGGAATGTTCCTAGACTTACTTGTTATTCTTTCATAGTAAACTACAATAATATAGATTATCTAAGTATCTCAAACCAAATTATTAAGTAGAACTATATGAAATTGCTGACAGTCAACTTAATTTTACCTATGAAATGGCAATTTCATATGGCTCAAGCTAAAATAATAGTAAGAAAAAGAGTGACTGAAAGAAAATCTAACACCAGAGGAAATGAAAACCTAACACTAACTCCATAGAAATGCCTCAATTAATATACTGGGAAATTATAGCACTTGCCTAAAATTTAGTACCTGGCAGACATGTCCATCACAACTCACAGATGTCTCAGACAAGTAGTAATTTCACAATAATTAACATCTTGGAAGCTAGCCTGATTCTTTCCTGATTTATTACGAATAAAAATGTTTTTCAGGTTTTTTTAAAAACACTAAATTATCTTGAACCCAAAGTTACATTGGGACCCTAAAAAATGAGAGTTAATCTTTAGCTAATCTTTAGTTAATCTTTAGCTACGGAGAGACAGTGGTGGGCTGTTAGTGGGTACGCTGCTAAATGTTTGAGAAAACCAGCTCTCCAGGGAAAAAGCGTGTGTGTGTGTGTGTGTGTGTGTGTGTGTGTGTGTGTGTGTGTGTAGTAAATTTTACTGATATAAAGGACAGGCAGCACACATACAAGTAATAATAAAATATATAATATTCTATTGTAAATTGCATATAGTCAGTTGATTCTCATAGAATGCGTTTGTTAACTTTACCAAACTCTTTGAGCCATAGCCAACTTACGGTTGCAACTGGCGACCAAACATAGTTGCAACATCCTTGTTGAACATTCATTATCATATATGTTAACAAGTAGGACAAAAGTGAAACAATGAAGACATATGTCAGACTTCACTCATTCCTCAATGATGTGGGTGACTCCTTTGCTAAATTGGATAATAGTTTTTGAATACTGGACAAGTATTTACAGGATTCTTCGTGCTCTTCACATTTTAAAAGCTGTTATGGACTGAAGGTTTGTATCTTCCCAATATTCATTCATATGTTGAAATTCTAACCCTTCCACCCAATGTGATAGTAGGAGGTGGGGCCTTTGGGAGGAAATTAGGTCATGAGGACAGAGCCTCCATGAATGGGATTAACGCCCTTATGAAAAGAGAGAGGAGAAAGATGAAAGATTTCCCTCTGGCATGTGAAGACACAATGAAAAGGCAACCATCTACAAACCAGGAAGAGGGCCCTCACCAAGAACTAAATCTGTGGCACCTTGATCTTGGACTTCCCAGCCTCCAGAGCTGTGAGACATAAATGCTTGTTGTTTAAGCCACCCAGTCTATGGTAATTTGTTAAAAGCTCAAGCTGACTAGGCAATGGCCATAGACACTATACACTTCAATTTAATCTGCACTATTAGCATTTTTTCCATCACTTTTTAAAGCCTACAGACAAGTGACAAAACAGTAAATTAGGTCCTGATTTGAATTTGCTGATTTCTACGGTGTAAATGCTACCACCACAGCTTAGGTCAAGCTACCAAAATGATGTCACTGAACACAGAGTTGGGAAGAGGTGACTACACACCATTTTGTAGTATTTCCACCATATATACACAATAGATGTTAACAACATGAAGAGTGTAAATTCCAGTACAATGCAATAAAATAAGTAGGAAATGATGAATTTTGAGTAATTGCCTTTGTTTTTAATATCATTATTTAATGGTATGTGTACATAATTTAATTTTTAATGGTAGCTGTGTTTAAACAACTGGCTTGCAAAATTCCTGATTGGCTCCTATGAGTGGATAGAAGTAGCTCCAGCATACCACTGGGAAATGAAAAAAAAATCCCAACTCTAAAGTATCTCCATAAATTTCAGCTATTAATTGCACTGTTGCTATCATAACTAAAGCAAACAATGTCTATTTTCTAGCCTATAACAGAAGACTAAAGTAACTGAAGTTTATCTAGATTTTACATGGGGATACAGTGTTGGAATCTAGCGCCAACGACAATATATATAAGATTCTCACTTATTAAAATAGTAGCCACAACTATGTAATTCTTTGTTTTAGAAATTTATTCTAACAACATTTCATGGTTGTTAAAGATATCGAGTAATTAAACACTAATATATAAAGCTAACTGTATAAACTTGCAAATAAGAAAATGTGCTTTTAGAAAACCAAAAATTTGTCATCTGATAATTTATAATAACGTACCTTAGAGGTACATGAAAGTCATTACTATAGAATCTCTCAAAGTCAAATCTTGCCTCTGGATATTTAAAAGGAGTAAGGTAACACAAAGGCCAATAATAACATGTTTAAAAAGGCCTAATCATATTCCACGCTTCAGGGTGTAAGCTGATCCACTGAAGAGCTGGAAAGGAACTGATGGTGCTCCCTATTTGCTTTCTGCCCAGCGTATATAACATTTCACAAGTGAACGGTGAATGACAAAGGCAATTGCAACTTTGCTCTGAAGTACAAAGATCTACAGATAGGATAAAAGATTGAATGATGGATGATATCAACATATCAGTTGTATTCCAGATCCAAATACTTCCTCCTAAAACACAAAATACTGGCCTCCAAGATCCATCTGTTCTTAATTTCTACTCTGCCTGCACTTCATGAAAAGGAAGCTCAGACCAGACTGGTGGAAGGTACCCTCATTCTTCCATATTCATTCCACTTCTCTTTGCAAATATATCAATACTTGAAAACAATGCACTTTCTTGCTTCTTTAACAATAAGTACCAACTTCATGATAAAAAAAAAAATTAATCTCCAAATCATGATTTTTCATTTAATGAGGAAGAGGATAAGAAATAAAACATAAAAGAAAAGACTTTTACTTTAGTTGCCATAATTTTAAAAACAGGGCCGCTTTGTGACATCAGTTGTAACCCACTGTTCATCCCATATCATTTCCAGCCATTAAGCTCTTCAAAAATACAATTGAAAAAAAGAAGGAAAGAAGCAAAAGACATATTCAAGGGACGCCTGGGTGGCTCAGTCGGTTAAGCGTCTGCCTTCGGCTCAGGTCATGATCCCAGGGTCCTGGGATCGAGTCCCGCATCGGGCTCCCTGCTCCGCGGGGAGCCTGCTTCTCCCTCTGCCTCTGTCTCTCTCTCTGTCTCTCATGAATAAATAAATAAAATCTTTAAAAAAAAAAAAAAAAAAAAGACATATTCAAACAATAAAACATTTCCAGACAGCAGCAATATGGCAGGTAATGATAGAACCATCAAATTGTATTAGGAATATTCTAGATTAGATTCTTCTTTTTGTGAACGCTTTTTATAAAGAGCGCTTCTGTTTTAATTATTTATTTATAACTTGTTTTGCGTTTTAAAAAAAATTATTGTAGCAGTTAAATCAATGTATAAGTCATTCAATAAAACTAAACTTTTCATTTGGTTCTACTTAATGACTAGACACTCATTAAGATACTACAATAAGGAATGGTTCAAAAAATACACCAGAGAAAGTCTGCTAACAGTAAGCTCTCTTCCCCCAACCATTAGTTTTAATATTAAGTCAGAAAACTCAATTTCCAGAAATGGAGTGGCTAAGTTAGAATTCAGTTTATACAATTCATTTAGTCCACCTTTCCCATGGCAAAATATTTTACCCTATTCTGAAAGTACAGATGAAGGCAATGAATTAGATGCTCCCTTATCTACTCATTTCTCTTAATACTAAAAAAGACCAAGGTGGGATGAGAGAGACCTGGTTCTACCAGCCCAATGTTCAGCAACACTGCCCGTCATGCTTTCATTTTCCATACTTCCTGGAAATTAACTTCTCCCTTCTCAGATTATACACAACCATGAAATGTATTTGAAACAAAGAGAATGATACAAAAGATAGATACTTTACAGAAAACTCTGCTAAATGCAACAGAGTATAAATAACACACAGTACCTTTCCTATTACTATATAATAGGGTAGTATTCCACCTTGAATAATTATTCTCACATCTAACCATCACTATCATATAACAAAAGAGCAGACTATTCTCTTTTTTTTTTTTGTAGTCCTAGACTTTATTAAGTAATAAATTTAATATTGAGCCTTACTTGGATAAATAATGATTTAGAGAGTAGACACCATCTCACATACCTAGCAAACACTTTATGATACTAGAATTCAGAGCATTGTTCATATCTGTCTATCCTCCTAATTCTGACACACCACCAACTCAAAAGCATGTTCTTTGATATACTCAAAAATCTACAAGTTTGATGACTCATCTGAAATTTTCAGTTGTTTCATCATAGTGATATTACCAAACCATCTTAGTCAATCAGACTAGATGTATACGGGAGCAAGCAAGGCATCTTGGCATCTGCAGCCTTAGTAACTGCTGAAATCTTTCCAACAGGACTGCAAACCTGCCCAACTGGATAAAAGTGTCATTAGGAAATGGCTGTGGCATATGAGCTCGAGGAAAGAAGAACTACGGAGAGGGGTAAAAACAACCAATGACGGGAGATGGAGGAAAGGTGAGTGAGAAAGGTAAGAGAGTGTGGCAGCTGTTTGGCCCTGCATTACCATTATCAGGGTTGGTAAACATCCTACTTGCACTGGAGACTGTCTTCCCAATGTCAGCCAGGGATCGAAGGTTAGATTTCTTGGTTTGATGCCGGTGCCTCCGGAGCAAAGTGTAGGTCACCTTATCCTTAAGGTCAGGTTTCAATAGGCCTGTCTCAATCTGATGGTCAACAATCATCTCTGATAAAAAAAAAAGCAAAACAAAAACAAAAAGCAAAACTCAGTCACAAGATCACAGAGTTAATTTTTTACCCCAACTTTATGGACACCATCCTCAAACTTACTATCAACATAGTATTTCCCAAATTTCCAACTTCCCTCTTTGTATGAAGGGTAAAGATACAGGACACAGAGATTCTGGTATTAATGAGAGAGTTATAAATATTCCATTATGAATTATATGTTTGGAGAGGAAGAATCATTTTGTCCTTTTTTTTCAATGCCAGTTAATAGTGAATTCACATTAATAACATTCTTCTATGAGTAACACAGTAAGTCAGTAATTTACCTTTTTTCAATTAAGCAAAAAAAAAAAAAAAAATTTTTAATTTCATGTACTCTATCATATCAAGTGTGCCAGAAATATAAATGATATAAAAAAAAAACTTGAAGAGAATATGCAGAATTTAATGTAGTAACATTAGATCTATTTCCCCAAATTCTTCTGTAATGATATATTTTCCTTAAAATATAGGACAAAGGAAAGGAAAACAATACTGTTCCCCATATCAGGTTATTTGAACATCAATTAATCCAATGAAAGAAAGACTAAACTACAAAACTATGCCTTCATCTTTTCTAAAAAGGGAGGCTATTCTTATTTGGATCCAACAAAAGCCTTTTCAATACATTCCATTAATCATTTTAAAATATAAACTGACCAGAATTCAATATAAAATTTTAGTCTTACTACAAAAAAGTTATAATTTCTATTAGTTCTTGTTTTTAGAATGGCTTTAATTGGAAAAGATAACTGTGTTTCACAGAAATTGCTCCATGGGTGGCTCTGCTAAAGAACAAGTTTTACTCTAAAAGAAGAAATCCTCTTTCTGACAAGTCAGCATGTCAACAGTATGGCATGTAGCCTGGTGCATCCTTCTCTAATGTCACATGACAGGTCGACATTTCTTCTGTCCAGAATAGGGATTTGGCCGAATCATTACAGAACCTACACAAGATATGCAGTGACAGGACATTACCTCATTCATTGTATTCAGGTGGAGCTCTTGTCCCCAGCATAGAACCATAACAATGAGTGGATCCCATGCCTACTTTTTCAGGTATATGAGTGCATCTAGCACACCTCAACATTCTCCTCTTGGGTAAAGTTCCCAGTATACAAAAGTGGAGATGAGAGGGGTACTTGGGTAGCTCAGTCAGTTAAGCATCCGACTCTTGATTTCAGCTCAGGTCATGGTCTCAGGGTCCATGCTCAGCAGGGCGTCTGCTTGAAATTCTCACCCTCTCCCACTGCCCCTCTCCCGCTCATGTGCACGCGCTCTTTCTCTCAAATAAATCTTTTTTTAAAAAGGGGAGATGAGAACAAAAGCTCTTCTCTTGTAAAAGTTTGATGAAAAAAGGGATGGGAACTGGTAGGATAATAACATCTCCTAAGAGAAGTTACAGATGTTCCAGGGACTCTGCTGGGGCATAACTGTACCTCCCAGAAGACCATCTTAATAGGAAGCACCCGAAGAACTGGCCTGACAGCCTATAGCTAGACACTGACAACTTACATAGTATACAAGCAGCTACCTGGAAGCCAAGAGGAGGCTGAATCCAGGATTTTCCGTCACACATCTTACACAGAGGCCATAAATGTCACATAACACTGGGCCACTTGGTGGGGAGCTTGGACAAGGCAGGGAGAATTTCTCCCATAGGAATGTTTTGGTTTGAGAGTGGCCTTTAGCTCTGAGTGTTTTTAACTGCACAAACCCTTCTCAGTGAAACTCTCAGAACTGATCCTGTAATTACAGTTAACCCTCTGTTCCATAGTAAAATAATTAGGTGCTACTCCTGTGCTTTCCCTTGAAGTCTTGCTCAGTGTGGAAGGTCCATTTTACAGAAGAACTATAAAAATAAACAGCCCCAGCGTATCTGCGGCACATGTTATCAAGCTCCTACTCTAATTCCAGGGTTGTGGATTAAAGTGTTCCTTATCTACCCTTCCTGGCAGGGCCTCCCTCTATGCTTGCCTTCCCCTGTAATCTCAGACCTATCCGCACATAGGTCCTCTGCTACTAATGCCTGGAAATCACCAGTGAGAACAGGTTAAGACATCTGTGGGGCTTATGCCCTTCATTAAGTTTCCATAAAACGGCCCACATTACAGCGATTTTTTTAAGCACGAACTACAAAACCTTTCAAGGAAAGTGGGGGCAGTAACATTTTACAGCTACACTGAAATTAAGCCTTCAGTGTTCAAAATCCCACAAACACTACCAATTGGGAGAGAACGTGCCAACTGTAGATGAGAACGGAACCGAAAGAAACCTTAGGAAACACCAAGTTTGCAACTTCTTGTTGTACAGATCAGAAGAGAGAGGGCAAAAGACAAAAAAGTTTACTTGCCCTCAGCTATAGCCTAACTAGAGACACAACCCCCCAAGTAGAACCCGGTTTTCTGACTCACAGTTTACATCTTTTTCCATACCACAAAGTATTTTTCTTTATGGGAAAAAGTAAGCTTTAGACCAAAAAAAAAAAAAAAAAATTGATATATCCAGAGCTTCTGCAAACCAACAGAATGGTGTTCATGCAACAAAAAAATGGCCAAAAGTGACAAACATTTTTAAAAGAAATACAAGGCCCAAGAAAGATTAAACTTCCGGACTAACAAAAGCAATTTAAACAAGTTTATATAAATATCACCAATTACGAGATTTTGTAAATCTATGAAAGTAGCAAAATGTAAACGAGCAACCCACAGTGATGTGAAGGGGGGTGCCACAGGGAACCCCATATCCTGACGATTACGTTAATAACTAGTACAACCTTTCCTGAAGGCCTTTCGGCAAATAACATAAACAAAACCCTTTAATATGTTCAAATTCTTTGGATATTTCACCATTAGAAATCTATACTAAAAAAGTAAACAATTTCACAAAAGTCTAACAAAAATGTTCACTTCTATTCTTTAAAATAAAAACTTGAAGGCAACTTAAATGCCCAATAATAGATTACTAAATATTTTGCAGCCATCAAAATGTTTACATTTTGTATTTAATCACATGGAAAGAAATTCACGTTAAGTTTTTAAATTAAAAAGGGCAGATTAAAGTGTTATAGTATGATACCATTTATAAAATAAATTTCACATGTGTAAACAGATGTACAGAAAAACTGCTGGGAGGGTAGCCGTGAATGGTGGGATTTTGATTTTTGTGTGTTCTATTTTTCTGGATTATTTGGAAATGAACATTAGTTTTGTTATAAAAAATAAATACTTTGCCATTTTGAAAATATAAAAGGTGTTAAAAGCAAGAAACAACATGACTAACACATCTGCCAACATGCACAGCTCAGTAATGCCTTTAAATATAAAAATGAGAACTCCAAAAATAGAGCTACATTTTCCTAATCCATTTCCCATCATAATAAAATACCTGAAATGGCTTATCACTTTTTTTAACTTAGGAGGGCAGGAAAATTCTCATGTACTTGCCTGCATTTGTGAATGTCACTCTTTAATTGTAGGATTATAATGATGATAGTAATAATCAAGCTATTAAAATAATCCATGAAAATGTTGTTTTATCCTTTAATTACTTTCAAGACAAATTTTTTTATTAGCATTCAAAAGGGCTTCTCCATGAAGAAACCAAGGAGGTGTCCTGAGGAGAACAAGAATGAGGCTGAATGCTGTATGTAAGCGTGAGAAGTAGCACCTGCTTAAGCAGTCACATGGTGATGGCTCCGCACCTGCAGAGGGAGGCTGCCTCCCAGGCCAGCCACCGAAAGGAGGGGCAGGTGCACTGCAACAGAAGATAAAAACCATCCTATTGTTTGTTTGTATAATCACTGTTATTTCTTTTTCTTCTCTTTTGTGGAGATAAAAAAATGCAGTGAAAGGGGAGATGCACCTTAGAGATTTAGCTGTACATAATTCTCAACTCCGAATTACCAGTATGATGCAGAACAAAGCAACCACTTCACCCTCTGCTAGAAAAGGATTTTTCATAACCAAATAAATAATGACAACAATTCTTCAAGTTACTGTGCCATCTTCTGTCATTTAAAAGGAAATTAGGGCTTTTTTTCCTTCATGTGTTTTAACCCTCTATAAGGCTTTGATTCTTTGAGGATTTTTAAATTTTTTTTTTTCAGACAGTTACACTCTTTCAAACATGTTCTCTCCACTCCTGTAAATTTGATCCCTTTCCTTCCTCTCTCCCTCCCTCCGTCAGTTCCTTCCTTTCTTCCTTCCTTCCTCCCTCCTTCCCTCCCTCCCTTTCTTCCTCTTCTAATGTGTGTTATTTGCCTCTGAATTGTTTTTCTGTATTATCAGCTCCAGAACGAGTGATGGTACTTCAAAGTGACCTGGTGGTGTCTAATTTTAAAATATAATGGCAATTTTTAGAAGAGATGGTGGTTAGAGGAAAAACTGATAATAGCTGATATAACTGATAATAAAAAGTAATAGAAACTAAAAGTGAGAACTTAACATGCTTAATGAACCTTTCTCAAATCTAGTGAATACCAGAACCTCTTTCTTTGGCCATTGGCTAACAAGGCTCCAATATAATGTGAGATTCTGTCTTCTAGTGCATGGAAAAGATCAGTCAATTGCTGATGAACAAAAGCTCCTTGAGATGGCTCCTGCTGGTACTAAAGACCCGAAAGACAGTTTTACAGAAAAACCCAAGTCCTACCTTCTTAATATTGGAACCTTTCTAGTGACCCTTAAACCACAACACATATTCTCCCCCGAGGTTGCCTATATCTTGCCCAGTCACAAGTTTAATTTCCATTTTACCCAGCATTCATGCATTCTGATTTATTTTTTCAACTTGTCTAATTTCAGACATTTTCACTCCAGATTAGTTCTTAAAGTCTAAACACACACAAATTGCAATTCTCACTCAAAAACTGGACGGAGTTTTGCTAACCACGATATTTTTTTGAGTAACAATCTCCTTTGCAGTAAAAAAATCACCCAGAAAACCATCCCTCTGTTTGCTTCTTTGTAGATGGGATCATCTTCCCTGGGCACAAGAATATATCCAAACACCCATTTTCAGCCTCACTTGCCTTGTCAAATATGAAAAATTCTACATGGAGATTATTTCCTACATTATCTTCTAACTATGTGGATGCGGATTTGTAACTTACCCCATTTACAAAGTGACAGATTTGCAAACCTAATTCCAGGGCCTAGACCAATGTCTGTACGTTGCAGAAGCTCATGCACCACTGTTGAATAAATGCATGAACTAATTAATTCTGTCCACCCAGTTTCTTCACATTAGCCCTTCCCCCTTCTCTACTTACACCTTAAGCACCTTGGGTTTATAAAAAGTGTAGGACTTCTTTGCAAATGGAACTAACAAGCTCTCTGAAGAATCAGTTACATATACATCAGGAAGATATATGCCTCATTTGGAAACTAATCTTTTCTTCCAAAACAAATGCTATCTCTTTCCCACTGTCTATAACACACACACACACACACACACACACACAAGCCATAGACAAGCCTTTTGGCTCCAGATATTCAAAGAAATTTTGTAGTAAGTCTGAAATCACACAAGAATTTTACACTGGTCACTTTCTATGGGGCCACAATCCACATCCTCTTCCCCATAATCCCACATGAGGCACCCTGCAGGCCCCTTGGGAAAGTGTAGTCATCCATATAGGTCCAGTGGTCACCTAGCTAACGAATTTTCCTAGGAATGCCACACAGAGCCCCTGCACTCCTTTTTGAGAAAAACATGATCTTCAGCATACCTGATTCTGACTGGTAATAAGGCAGTTTAGTCCAGGCTTTTGTTAGAAAATGAAAACAATGACTACTGTTTGGGAGGTAGTAATGTGTGCCCCAGATGTTCAACATGGTGAGTTAACATTCACTACACAACACTAACTGCAAAAGAGAGCAATGCAGCCCTGCACCATGAGGTTCTGGGACTTGGTGGTGGTGGTATAACTGATACTCAGCACCAATATGACATGACTCAGTCACTAGCCCACAGGGTTCTGCTGCCTCCTTGCCCCACACAAACTTTCTTCCATACAGTTAAAGGATCCTGACTTCCACCTACTAAAGCAGCCCCAACCCAGCAACTAGACGATTTTCCTTCTTACATAGGATTTAAGCCCTATTTTACAGATGATAAAACTGAGGCCCAGAGAAGCTCAGTGCAAGGTCCAAGGTCGGAGTTCTTGAAATCTAGTCTCCAGACCTCCAGTTCAGTATAACCAAGGATGGGAGAGGAAGCCTATAGTCAAAATATTAACCTTATCCTAATAAGGTTAGGAGGTGAATGCCAGTCTGTACATATACATTATGATCCCAATAAAAAAATAACACAAAAAAGTAAAAGAAGAGAGAGAAGACCGAGAAATAAAAACTGGATGGAAGCATGCCAAAATGTTAACAATGGCTATGGAGGTATGATGGATGCTTTTTTTCATTTTCTTCTCAATATTTGTCTGTATTTTCCAAATCTTCTGCAATAACCCTTACTTGTCTTATAATATAAAAAAAAAGAGTGAAAATAAATGTTATAGAATATTCAACTCTGCTTACACTAGAAGTCATCTGCATGAATGGAGACCCATGGATACTTAGGTAAAGCTAAAAAAAAAAAAATGATAAAAACTTAAAACAACATACTTACCCACCAGCTGTGGGAGAGAAGAAGCCTCCCTGTCCAGCATGATGGATCCCTTCTCCATACATGTCCTCAGCTCAAATAAGCTGTGAAGGGACAGTGTGGCCACGTGGGGCTTGCTCCATCTTTCCCCACCCTGTTCCACTTTTTCTTCAAACTTAATCCACCTAGGAACATGAGATTAATGAACAGCAATTAAAAGTATTCCAACCTCCTCTGGAAATAGCTACGTCAAGCTCGCCATCTCCACCCCCACCAGCACTTCCAAAATGTCTCCTTTGGTGTAGTCTTAAAAGTTTATTGTATCATTAATTGCATTACCCTTATAAACACACCAAACAGAGTCACTAGACTGTGTTCCCCTGGTGTTAGAAAGAAAATAAACCAGAAGGATCCAAAGCATCCTTGGTTTTATATCTGTCCATATGTAACCATGAAATCCTGAAGAATGATTATTTTGCTAAATTTTTAAAATAACATAGGAAAAATGTGCATTTCAAAATTTCATGAAAGCCCACACCGTGTAAAAATAACCACCATTGTGAGAATTCTGTTGTGACTTCACAAGGCAAGTTTATGTAAGTTGAAATATCAGTTATGAACCAATATTTATCTTAATTATTTGAAAAACATGGTGTATGACGTGGTCAGATGAATATAAAATTCCCCTTTAACACTTAAAGGGGGCCAGTATATGCGGCTATGTCTTACTCCGTATTTCTCCGCTGACACACATTCCCTTCTCACTGAGATTCTAATGGAAACTTTACCCTTCAAGTCTGGCTCCACATGTGTTTAAAAATACACAAGTTCCGTGAACAACACATCTATTCTGATAACAGATCTCCTATTAACCTTAGCAGTGGAACAAACAGCCCACTTTCATAGTTTCTTCTTTCTAAGATTCCTAGATGTCTTGATAACTTGGCAATATAGAGCAACTTTTTAAAAGTGTAATGGAAATGAAAACAAAACACATTTGACAGTCTTTATATCCCATGTATTGCACAGATGCTTTCTACACTGGTAAAGGAAAACATGAAAGCATCATCATTTTGCTATTCATGATGACCCAAAGAAAAATGCTTCTTTCTCTCACTTCAAACCTTCTGAAAGATATTGAAAAAGATACAGAGGGGGTTAAAAAATTGTTTTCCTACAGTCTTCACCCGAAGGTTTAATGATTGAAAAATGTTTTCCTAGAAAAAGCTAAACGCTCACCTAGCTCACTAAAGATGAGAACAAAGGGCAGAGATCAGAGGAAGCTCTACATAAGGTATTATTTATAGACTTCTCACCACCCCCAGAGGAGGCAAAAAAAAAACACATTAGTAGAACCACGAGTGAAAACAGATCAAGAGATCAGCCACAGAGTCAAAGAAAATTTAGAATTTTAATCAAGCCCAATACTCATGCAATTGAGAAGTATTTAGCCATATCCAAAGCCCCCATCTGCACTCCTCTCAGGAAGCCTCTCCCAGCCAGGGCACTCCCACATGTCAATAGTAACCTTACTTCCAACCTCACCCTCAATTCTGAGACCCTCTTCCTTTCCTTTGTATCCCTCCAAAATGTAAACAGTGGAGAGATTTACGTATTTTCCTCAAAAGTTAAAAAGCCCACCACCAAAGTTCTAAAGCTTCAGAACTGGACCTTGTTTCTTTCTATACAAGTAGTTGTGAAACACCCCAAGAGACAATAGAAGACCCTTAATATTCGTGTGAGTGTGTGTGTAATTAAATTAGTAGTTCTTCCCTTTGGTTGCTATTAGTCCCACAGAAATAGAAAGAAAGGGGAGAAAAATGACAATTTTACATCATACTCTTATTGAATTCTATGGATTTGCCAAAAAGATAAAAGGTAACTGGAGTTATTTCAAGAGTAATCATTTTACAGCGTATATTTCATTGATTAACTTTAGGTATATTATCTTTTCAAGCTTGCTCACACAATCTTTAACCATGTTTGTTGATAACTGTTACATAAATCATATTATATTTTTAAAATAATTTTGAAGAGGGGGTTGGGGGATGGGTGAAATAGGTGATGGGGATTAAGGAGTACACTTGTTGTGATGAGTACCAGGAGTTGTATGGAAGTGTTGAATTACTATATTGTACACCTGAAACTAATAAAACACTGTACGTTAACTAACTGGAATTAAAATAAAAGCTTAAAATAAAATAAAATAAAATAAAATAATTTTGAAGAGTACTTTCATTGAAGTATAATTAACATAAAATAATCTACTAATTTCAGGTGTACATCATAGTGAATCATATTTACATTTGATGTTATAATTTATTACTCAAGATAAGACTCTAGTATATTAAAATATTCAATAGTATATAAAACCATGTCAGGATTACATATAAGGATGTTATCTATAAAGAGTGTAGTGACTCCTTGTTTTTATTCCTGAGAGAATTCTTATTAGCTGAGGGATAGAATCTTAGGTCATAGGATTTAAACCCAAGATAAATAACAAAAGCCAGCTAGAAACTCAGTAAAAGCATTCATGTCCCTCTTATTTCTACTGAATGAGTCCCCCCCCCTTCCTATCAGTTGCCAGAAATCTGTATTGCCAAATACACACATATGTGAGAGCGGCTCTTTTCTGCCATCATTCTCACCTGTCCAAACTATGTAAGTTTGGTGGGTAGTGATGTACTATATGTTGGTCTAATTGAATTTTAAAAAAGGCGGGGGGTAGTGATGTACTATATGTTGGTCTAATTGAATTTAAATAAAAAAGAATGGGGGACACCTGGGTGGCTCAGTCAGTTAAGCATCAGACTCTTGGTTTCCGCTCAGGTCATGATCTCAGGGTTGTGAGATCCAGCCCTGCATAGCCACACTCAGCAGGGAGTCTGCTTCTCGCCCTCTCCTTCTGCCCCTCCCCCAACTTCCATGCTCTCTCTCTCTCTCTCTAAAATAAATACATCTTTAAAAAACAAAAGGAGCAAAATGACTGCATTCTTTTGTGACCAATCTTTAGTTTCGTTCCTCCCCACAGTTTGTATTGTAGATGCAACCTGACTAGACTTAAATATGACTTAACAGGTTTTAATAGTACATTTAGAAATCATAAATCCCATCCAGCTTGGATATATGGAATAGCATTACTCACCCTCCTGGAATACACCAGCCCTTTAGGTCAAGATGTAATTATAAAGGAATGAAAACATAAAATCTCAAAACTAGCCAGTTCCTTAGAATCTACATTCCTAAGGGATAAGTATTATATCATAGTTCAGTTTAGCATCTATTTCACTTTGAAGTTAGTAAATATTGAATGTTGTGATGATGTCATATCATAGCACAGCTAACAACATACGGGAAACTCTGGGATAATGGCTATTAAGTTCCCTTAAAATGTATTGCTCTGATTGTTCAAGGAATGGAGTATACTTCCAACATATGCTTTCAGACATAAAGTAATGGTTTGCCCATTTAAACAGATTGTTTGCATGCAGTGTCATTTCAGAAACTATATATGCTATGTCTATCCTCCTCACATACCAAGGACAAATTTGAAAAAAACCTGAAAACTACTCAATTCAAATCAGAACCCATTAAAGAAAAGGCTAAGGCAAAGGTACCAAAGTTCAGCCTACCCGAGTGCCAATGAATTTGTTAAGGTGACTTAGAACCATGTAATTACATTTAAAAAAAAAAAAAAGACATTTTTACTGTAAAATGTACTATAAGCTACTATTTACCCTTCATAGTGACTTTGAATAACAATATATTTGCAATAAGTTTCCTACTTTTCCTTTTGTCTTGGTACTTGACATTTTATAGGAAAATTAATTTCAGAAGTTAGTTTTTTAAATGCTTGCAAATACAAAACTGTTGTAACTTTGGAGGAAGAGTTTATTAGGTAAAGTTTATTTCAAGGTCTTAGAAGAAGAAGAAAGTACACTGCAGTTTTACGCACTTTGAGTGACTGCCAACCAAACAGCATTTCGCTCGTTTATTGAAGAAATAGAAGGCCCACTGGGAATCACTGAATTTTGCAACTTTCCAATCATATGATTAAATATAATTAAGAAAAGACAAGACCTCTAACTTAAAAACAAGCTAATTTTACAGTGGAAAATAGACATGACCTTTGCCCTAGAATATAATCCAACTATATAAGACTATTAAAATAACAAATTTCTTGCTAACTAACAAGTGCCTCATTACATAAAAGAAGCCAACACTAGTGTGTATCTGCGGTAAGTTATGTTTTTAAGGAGAACTCTCAAATTTCTAGATCAACTGTGAAAGTTACTGCAAAGCGTATATGTGATTACATATAATTACACAGATGATCAGATGCCTTTTCCTTCAGCCTTTTTCTTACAGAAGAAATAAACTTGTTCTGAAATGGAATGTTCCAAAGTAATCCAGTAGAGAAAAGACAGAGAAGTCAGTGTAGATTGGGAAAAGAGGACTCTCTCTCTAAATCCCCAGGGTCAGGACGCATGTCTTGCTTGATGGTCATGCCCTGAAATCAGGGTTTTCCAGACGTCGGCTGGGTCAGTCTGCCAAGCAGAAACACAAATGGGTGTTCAACTGTGCTGTCCCACTGGAACTAAAACATCAATACCCTTTTCCTTTGCTGGCCAGTTTCGTTGAAGCTTGTGACCGCTTTCCTTTTTACCCAGGTTTGGCAACAAAAACTAAACCACATTGGGGAACTGACCTTTACCATATATTCTTCTAAGAGTGAAGTCCAACATTATCCATCTGAATATTCACTGAAGGAAAACTGAAAGCCAATAACCATTTTTACAGAGACATCACCGTCTCAAAGAAATTAAGAGCTTGGGATGGTGGGGAATAGCAGTAGCCCTTCTTCTTGGCTTTGGCCCAATACCAAAGCTGGACCATGACTTATTCTTTCACCAGTCTGTGTCATGGACCTATTAGTTAATGCCTAGCCACCTAGAAATTCTTAACAAGGAGCACAGGCTTCTTCACTAATACCAAATACTCCATTATAATTACTGCTACATTACTAAATGTCAGTATTCAAATAAGCTAACACTCAGGAATACTCTTTAAAAAAAAAAAAAAGTATTCTCAGCATTCCACTCATCATATACGCTTCTCAGGTCGAATCATTCTATCCTTTGCACAGTCTTCAATTTGTGCTTTATGCTGGAAGAGCCAATAAAAATCCAAAGTTCTAATTTTTAGGAAAGGGAAAAGCAAGGGAAAGATGCGAAAAAAAGGGGGTGGTAGAGTTGGCTGAACTTCAAACTTCATATAAATAAAGACTTCCCTTGTTCATAATTTTACATGACTATTGTGCCTTCCAGACTTAAACTGGGATATTTTTCCTACTACTGAAACCATTCTCTTTATTTTTTGAGATAGAGCTTAACCTGAACTTCCTGACTAAAACTGAAACTGCAGTAATGCTGAGAATCAATGGAGGATATTTTGGGTCAAATCAAATCATTAGCTACCTAAAAAGCATAGAACATTAAAAGGGGTAGAACTGTGTCCTGTGGGGGTGTGGGCTCACAGTAGAAACTACATTAAGCTAGAGAAGTCTAGCGGGTTAGTTCTCTATGGAATAAAATAGTCTATAAATTGGGGTTTTCACAGAAAAGCAAAGATCTCAAGTTTATAAGTCAGCCAGAAAAATATTCATAGCACATTTTCATATATAAAATGAATCCCTTCTAAGTATTAAACTTCTTTAGTCTGATAGGTTTGAGAGTTGTTAGAGGGGAGAAAAAGCCCTATCATCTCTAGAAACCAGACCTCTTAAATGGCAATCAGAAATTACTGCAAAAATGTTCTGAAGTGGGGTATGTTGCAAGAACTAGAGATTACTAAAACTCTGAATCATTTCTGGAGGCACAATCACCTTCCAACCTCCCAACAGGATTTCGGTGGAGCTAATTCTGTTAATACATATTTCTTGACCACGGACAGTGTGCCAGGTAGTTGTAGGAACTAGGTAGAGATATAGTTATGTACAAAACAACTAAAAATTCCTGCCCTCATGGAGCTTTAATTTAATGGGAAGAGAAAATAACAAGGTATGCACTATGCTAAATGGTGATAAGTGCCAAGGAAAACATAATGGAAGAGGGGGTTAGAGAGTGTTGGGGGACTTTTTAGATTTTAGATGGGATAGCCATTGAGAAGGTAATATTTGAAAAAAAGACCTGAAGGAGGTGAGAAAATGAGCCATGCAGATAACGGGACGTCGGGGGGGGGGCACAGCGGGGGGGCAAGGAGAGGATTTCAGACAGAGGGAACAGCAAGTGCTATGTCCCTGGCATAGAAGCATGACTGGCCAGTGAGTGAACAAGGAGGGGGAGAGGAAAGTAGGAGATAAAGTCAAAAAGATCATGGTGGATTGTTCATGCTGGAGGTAAGGGCAGGTGCAGAGAGATGGACTAATTAGGAAGCATTTACAATAATCTGTATAAGAAACAACGGCAGCTTGGACCTGGATTGTGGCAGTACTGAATGTGAGATGTGGTAAGATTCTGCATATCTGAGTATCTTTGAGGGTAAAATAAATAGGGTTTACCAATGGATCGAGTAAGGCGTGTAGGGAGAGGCAGAAGTCAAGGAAGATCCTGGTGTTTCTGGTTTGAGCAACTAGAAGAATGGAGTTGTCCATTGTGGTAGGGAACTCTGCAGGAGGAGCTGATCTGAGGCAGGTAGATCAGAAGCTCAATTTTAGATATGTTACTTTAAGAAGTGTGTATTAGCCATCCAATTACGTGTTTTCAGTCATACAAGGAAAGAAGTCTGGGCTAGGCAACTTAACGGGGAATGGCAGCAGCATACTGATGAATTAGTTTGAAACTTCAAACACAGGTCCTCCTCTGACCTGTATCAGTGGTGTACTAGGTACCTTTGGTCTGTCATTCAGCTGTCCGTCAGTCAGAAAGAGAAGAATTATCACAGAACTCCAGCTTTGGTCAGGTAATATATCTAAGAAAGTATGATATTTAGAAAAGCTGTTTCTAAGGCAATCAATTCTCAACTAACCACACTCAACAAATATTACTGAGCACCTGTTATAGTACCAGGCACAGTGAGGCACTGGGAATACAGTCATGAAAGACAGACATGATGGTCCCTGCTTTCAGATGAATCAGTGTAATGAAGGAGACAAAATGAAAACAGTAATATCACACTTACATTTAATTAAGCAGTAGTAAGTGTGGCACATCCCCTCCAGAAGTTATAGAGTGTAGACTGGTGTGAGTATGTTTCTTCCTGGACAGCCCCTCCTCTCCCACCACCAACACATGGCGCACTCCCACCACACATTCTCTCCAGCAGTCCAGTCTCTCAGGGGCTAATGACATCACCAAAAATGACACATGTGTTCTCAAGGAAATAGAGTCTTCAAGGACAGTAAAGTACTCAAAATTATCTTCACTGTAAGAAGCTTACATGAAAGTTCTACGTCCATCTCAGTGTTGAATTACCTACACAGTGAAGTGTCACCTCTCCACCCTTCTGAGACCAGAGGTCACATAAAATATAGTCCGCCTTGGACTGAGAGAGAAAGCAGAAAGCTGCACCCGAATTCTACTCTATGATAGGTACTCACACAGAATTTCAAGAAGAAAACATGAATCAAAGTAACGCTTCTGGTCATAACTGACTAAACTAGTATATACACAGGGATAGATATACTATGCTATAAACTATGCATGAAGTTACAGAGATGCAACGCAGTATCACCTTCCTTGGGTAGAAGAGAACACTCATCTCAGGAAGAAGACTGCGTGAGTATGTGACTGGCCCATAGCGAAGTAGCCAATCAGCAACAAAGCCAAGACTAGACCAAAATCTCCCCAACACTTAATTCGGATGCACCAGTACGATTCTCACTCTGTTGTTTTGTTTTGTTTTTCTCTAGTAAAAGATTCTACTTTGAAAGCCTTCTTTTGGAGGATGTTGATGAACCAAAAGTGTACTTTACGTAGGACTTTTAATTTCCAGGTTATTAGGACTAAGAGAAGGGAATGAGAGAGAATTACTGTATCATGGAAAGAGGTCCTGAAAGGACAAGAATGAAGAGCTTCAAGAGGGAGCATCAGAGGTGGGGAAGCAGAAATGTGCCACAGATAGGTTTTTAATAAGAAGGAGAAAATATTAACAGAAGAGTTAAAACAAGCACACCCACTATTAGTGTCTGAATATTAGAGTTATCCAGCAAATGGAAAATAACATATTTAAGATTAGGTCTCTTCCCTTACTGCTACTGGGAGGGCCAGGAGTAAAATGTAATGATTTTTTTTTTTCTGGGCACAGTTCAAGTTATGGAAGATATGAAATTACCCATGGATTCTACTAAACTTTTTTTTCTACTGAACTTTCTTTTAAAGCAGATGTTTCCACAAGACCAAACTACCTAGAAATTCTTGGTGAGAAATAAAGGCTTCTCTATCATTATCAAATGAATTAATTTATGAAGCTTCTCTACTATTAAAAATCCTAAATGGCTAAAGACATTCAATAGTACTTAGTATTGCAGTAATGATAATAAATCCACAAACTGTACAGAGTGTTAAGTCTCAGTAACTAAACAAAAATTACCAAAAAATCCAATTAACTTGATGAACACTTGATTAGAAATGATATGATGCATGAAGCTTTTAAATATGCTCCAGAAATGGTGTACCCGGCTAGCTCACTGGAAGAGCATACGAATCCTGATCTCAGGGTTATGAGTTCAAGCCCCACATTGGGTGTAGAGCCTACTAAAGAAACTTAAAAAAAAAAAAAAAAAAAAAAAGATATGCCCCAGAAAATAAAAGTTCTTCCTTTAATTCTCAAAAGAACCTCATCCAGAAAAGGAAATACAATTGAGTTAGTGGTTCTTTATATCTCATCAACTTTTACTAATCACAGATAATAAAAAATATATTTCTTTCTGATTCTAGAATGACCTAACTAGAAGCAGAACAACAAACATAAATCTCTTTTCCATCTAATCCACAGAAGAAGGTTTTCACTTATTTTACTCTTTTTTTAAACCCAAAGCTACAAGAAGGATTTGATTTACCTCATTCCTCAGATTGTAAAGATATTATATTGAACACACTTGAAACTTGAGGAAGATACAATAATCTGTGTGTGAGCTTCTTCTGCTCACTTTTCTATTCTCAGTACTTCATTAGTGCCTGACATATACTATGCATTCAAAAAAACACCAGTTGAATTTGATTTTAATTAAATTGCAGACTATAAAAGGTGTATCTTAACATTATTTTGCTTGTGAAAGGGAAATATATTGAATCTCAATGCAATTACGACAATGAGAGACCAGTAACTGCATTATATCAAATTCCTTATATTACATAATTGTTCTATGTCCTAGAAGATATGGTGTGGAGTATATAACTTAATCTATATGTAGAAAGAAAGAAAAGTTCTGTTATCATGAGAAGAACGAAACCTTAGATATTTCTGTAGTGCTTAGCAATTTACAAGGTATTTCCATATATATACATACATATAGGCATGTATGTAAGTATCTGTGATATAATTAGATAAATATTAAATAAAATACATAAAGATATATTACATATCTTATACTGCATACATATATATGTAGTAGGTATTATTATCCATTTTTTATTGATGATGAAATCAAAGTTCTGAGACACTGAGTGCTATGCAGCTAACAGGTGACGGAATCTGAAATTTAACTCAGGTCTCTAAACTCCAAATTCAAGTGAACCTTCTACTTGCTTTTGTGGATACTTAAAAGATGACAGGTTTTTCCTTGGAATAATGGCAAGTCTGTGGGTAAACATTGTCTTTGCAACCTCCCTCCTAACTGCAGAAACTGTGGATACATATCTCTAGGCTACCATGTTTGGGTGCTTGCGTTTATCTCTTTAAGATATTTTACTATTAAATAGCATATGAACACAGATTCACTTCTCATTCTTTATAAAAGTTAAAACTGTAACAACATGAATCAATGTAACAATGCTCCAGCAGTGAAATAAAGGGTGTCCTGCATCCACATCAATGTAACAGAGAAGAAAAAGAACCCTTTTATTCCTTAACCCAGCCAACACGATGCTCCTCAGTTATTCAAAGGTGCTCACAGACAGCGATCTTGCCCTGCACTTGTTTCCCCAGGTCAGCACTGCACAGCCAGTCATGCCTCACCTCGCCGTCTCCTTCCACTCCATCTCCTGCCCATCCACGGCCAGCAGCTCATCCAGTTCGGTGAAGAGCTGAGGGGGTGCTGGGCTGTCATCCTCCTCGCCCAAGATGAACCGGATACGTTCTGCGGCAGGAGAGACTGCAGAAGTGAAAATACTGCGGTTAAACACGGGCTGGACAACCCTGAGGAAAGTGTAGCTTCGAGCTCTTCCTCTGTCCCCAAGGCTGTTGGACTTCCCTGCCACGTTTTCCATGGACATCCTCCTTGCTGAGCCTCCCTTTTCCCCAACCTACACACGAAAAAAACTCAAAGCCCTTCTCTGCTCCTTCGGTCCTAAACTGTATCTCAGCTCGCCACCACTCTCCAGGATAGGACTCCAGTTCTGTGTGGTGTGTGACAAAGAACCTTTAGCCCTCAGATGAGCTGAGGTCCAACCCGCATGACCTTCCCTCCTTCCTCACTTATGATCCATCCAAAATTATTAGATAGAAACCAGCCTGAGCCAATCACTTTTTCTACAGCAGTGGGAGGGGGCAGAGCACCCCAATCCTGAGTTTCCCCCAGGCCCTCGCCTCCCACCCACCTTCCCTCTGTCCAATGCCTAAAGCTCATGCCCTCACAGGATCCTCGCCTGTAACTGGCTAAGTGCAAAGCTGATGAAGAATATTTAACAAGATGGGGCCTCTTCTTTACATAAGGGCAGTACCCAAAAATGTTTAGTCACACTTCAATGCACTTGAAAAACAAGCCCAAGTAAAATATTGTACACCTGAGGAAAAAAATTTTTTCTGACACACTCAAGCACATAATTGAATGCCCTACTAGCTCCTTTTGACCCTATCTCCTGAAAATCATATAATGAAAAATTAACTAGAACTTCCCTCAGGTTGTGGGTTATTTTCCCCTTCTTTTTTTTTTTAAAGAAAAGGAAAGCCTTTGAGAACTGGTGACCATATTACAAAACTAAGGCCCACAGATACTCTTTATAATATCTGGGCAAAACCAAGAATGGTATATACATGTGAATATAGTCCAGGTACACAGATATATGTGTATATACATATATATGTATACACACACAGACACACACACACATTGTAGAAATAGGTGTACTCAATCTAATAAAACAAGAATATTCCTACCATCTGAAAACTACGGTAATACAGGACAATATGAAATTCCACAGATCAAAAAATACTACAAACAAACCCATGAAAAATATTCAACCTAACTAGTAATCCAAAACTAATTATTAAAATAAAATACACGTTTTACCTATGAAAATAGCAAAAATGTAAAAAAAATGATAATCCCAATATTGCCGGAGATTTAGGACACATGCACCAGCACCTCTCAATTTATGTCACTGATAGAAGCCTAAATGGGAACCTCTCTCTGAAGGGAAATCTGGAAGGATATGGAAATGTTTTAAAAGTGTATACATCATGTGATCCAGTAATTCTACCACTAGAAATAATTCATTTCAGAGAAATAATAGTTGTTACCTCAAAGACAGAGGTGACTAATGCAACACTGTTTATCGTTGAGAAAAACAGAAGAAGCCTAAATGTCCAAAAAGGAGGACTGGTTAAATAAATTACACTACAACTATTCAGTAAATCACCATGTAGTTATAAAACATGAAGTCGAGATTATCATTTTTTTTACATATATGAAATGCTAAATGAAAAATAAAATTGCAAAATCATATGAATAAAGTGATCCCACGCCAATAAAGAAAAAATACATATATATCCATAAAATAAAGTCTGGAATTGAGGGAAACCCTCACTATGCATGGTTCCAAGGTGTGTGAATTTCAGTCACTGCCATTTAGTTAAAGAACACCAGTCCCCCAGTAATACAGCTTAAATTTCAGTTAGGATAGTATATTAACTGTGAGTAATTACATAAAGTACAAACTTCACTGCTAGCTCTTCAGTCCATAAATTACTATGTTAATAACACACATGCATCATGATCAGTGACCGATCATAATGCTTCTTGCAAAGTCTGCCAGTGATTGGTCACTGCGCATTTGTTACTCGTTCATGTACAGACAGTAAAGTGTGTACCCGTGTTGCCTTCATGTCAAAAGAGGAGAGTGGCCAACAGAGATGAAAGTAGAGTACAGAAACAAAAAGTGATATGGTGGAAATGAAATCCATGTCGAACGTAAATGGAGTTATCAAAGACAGAGCTGCTCATGGGGATGCTGACAATGCTGCTATTCACTATGCGAGAGAATCTAGACAACAGTCAAATAGTACACAGCGAAGGCAAACAACATAAATAAGGAAAGTAGTTGGACCAAAATGACAAAGATGTCCCAGAGGAAGTGACGCTGGCAAAAAAAAAAAGAAGAAGAGGAAGAAGAAGAAGAAGAGGAGGAGGGAGAAAAGGAAGAAGGCGGAGGAGGAGAAAAAAAAGCATTTCACATTAAAGGAACTCTCAGAGACATTTCTTGACATGGAAAGCACAAAGGAGAAAATGTTGGAAGCTGATCCAAAGTTAGAGCGGAGTATGCAATTCATCGGGGCATAGAAAAGATGCTTGCTCCATTTCATATGTTGTACAAAAGGAAGAAGGCAAGCATTACTCAACCCACTCCTGACAAGATTTTACAAAGAAATAAAATACTTTAATCGCAGTATTTCTGACATTCTAAATTAGAGTTTAGTTTAAAAATTAGTACTAAATACTAGTTGTATTATTTTTTTCATTTCCCTATACCTTTATAACCAAACAGCAAGAGAGATTTTAATGACATGGCAAATATTTTTTAAAGGTCAAAGAAAAATAGTAACTTCTCCCATTGATTATTAGGATTGTTTTGTACAATTTTAGCTTGGATAGTCATATTTATGGCCTTGCCCTACCATGCAATGCAAAGACTGCCTATATATACACCTTTTAAATGTTATACAGTTTATTTCCAGGGCTTCTATGTTCTTCCTTTCACATTTCTATCAGCTCTACAGTGTACACAATTCATCCATGCATTCATTCAGCAATATTTATTGAGTACTGTCTTTGCCCTAAATAGGCTTTGTTTCAGGCTCCAAAGATAAAGCAAAAAACTTGACACCGAGATCCTTGTTCTTATTAAGTGTACATGCTAGGAGGGGCAACAAACATTACCCAGTTATTTGGTTAGTGAATAATTAATTGGTTAAATGAATAAATTAGTACATAAACCAACAAAAATATCTGCAAACTGTTCCATGTTTATATAACATTCAAATAAGATAATTGAATATATATTAATATAGGATACAGGATGTTTAATTTCTGTAATTAGAAAAAAAATGACTTTGAAATTTCTTAACATCTCTGGGAGAAAAAACCCTAAAGTTCCAGAACTTTTGTGTAAGAACACTTGCAACGCCTTTCCAGTCAAGAAGTGGAAAGTGTCATTACTTTAGAGAATCATGGAAGTCATGAAGGAAATGATGGGAAGGTAAGAAATAACGGGCAGAATTTGGAATGTGGCCATGATTTCCAGGAGCAGAGTGTTCACACTACTTCAAATGTGGTTATTTATCTGAGTGGTTCCGACACTGAACAGTCACAGATTTGATGGACTTTTCATCAACATTCAACATCAACGCTCCCTGAGGTAGAACTAGCTTTTAGAAGGGAAAAGTCTACATTTAGAGAATCAATTTTTTGTCCATTTCTAAAAATGTGATATGAGTTAGTCCCCACCTCTAACAGAGATGAATAAACCTTTCCCCTCCTTAGAAAAGAGACTCTCCTGCAGAGCACAGTATACATCTCTGCTCAGCTCTGATCCGTGGAGCATTACCCTGAGATCCAGCAGCCTCCAGTTAGGAAAACACAGCTCTGCTTAGCAGAGAGGCAGCTGTGGCTTCCACATAATAGAATGGAAGAGGGTTGCAACATTACCCCCGGTTCTGACTCTCTGGGTCTCATGTGTAAGTTGTCTTATGCATATTAAATACAGCTTCTGAGTAACCAGTGTAACAAACCCTTGGGAATAAAGTTCCAAAATCCTGTGTCATAAACTAGCTCGATACTCTAGTAAGTTTCTTTCCTTAGTTGCTCCACTAAGCTTCCCCAGAATTAGAAGTAAGAGGCCACAGCAATTGTACTGTAAATATAGACCTGTGGGAGGGGCAGCCTCTGTAGCCAACAAATACCCTTCCCAATTTCTAATGTCATTCTTAACACAAAGATATGCAGAGAGTCTCCCTAATGAAGGATGTCAGGAATTTTTTTTCCCCCGTAAATTTTGATCAAAAGGGAAATGAGCTAAATAGAAGACACAGCACTGCACTGAAATTAAGCATATAGAACTCTGGAACCCAACTGCCTGGGTGTGAATCCAAACTCCGCTACTTATATGTTGTGTGACCTGAGACAAGTCAATTAACCTCTCTGTGTCTTAAGTTCCTCACATGAAAAATAGGGTGATGATGGTCAATTATCATAGCTAAAATACAAGGTTTAAATTAGTTTAAAAACTGCCAGCCCTTACTAGCAAAACCTGCCTAGCTTCTAAATAAGAAAGTACTCACAGATATTGGCCCTGAGGGCCCTTTGTATGTTGAAAATACATAAGGTAGGAAAGAAAAAAGCCAAAAGTTCTGCATGTGTTACTTCAGTGAATTCAGTAGCTTTGGTAATGAGAATATAAAGGTGTACCTTTCTGGGAAACAGCCAATAACAGAACAGGGGAAAATAATGAAACCTCTTTAGTCTCACTTTAATACCTGGGGGGAGAAAACATCAGAAAATCAACTTACATTACAGATGAATAGATTATGATTCTAAGTAATAAATAACCTAGTTTCATCATAAGAGAGAACCTGGAGAAAAATGGGAGAGGGTGACAGGGAAGCAGGAAATGAGGGAGAGAGAAAAACTGTCAAATTAATCCAATCACCTTTGTCAGAACAGAAGGCCTGTAGATCAAAGCCAAGTTAATGCCTCTAATCTGCCTTGATTTTTTTCTTTAATTCTGCCCTCTGGTTAGAATGTGTTTTGGGGGTTTTGGGGGGGCGGTTTGGGGGTTTTTCCCCCCCCGGAGTAGCTGTAGAATTTCTTGGAAGGCCCTACATAAGTGTGGTTATCTATGACCAGCATCCACCTGCAGGGTGACAATGTCATAGTCTGCAATAGACCCGGTGCCCCCAAATCCCCAGTGCTGACAAGAAGGAAGGCTACCTTGTGGCAGGAATGCTGCCATTCCCACTCCCACCACCAGCACCCACAGCATACATCACATCCATTCCTGCTGAGACTAAACTTGACCTCAGAGCAGTCACTATCCACCAATCAAAGATGGTGTGTGAGAGGACACCTCTCCAATGACACCTACCTGGCTAGAGAGTCAACTCTCAGTGTGCCTGTCATGTCACTTTGGCCCCAATCTCTGCATCCAACCCGTCTCCCACAACAACTCAGAAATGTTGGTGACAGAAGAACATACCTGCTCAATTATGCACCAAGCTCAGCCAGGAACCCCAGTGTCACAAGCAAGCTCAGAGGTGTTCACTGCTGCTGTCACAGTTCATCTACTAAACTCTGTCCCAAAACGTGGGCATAGGCAAGAACAGAAACCTACCCTGGCCCCCATCCAGGAATGAATTCAGGTATTTCCCAAGAATGACCAGAACAGAATTTTGTAATTATAATTTTGTAAATAGAATTTTGTGATTATGGGTAGGAGGACATGACTCTCTCTTCCCTAGAAGAACTGACCTTTAGAGGACAGAATTAACTTAGTTCTCAGGAGAGAATCAAGGAACCTCCACAAGGCGCTCACTTTCTAGCCAAAAGTCTGCATGATGCCTTAAAACTTATTAACTCTTCAAGTACACAAAAATATAACCACGATATACATAATAACCAGAATTAACAAAGAAAGTGGACATGGTTTGGATAGTGGGAGGCAGTTCTGTTTATAAGGAAGCCACGAACAAGCCAAGCCATCTCAAACTCTTTGAAAGTAACACATTTTTTACAGAAATTGATTTGGGGAAATACAAGCTTCTTCCAGAATACCCAAGTGTTCTTTCTGGTGTCCAGGAGGAAAAAGGCATTAAGTAGAAATTTGAAGTATATAAAAAGAATGATTCATGTGAAGGTGTTTTCTGATTTATTTCAAGTTGTTCCCCTTGCCCTCCAATTATATATTTTAATGTTAGGAAAAAAGACTTTTGTTGACTTTAGATCAAAGCATAACTATTTCTAAGCAATGTGTTTATTAATTAATCTTAATCTTAACTAGACTATAATTAAGATTCATCTTAACTAGATTATACCAGATATCATTTGTGAAACATTTCTTGCTATCACTATCTGAATGCCAATCAAGGACAATCACCTGCCTGTCTACCTGTCACCTACATATCTACCAAAACACCAAAGTGGGAGAATCCCCTGGTATCATGAGTTGAAACCAGGGCTTATAGAGAGATAGGAGCTAGATAGATTTGTCCAAATATCAGAAATAAATTATACACAGAAGAGCTAGAACTCAGATATTAAAAGAAAATTTGATCAAAATGGGGACTATGAATTACTCTATGCATATCACACTTCTGAAAAAAAAAAAAAAGTTCTGTTCACTCAGATAGGAAATCAGTAAGTTGAGAACTCTAGTACATTCCATGTGGATAGTAAAGAAGCAGGCAGGAGACTATCCTTTTGAAGGTTATAAAAGAGAAGGTCTGAGACCTCTAAAAACTCAGCTTCTGATATTTGGTGAGATCCCATGGGACGGTCAATGATAGAAAAATAGGCTGCTCTTTACAAAAGAGTAATCTAATAACAAGCATATGGCTAAAATTAAAAATTCAAAGAGGTAATGAATTGAAAATGGATAATGCCAGAAACCAAAATTAGTAAGTTAGAAAGTAAACTTCACAAACTTAAAAATTAAAATTAAAACATGTTTTACCCATCATGTTAGCAAAGATTTGAATTGTTAGGTATCCAAAGAAATAGCATTTTCTGCCTTGTTAGTTGATACAACCTTTTTAAAGTGTAAGTTAGCAATATCAATTAAAAATCAAAATATTCTGGGTTTGGACCCAGATATTCCACTTCTAGAAATTAATCTGGAACAAAGAGATGGACCCAAGAGTATCCGTGGTACCATTATTTTTAAACTTGGAAGCAGCCAAATGTCAATCAATAAAGAAACAAGTAATTGGAGGAAGGAAGAAGGGAGGGAGGGAGGGAGGGAGGGAGGAAGGGAGGGAGGGAGGGAGGAAGGAAGGAAGGAAGGAAGGAAGGAAGGAAGGAAGGAAGGAAGG
>NC_058404.1:147292046-147588326 GCF_002201575.2 Neomonachus schauinslandi
GTAAGTTTAATTTAAAAACCAGTGTGAATGCTTATGAAAACATGGCAATAAAATGGATTATTTACAGAAATGTTAATAAACTGCTCTATCTTTAAAATCAAAGCATACTATGCAATATAATTATGACTCATCATACTTACAGTTCACCATAGATCAGTAAGTCAAAATCACCTATATATACGGAGACTTCTCATCCTAATGGTTTATTAGCTGGTGGCTGCTACTACTTAGCTCTACTACCCAATTGTTTCAAAAAGATTCATTCACCTTAGAAACTGCCAGATTCAATCAATTTGATAAACCAATGGTTTCTGAAAAAACCAAAAGCCATCAATTAAATACATATCAAGTTGAGATTTGTATGTAGCACAGAGTAGTGGGAGAACAGTGACTGTTAATTGGAATCCTATGTCCCTGGAATAACATTATACATTATAATAACATTTAACTCAGGCCATTATCTATTTCATGTGGAATAGGAGAAACCTTGAATTTTGCAGTTGGGTATCCTGAAATCCCTTATTTGGCTTGTACTAGTTATATGGCTTTAGGTAAGCTACTTAATCATTCTGATTACAAAAAAGAGAAATCATATCACCTACCATGTAGGATAGTTCTGAAAACTAAATGATATGTACAGAAATGTAAAAAACCACCCTGTGCATAGTCAGCACTCAATAACTGGTATCAGTTAAATATATTCATACCATCTTTTTATCTTTTATAGCAAAGACCTGTGGCTTGTAGTTACCAGTGTGATGTCAGGAAAGCCCCTATGAAAATAATCAGATGCAGTCAAACTGGGGAACACAAGGCAGAGAAAGGGCTATATAAAACTCCTGGGTGGCTCAGTTGGTTAAGCGACTGCCTCCGGCTCAGGTCATGATCCTGGAGTCCCTGGATCGAGTCCCGCATCGGGCTCCGGGCTCGGCAGGGAGTCTGCTTCGCCCTCTGACCTTCCCCCCTCTCATGTGCTCTCTCTCTCTCTCATTCTCTCTCAAATAAATAAATAAAATCTTTAAAAAACAAACAAGCAAACAAAAAAAACCAACTCCTGGAATTGTACAGGAACAGTACAATTAAAAAAAAAAATCCCCTTTAATCCTAATACTGTAAAAATAACATTTTTGCATTATCTGGGATTCAGCAAAGCTCCCCAGTACCTGCAATGGGCTTCAACTGCAGCCATTTAAAACTATGAAAGGATAACACAAATCAGTGAAAACCACCAAAGAGGAGAAAAAGAAAAAAAATGCATAAAACTAATTGCAAAAATCTCTCCTCATCTCCAGTCTCTTTTTTGAACTAAGTGAAATGTAAGTATCAGAAAAAGGAACAAATTCATTAAAGTTAGCAGGGTTTCTCCCATGTACAAATATGCGAAGTATTTACTGATAAAATGATAAAGTGTTCTGAGTTGTGATACCAATTAACTTACTCAGGCTTAAAATAGTCAGCCTATAAATGCCCAAAACTATAAGCACTTCATAAAAGCATATGCTTCAGATTCAACAGCAATTAGATACTACTATTTACTCATATTTTGGGGGAAAAAAACTCTCTACCTCGAAACAATACAGAGAGAAAAATAATACAGAGAGGCAGAGCTCCCTATCAGACTCCATGAGAAAAGCAGTATGTTAAAATAAGTAAAAAGCAGCTTTAAATCTATCTTCAGAATCTATAAGTCGTTTTTACAGCTCCATGTATGCCATCTGCCTCCCAAACATGTTCATTATTTGCATTAAATTATTGGTTTATTATCTGCATTAAAATATCAGAAATATAACAAGAAATTCACGTTAAATATTTCATTTGGGGGCGCCTGGGTGGCTCAGTCGTTAAGCGTCTGCCTTCAGCTCAGGTCCTGATCCCGGGGTTCTGGGATCGAGCCCCGCGTCGGGCGCCCTGCTCCGCTGGAAGCCTGCTTCTCCTTCTCCCACTCCCCCTGCTTGTGTGTTCCCTCTCTTGCTGTCTCTCTCTCTGTGTCAAATAAATAAATAAAATCTTTAAAAATAAATAAATAAATAAATATTTCATTTCGTAAAATCCCCCTTTACAGACTATTATCTGTGCAGATCTTGGAGAAAATTAGTATTTTCCTAATAAGTTATTAGTATTTTAAAACTTAATTTTGTGACCATTAAACACATTTATCAACAAAAAATTTTTAATTATATTCTATTATTTTTATATGACAGTTAATTTTTAAATTTTAATTATTCAAAGAGCTCCATTCTAAATTATAACATAAAATATATTATTTTACCCTTTCAAAATAAAAGAGGAAAAAGACTGATGGTAATGGAAGCAAGTACTCTAACCAGTTTGTTAAAAATAAAGGGGACAGGGGTGCCTGGGCGGCTGAGCCGCTAGGCGTCTGCCTTCGGCTCAGGTCATGATCCCAGGGTCCTGGGATCGAGTCCCACATTGGGCTCCCTGCTCCGCGGGAAGCCTGCTTCTCCCTCTCCCACTCCCCCTGCTTGTGTTCCTGCTCTCGCTAGCTCTCTCTCTGTCAAATAAATAAATAAAATCTTTAAAAAAAAAAAAAAGAAAGAAAGAAAGAAAGGGGACAGGGCGCCTGGGTGGCTCAGTTGTTAAGCGTCTGCCTTCGGCTCAGGTCATGGTCTCAGGGTCCTGGGCTCAAGCCCCACATTGGGCTCCCTGCTCAGCGGGAAGCCTGCTTCTCCCCTCCCACTCCCCCTGCTTGTGTTCCCTCTCTCGCTTTGTCTCTGTCAAATAAATAAATCTTAAAAAAAAAAAAAAAAATGGGGCACCTGGGTGGCTCAGTCGTTAGACGTCTGCCTTCGGCTCAGGTCATGATCCCAGGGTCCTGGGATCAAGCCCCCTGCTCAGCGGGAAGCCTGCTTCCCCCTCTCCCACTCCCCATGCTTGTGTTCCCTCTCTCACTGTGTGTCTCTCTCTGTCAAATAAATAAAAAAATCTTAAAAAAAAAAAAAAAGAAAGAAAAAATAAATAAAGGGGACAGAAATTCTTTGGAAGAATCTTTACCATTAAGTTGTTTACTTCAGGGGTGCCTGGGTGGCTCAGTCGGTTAAGCATCCGACTCTTGATCTCAGCCCAAGTCTTGATCTCAGGGTTGTGAGTTCAAGCCCCATACTGGGCTCCACGCTGGGCGTAAATAAATAAATAAAAACCACTTGTTTACTTGGTATTAATATGAAAACCCCAAGAAGCCAAGAAGTTTTCTTGATTATTATTCTTAGTAGTGCAATGGTGGTAGGGATGCAAGGAAATGGGTACTCATACTCACTGCTACTGGAACACAATTTACAGTGGCAGGTAGGAAACGTGGCTGGCATATATCAATCCTGAAAAAAGGGTAAGACCAGAAGGTCTCTACAAAATTGTGAGATGGTTTTCTTTTCTGAGCAGACACCAAAGGAGGAGGGTGCCTGAAGCACCATCGGCCAAGCAGGCCGGGCAGTAGCGTCTGCAGGCCAGTCACTGGGCTCTTCGAGGTGCAACAAAGCCTATGAGATGAAGATGACTGAAGGTCGTCCTGATTGTTTTCCAGAAACCCCCAAAGGACGGCTGTAATAAAACCACTAAAAGCACAACTGCATGTAATGAGCATATAGATAGCTGCAGATGAATATCAAGTCCGTAACTACCGTGGTTAAAATTCTTCATTGCCTCAAAGGCATGCAATTGGAAGGAAAAATGAAGAATTGGTCAAGGAGACATGACTTGAGACAAATGATGAAAATTAATATTTTCTTTAACACTGATCACATCACAATAAGTTATGTAGAAAAATACACGTTTGGGGGCACCTGGGTGGCTCAGTCGGTTAAGCCTCTGCCTTCAGCTCGAGTCATGATCCCGGGGTCCTGGGATCGAGCCCCGCATCTGGCTGCCTGCTCAGTGGGGAGCCTGCTTCTCCCTCTCCCTCTGCCTTCTGTTCCCCCTGCCTGTGCGCTCTCTGTCAAATAAATAAAATCTTAAAAAAAAAAAAATACAAGCTTGAAAACTTGTAATTGCTGGGCAATAAAGTTTATTATCTTTAAAATATAAAAAAAAATTGTGAGATAAAAATCCAGTAAACAGGTGTTCCAAACCTTTCTGTGCACAGCAGCCACCTATTTATATTTCCCAAGAAATCTCTTGAAGGTCAAAATTAGAGCAGGATAAAAGGAATACTCACACCTCCACCTACGACCATGAAAATACTTGAAAATGTCACTGATTTAACAAAATTTTGGGGGTCCCCTGGGTTGCTCAGTCGGTTAAGTGGCTGCCTTTGGCTCAGGTCATGACCTCAGGGTCCTGGGATCGAGCCCCACACAGGGCTCCCTGCTCAGTGGGGAGCCTGCTTCTCCCTCTCTCTCTGCCTGCCGCTCTGCCTATCTGTGCTCTCTATGTCTCTGTCAAATAAATAAATAAAATCTTTAAAAAAAAATAAAAAATAAAAATAAAAAAATTTTTGTTACTGAGTATGTAATATATACTAGGCACTGTGCTAGGTGGAAGAGATTTAAAATCGGCTTTTGAAATTGAAATTGCAAGGTCACACATTCTGATGAAGAAGAAAGGCCTGAAAACTGACAAGTACAGTATCCTTTTGATAAGGGCTATAATAAGGAATATGAAGGAATCTGAAATGGTATCCAACAAATTGAAAAGGGGGCACAGGGTAGGGAAAAAGACTTGGCTCTTGAGCTAAAGAAATGAGGGTGGGAAGGAGAAGGGCAGTCCAGCCAGAAGAACAGGAACAGCATTTACAAAGGCAGGCTGACTCGGGAGAACTGCATGTTGAAAGAAATGCAAATCAGGCCACTTGGGTGGCTCAGTCGATTCAGCATGCGACTCTTGATTTCAGCTCAGATCACGATCTCAGGGTTGTGAAGCCCCCTGCCAGGGCTCTGTGCTGGGCATGAAGCCTGCTTAAGATTCCCTCTCTCCCCCTCTCCTCTGCCCCTCCCCCTCCAAAAAATAAAAAATAAAATAAAAAAAGAAATGCAAATAAAATGGCTGGGCTCTGTGGGGGAGGACATGGAAGGAAGGCACAAATGACGCTGGTGTGATAAGGAAACACCGTATCACAGAGGCTCTCTATGCCTTGGGATTTTGCCAACCACTGCCAGCATACTCCAGTCTCTACCTGAAAAACCCAAGTGAACTGCAGGAAGAAAGTGGTCCAAACATCCTGGTAAATAAAACAGTGAACAAACCCTATGAAACTTACAGTCCAGAAGGGAAGAAAAACCTTAATTAATAATTTAAATAATCACAGATGGGCAAAGACAACCAAGGGACTTAAACTCCTTGACAGTGGTTAAAGAAAAAAAATAGTGGGTGCCTGGGTGGCTCAGACGGTTAAGCGTCTGCCTTCGGCTCAGGTCATGATCCCAGAGTCCTGGGATCGAGTCCCGCATCGGGCTCCCTGCTCCTTGGGAGCCTGCTTCTCCCTCTGCCTCTCTCCATCTCTGTCTCTTACGAATAAATAAATAAAATCTTTAAAAAAGAAAAAAATAGTGACAATTGTCAAAGACAGTAAGGCAGACTTTATTCAGGAACGATGAGATAGATATAGGAACCAGTGCAATGGGATTTTACACTAGGGGGGCGGAGCACAGGTAGAGATTGGGTTCAAATCTAAATACAGCATGTGCAAGGAATTACAGCAAGTAGGAGCAGGGTATGGTGATGAGTGGACAGAAAATTACTAGGAGAAAACATCAGTGTTAGGAAGGTTCTGGCTAGACTGACCTAATGGGATTCTTGCTGAAGACAGGCCAGGTGATTAAACATCACCTGAGGGACAGTGGAGGATGACGAAGCTAAATCAGATTTTGAAATTGGGGGAAGGGCTTCTGGTTAAACTGAACAAGCAGGGTTCCTGCTGAAAGTAAACTTTGTAAGTGCACAGATGAGCCTAGAAGAAGGTTCAAGAGCCTTACTAAAGTTTGGTCAAGCACTGAATCTGTCAGGGACTCACAGAATGTATCCAAGAACAGAGGTAGTGCTATATATATATATATGTTTGTTTTTTTTTAAGATTTTATTTATTTTTTGACAGAGAGAAAGACAGCGAGAGAGGGAACACAAGCAGGGGGAGTGGGAGAGGGAGAAGCAGGCTTCCCACTGTGCAGGGAGCCCAATGCGGGGCTCCATCCCAGGAACCTGGGATCATGACCTGAGCCGAAGGCAGACGCTCAACGACTGACCCATCCAGGTGCCCCGAGGTAGTGCTATATTGAATCTCAAGGATTTTTCTTCTTTACCTTATTTTGAATCAGTTAACTCAATATACAGGCATCGTCCACTTGCTATTATCTAAAGCTTCTCAAACTTGAACGTGCCTAGGAATCTTAAAATTCATTCTAATTCAAGGTTTCAGGCCTGAAATCTTGCATTTCTAACATGCTCCTAGGTGATACCAAAGCTTCACACTTTAAGGATCTAAAGTAGATTTATCAAGAGCTATAATTATGTAGAGATATTGATTTCCTTAGTCCGGGCGGTAGCCTTCTGTCCCCAGAGAGCCAACAGCAACCTTTCTTCCGAATGCTGCTATAAAATGACAGTGGTACTTTTTTCTATATGTTGAATGGCATTAAAAAATAATAATAAAGTTATCTCTGGGCCGCCTGGGTGGCTCAGTCATTAAGCGTCTGCCTTCGGCTTAGGTCATGATCCTGGGGTCCTGGGATCGAGGCCCCGTCGGGCTCCCTGCTCTGTGGGAAGCCTGCTTCTCCCTCTCCCGCTCCCCCTGCTTGTGTTCCCTCTCTCACTGTCTCTCTGTCAAAAAAAAAAAGTTATCTCTAGAACCTAGAGTTATCACGAGAGAATACAGTCCCAACATCCAAATTATGTTCCCACTTAAGCAAAAGCTAAAATCAATATATCTCAATTGAGGCACATTTTGGTTCCCAAATGTCTAGCAACTTCTAATTGTACTTTGTACTTTTTGGAACAGTTTGGCTGTACCTGTAGTTTGGAAGAAAAAAAAAAAACTTTTATTTTTGTTCTTGATAACTTGTCATTTCCCAAATTAAAAACTGCAAGGTTGGGGTACCTGGCTGGCTCAGTCGGTAGAGTTGGAGCTGCATGTTGGAGGTAGAATTTACTTTAAAAAAAAAACAAAAAAACAAAAATTGACAAGGTTGACAAAGGATTGATTAAAAGGTAAACAGGCTGACTGTTAAGACCCCCTTGGGAGTCCCTAACAATAGACTAGAGACACAAGCAAGCATCAGTCCTCAAAACAAAGCTGTGCTCCAGTTGAGAGAATTTGGCTTTGTCAAATCAGTTTATTGTTCACGGATTCAAAAGTGAAATTTTTAAGAGTTGAAAATAAGAGGGCCAGCTGAACATTTGGCAGGATGTGGGGAAGAGTTAGGGAGAATGGAACCAGGCATATGTGTGTAAAAAACTATAACCATGGGGAATTTTTAAACAAAGTTATTTCAGCAGTTAAATCTAATGCTCTAGGGCACTAACAAGCAAACAGATTCTCTACAGAGCAAAGAGGCCATGCTGCTGCTCTGTCTGGAACATAATCTAGGCACCAAGATAACCAGAAAAGTTGCCATAAAAGGTTTTCACCCCTACTGCTTCTACTTAATTATTCTATATTTACACTGAATATTAAGAAAGCACTTGGGTTTTGTTTTTTTGTTTTTAAGATTTTATTTATTTATTTGAGAGAGAGAGAGCACACAGCGGAGCGGGGGGGAGTGGCAGGCAGAGAGGGGGAGCAGGCTCCCCACTGAGCAGGGAGCCCCATGCGGGACTCGATCCCAGGATGCTGGGATCATGACCTGAGCCGAAGGCAGACACTTAACTGACTGAGCCACCCAGGTGTCCCAAGAAAGTGTTTGTTATACCATTACCTACTTCTACAAAGAAACACACAAAAAATATTTCTCTAATATCCAAAACCACAACTACTGAACTATTTCCATCAAATTTCAATTTGAGAACAAAAGGTTTTAGGCTGAAAGATAAAACAATAGTAGCAATAAAAGAAAATTCAAACTTTTCTTTATAAATAATAAGGCTACTTGGCTATGACATAAACTATTACCCAAATATTTGCTTACCTTCAAACTCCTGCTTTTAAGTTCTAACTGCAGAAAATCAAAGCAGCTCTGATACATATGATTATAAACCTACAGAAATTGGCTATGATTTAAGTAATCAGAAATGATGACTATGTCAATAAAAAATAATAACTACTAGCAATCATGACACTGCTGAGTTATTGATAATGAACTAGGTATCACTGCTGTACTTAACTAGAATTTATTGAGCTAGGCCTTTCACATATCTGTATCTCTAATCCTCCCACCATCTGAGGTATCCTAAACACAGGATTCATAGAGAAAAGATTAGCTGTCACACTCATACCATACACAGTGGAGTCTCAGACTGCTTTCAACAGTAATATGGCTGAAGCAGGGGCCCGCACATGTTCAGGAGACGTGGATGACATGTGGAGGCCCATGCCACAAGAAGGGTGGTCAGGAAGGGTTAGGAGAATGGCTATATACAGTGGTTTGAGCAAATACATTATATTGAGGATTATGGGAGCCTAGTTTTTCACTAACAAAGTAAAAAATATGTAAAGGGAGAAGGCTGGGATGAACCCTGTGCTACTTGGCTCAGAACTGCAGGTATTAGTGTGAACTCATTCAATATATACAGATAGAAAAAAATATCTATGTATGTAAATGTGTGTGGAAATGTTGAAAAAAAATCTATGTATGTAAATGTGTGTGGAAATGTTGTTTTCTAGCACTGTCCACTGAGAGGGTCTGGGAGCAGAAACATATCTGCAGTAATGAGCATACCAATTACCTACATTCTGTTTTCTCAATAGTATTTTTCAATGAACAGAACCAACACCTTTAGAGAAATGACCATTTGCAGGGATAGGGCAGAGAAAGTATAGGATAAACCTGGAATATCTGGTTGTGCCAGAAAGCTAGGAAAGACAGAGAGAAGCAGAGAGACATAGAAGCCAGCTTGAATAAGACTCCCACTAGCCAAAACAGATATGAGCACCAAAATTAAGTATATAGATTATAACTCATTAAATAAAACAGGAATCTAAGTGCCCACACTGATAGATCAATAAATAAATAGGAAGAGTAAGTTCTCAGTAAAAATGTCAAATAATAAATGTAAAGGCAATGACAGAATTAGAACACAGACAACCATCATAATAATAATTTAGACAAGAAACATCAGTGAACACTAAAACTACTGGATGAAAACAAAATGAGGTATGAGACAGTCACACAGTCTCAAAACACCTCCCCACAAAATATTAATTACTAAGAGGAAAAAAAAGATATAATAACTTCACACTGGAGAATCTTTGTAGACACTTTAATCAAAGGATCAATTCCAATACTGGACAAACATACATTATATGCACCTGGTAAGAAGCTGTAAGATAAACACGGAACACTTCTGTGATATTTTTGCCCCAAATGCAGAACCAGGTCTAACCACCAGAAAATATGACAAACTCAAACTGAGGGATATTCCACAAAATGACTGGACTATAATCCTCAAAAATATCAAGGTCCTGAAAGGCAAGGAGAAACTAAGGAAACATTTCAGTTTGAAGAAGGCTGCAGAACAAAATTGGGTGTGATTCATGACTGGATCCTTCCGCTGAGGATAACATTATGGGAGCAATAGATGACACTAAATAGGGTCTCTGGATAAAAACTATGTAGGCATTCTTTGTGCCATTCTTTGCAACTTTTCTTTTTTTTTTTTTTTTAAAGATTTTATTTATTTGACAGAGAGAGAGACAGCGAGAGAGGGAACACAAGCAGGGGGAGTGGGAGAGGGAGAAGCAGGCTTCCCGCGGAGCAGGGAGCCCGATGTGGGGCTCGATCCCAGGACCTCGTGATAATGACGTGAGCCAAAGGCAGACGCCTAAGGGCTGAGCCACCCAGGCGCCCCGTAACTTTTCTAAAAATTCAAAAATCTTTCAAAATAAAATTTAAAAACTACTTTCTGCAAAAGAACAGGTTTCACAGCTACACTTTTAACTAAATGCTCTATAAAAGATGGCCTTAAGTTAGATAACTGACACAGAGGAAAACTAATACAACGCTATACATCAATTATATCTCAATTTTAAAAAATGGAAACGTGGAAAGAAAAGGAGAGTTAAAAAAAAAAAGAATTCTCTGTAGGACTTAATTCAACATTCCTAACAGGTACCATTTTTTTTCATATTTTTCAAGTAACCCAAAGCTATTCTGCCTCAATACCTCCTAATCGAATATACAGCTGAAAAGATGTACTACATGTGCTTTTGTATATTAGAAAATCCAGAGTACAAAAACTCTGCAACTATACAGAGGGGAAAAAAGTCAGTAATGGTAAAAGTAATCACATAGTAATTATTTTGCATTCAGTAATGTAAAGCAAAAGCAATCCTATATTAGAGATGAAAAATAAACTAAAGCCAGCCAAATATCTACAATTCCCAAACTGTAGTTCTAAAAAGATGACCACACTTACTCTATGCCCTCTCCCCCTCAAAAAAACATAACATATTAAATCAGGTTGTCAGGCAACAAAACTGTTAACACTTGGTCAAAAGCCATTCAAAATGATGTTGCTGAATGATGTTTACTGACATAAAAAATTCCCAAATGAGGGCGCCTGGGTGGCTCAGTTGGTTAAGCGACTGCCTTCGGCTCAGGGCATGATCCTGGAGTCCCGGGATCGAGTCCCGCATCGGGCTCCCTGCTCGGCAGGGAGTCTGCTTCTCCCTCTGACCCTCCTCCCTCTCATGCTCTCTGTCTCTCATTCTCTCTCTCTCAAAAAAAAAAAAAAAATCTTTAAAAAAAAAAAAAAAAAAAAAATTCCCAAATGAAAAACCTAATCTATATATGGTAGAAACATGGCAGAAAAGATTAGGAAACTGTATCACACAATACAAATAACAGTTATTTTGGAAGGTGTAATCATTATGAGTGACTTTTATTTTCTTCCTTTTCTTAGCACTATATTGTGATTTCTCCAACATGTGTATTATTTTTACATTAAAAATGGAGGTCAAAAATAATTTTAAAGTATTATTTAAATTTAAAAGTTTATATATTTTTTTCTTCTACCATTATATTCTTGGTGACCCTTAACAAACAGTCCCAGGAGTATGAAATATTAATACCTGGGAACAGAGACTTCTCTTAAAATCAACGCCTATTTGAATACTATCTTTTTATATAATTTTATCAATTACAGATACAACAGTATGAGGCAGAATCCCTGGATCTAGACCGCTAGGATTCAGACCCCAGCTGTATCACTGGCTACATAATTCTGAACAAATTACTAGGGTTCCTGCTAGTTACTGAACTGAGTTAATCATTTAAAACATTTAGTGCCTGGCACATGGCAAGTACTTAGCAAGATTTATTATTAATGATAACATTATTTTTTTTTTAAAGATTTTATTTATTTGACAGAGAGATAGAGAACACAAGTAGGTAGAGCAGCAGACAGAGGGAGAGGAAGAAGCAGACTCTCCGCCAAGAAGGGAGCCTGTTGTGGGGCTCGATCCCAGCACCCTGGGATCATGACCTGAGCCGAAGGCAGCCGCTTAACCGACTGAGCCACCCAGGCGCCCCAATGATAACATTATTATTAACTCCTTTCATAGGTGAAGATGCTGAAGCACTCACGTCAGTCAACTCATTTGCCTTAAAACAAAGATGCTGGGATTACTGGGGGTGGGGGAAAGATAGGAGAGGGTGACAGAGACAGACATATAAACACAGCTACATCTCCTTTCCTAAATTGCTATTTTTAATTTTTATTTTTTTAAAGATTTTATTTGACAGAGAGAGCACAAGCAGAGGGAGAGGGAGAAGCAGGCTCCCCACTGAGCAGGGAGCCCGATGCGGGGCTCGATCCCGGGACCCTGGGATCATGACCTGAGCCGAAGGCAGCCGCTTAACTGACTGAGCCACCCAGGCGTCCCTAAATTGGTATTTTTTAGAAAAGATAAACTGAAGTTACCCAGCATAATGCTCAATAAATATTTCCTTCTTTTCCCAACCTATCTCTTTGATTCTTCCTATACAGAAACAGACCTGGTTTATATTCATTCACATCCCTAAACCACCTTTCCTCCAACTTCCATTTTAAAGTTAACTACAAGTATTTGTTTTAATTCTGTTCCAACCAAGTAGCCCTACATTAGGAAATAATACCTTGGTCTTCTCCAAGTCAAGTATTTCTGTGAAATTCTACTGGTCAGAAGAGACTAGCAATTTCAAAATGCTAGAAACATAGAGAACACTCAATATACTTTGAGCGAATGTTGAGAACTCACTCTGATCCTAAATTTCCCTGAATGTTATATGCATAAAATGCCATAAGAGGAAAAACCCTAAGAGACCTACCTGTGTTCCGATTGAACCCAACCCCATAATTAGACCAGTAACCTGATGTCGATGATTTTGCCATTTTACTAAGAGGCTGAGCAAGCTATGTTATGGATGGATCCCATCTAGCTCCACAATTCCACAGCCTCTTGGACAAACCTGAAAATGAACAATTCACAACCAAGTTCGTATCTCTATGATGTCTCCTCTGACTGAAATCTTCCAGTTCCCCATACCCTTTTAGAGAACCCTTGTTATACATCCCATTAACTATCCATCACTTCTTTCATGAAGCCTTCCTCCAGCCCAAATAAAACAAACTGCTCCGTATTCTTAGACCCCCCATGATTGTACTGCATCTATTACAGATGACTATTTATAAACTGTCTACCACTCTGGAGTCCCACATCTTGCACAATGCTTAGCACACAGCAGGTGCTGAGGATGTTTAAAGATTTGAATCTACAAAGTTAAATTAGGTTCCTGTGAAGTTTCCCTATGTACATTTGGGAGTTTAGCTTATTAATCTGAAGATACACAAAGACCAATTTGCAGCACAACCAAAGCTTTGTCCCAGTCATATCTACATATCCCATACAAGTTTATTCTCAGCATTTGTACAAAAGCTACAAAAGGTATCACTGCTGCTGATTATCTGGGCATCCTCTGGAGATTACCTAATCTACCTCATCTCCCTATCCAAAAAAACCTCTTTACCCTGCTCTACTTTGTTCCATGGCACCTACATCCTCTACCATGTAATATAATTTACTGACATTCGGTGTTTATGGTCACTTACCAAAACATAAGCTGAACTAATACAGGAATTTTTGTTGGTTTTGTTCATAAATGATATCCAGTGCCAACATCAGTGCCTGGCACATTAAATGATTTTTTTAATCAATAATTCTTTCCTTCTGTCTTAAAGCCCTAAGGAGTTATGAGTCAGCACCTTCATAAACATTCCTCAGCTCCATCCACTCACAGTAGCCTTACAAGTAGGCTTCCAAGAACTAGAGGAAAATATTTATATTTATTTCCTAACCTGCAACTCTTAATTTCTCTGCTTACCTACTGGTAGAGAAATAATATTCAGAAAGCTATACCAACTAACATATATATGAAATAACCAAAACTTTGTTCTTTCACGTCTGATAATAATTATTTCTATCTATGAGGTCTCCACTTTAGATTTAAAACTACTGGTGTACAAAACCCCAAACCAGGAAGGTTGGATTTACTTTTCTGTATTGTCAAGCACAACGGCTAAATATGTTGGGAATACATTAACTGCTACATGAGACCCGACTGCAAAATTGTGCTCCAAATAGTACAAACCCTCTAAGGTGCTATATATATATATTCATCATGGCAAGATTTTTCTTATGTAACTAGTATGCTTCAGAAGAAATGAACTTGTCCACTGCATTTCTGTAACTATTAAATACTGAGCCATGTAAAAATAGGATACTATTCTATTTGTATTCAGAAAATACCACCAAAACCTTCTCCATCCCCTAGTTTCAGCCAAATATGGTTCTTCCCTGCTCCAACCAATTTAGCTATGAGTTCCAAGAACATAAGCCCATCAGCAGCAGTCATGGACATCACCTACATTGCTATTTTGAAGACAGCTTTTAAATTCTTTAAGAAACCAAACATCAGCAATGTAAAATATAGTCAACATGAGAAGCTTCAAGCTGAGATACCTGGGTACCTTGATTCAATCTAAAATAGGAAACAAAGTCTTTCACGAAGTCACCCAGTCCTCTCATCTAGCACTACCTACATGACAAACTCAGAATCAACTTCTAGAATGAGCCTAAGAAAGAGATTTCACAAACTCACATACGTTAGGCAGGGTGACACAAGCCAGGACTCCTGTGCATATGAGAAACAGCAATTCGGCCTGCCAGTTAGCCTTCTGTGATCACTCAGTATTGCTTGAATGCTTGAAAAACGATTAATATTCTACATCTGAGCACGTGAAATTAAGAGTTAATTCAATTCTCAGGATCCAAGTGCCAAAGTGATGACTAAAAATTACAGGTGGGAGAATCGGAACAGAACTGCTATTGTTATTGTTGTGAAGAAAAATGCTATTCTATCCACAACAGTAAAGGAGTATATGGTGCGAGTTTCAATCTCTGAGTTTTTATGAGCTTTCTAACCACCGATTTAAACATAGGTGAATCACAACGAAGCTTTCAAAAGAGGAATTCCAAGGGTGTAATGTCCTGTTTACTGACGACCTGAGGCTGGCTGCTGCCTCCATACCCCCATTTGGCCATCCCATCTTTCTGCCCATCCCCCCAAACTCGTCTACAATAAAGGTTAAGTAAATGAAATAATGACCAGCCCTAAATGTGACGTGAAGTCGGCATTTACAAATGATTTGCAAAACAACTCCCCAGCGGACCTAATCAACCCCGGGGCACAATACTCAGACTCCTTGGTGGTTGTCTAAAAAGATAAAGCCCGTACTTTTCAGGGGAGCACACTGGGAAGAAGGGCGCCTCGGGGAAGTAAGGAGCTGCTCCAGACCCCAAGACCAAATGGGATCCCGAACCGAAAGCAGCCTCATTAAGGGTGTTATATCCACAGGACTTGTCACCCCAACTTTCCACTCCTAAAACCTAAGAGGGAAGTTAAAGGGGTGCTGGGGTGACAGGGAAAAGTATAACCCCCGATTTTCTATGCTTGGGACCCAGAAAAATGCAATTGGCAAGTGAAACGGAGACAGGGCCACCGGGCACGCGACGCGTAGGGGGCATAGGGGGAGTGGGTGGTATCTGCGCTGGGCGTCCAAACCCACAAACCCAAGAGAAGAGAGAAGAGAACAATCGGGGTGATGGAGAAATGCAGATCCAGGCACCGGGGTGTGTCAGGACTTGGGGTCCGGGGAGAATGAGCCTCCTTGGGGGCTGGAGGGCTCCAGGCGAGCTCGAAGCGGGTTGTGGAGGCGACAGCCGTCAGGCAGCGCCAGCGCACCAGGCATGTTCCCAGAGACCTTCTCCATTGGAATGCCCGGCCCGGGCAGCAAGGGGCAAGGCGAGCTGGGGCCCCCGGCCCTGGTCTCCCGAACAAAGCCGGCGCGCGCTGGGCCTGGCTACTCACAACAAGAAGCTCATGTCGGCCGCGGCGTGGGCTGGGGGGGCTCGGCGGTCTCTAGGCCTCGGGGCGGCGGCGGCGGTTCCGGCAGCGGCCAGGGAAGAAGAGGGAAGGAGAAAAGAGGAGGAGGAGAGGAGGAGGAAGGGGAGCGCCGGCTGCTCGACTGCCACAACTTGTTCGGCTTTCCTAGTTCCGATGGCAGGCTGAGGGGGCGGAAGTGGGAAGCGCACGGCCCGAATCACTCACTGGGAGGGGAAGGAAAAGAAGGCGGGGAAAGGGCCACACGCCTGCTTCCCGGAGAACAGCCACCGCGGCTGCTGAGCTGCTCGCCGCACCTGCCCGTACTCCTCTTCTTCCCCCTCCTAACCCCTAGCCCCCCGCGGCCCTCACGCCGCGAGCTCTCGCGAGAGCGGCGCACGCCCACCCTCCTCCTCCCGCTGTGGCCGTGGGTCAGCCAAGTTCTGGACATCTTTGCAGCCCCGGACCACGCCCAGCGAGTACACTGGAGCCATCAGGCCAGTGAAGGCCAGTCCACCCAATTGGGGATCGTGGCAGAGCCCTCCGAACTGCTTAGCTGGGTTTCAGCAGTCAGGAAGGAAGTGGGCTTCAACTCTGGGATGTCAGGGTTCTGCAGTGAGGGATGGAATTGCCACCAGAGTTCTGCCCGCTGCAAGTGTTCAGCAAAGGATGATGAAAGGTTATGGAGTCTCTTTGTTAGTAAATAAAAACAGAAGGAAGTTTAACGTGTTTGGAATGGTTTGGGTGTGGTTCGGCCAGAAGAGAGAAAGTCTAAATCAAGCTCCCTGTCATTTTATGGTTGTATCTTAAAACCCTGAACTAGGAGAGGTCAGGGTCCATCAGTGTTTCGACAGGCAAGTTAGGCTGTCATCAGTAGCTGGGAAAACTGCTGTAGTGACATATTCAAGGTATGTGGAGCATTCTTAAATAGATTATAAAGCCTGGCCCTGAACCCCTTAACTCCGAAATGCAGGACTCTCTATAAGGGATACTGAATCAGCCTCTAGAATGTTTTGTGCAGCAGAAGGTCCAATGGTTATAATGGTCTTGGGCCCCATAAATGCTTAATCAGCATTGCCACTGATGAGCAGCCTACCACAACATTATCAATTCGAGTACCCATTTATTTTACACAAGAGATGTCCATCTTCTTTATTCACAACATGCATCAAATCCACAAGTAAGTTTTCAAAGTATCTGAACAAAACTTAAATAATGTACAGCTATTTGGGGTGCCTGGGTGGCCAGTCAGTTGAGCGTGTCTGCCTTCGGCTCAGGTCACGATCCCAGGGTCTTGGGATTGAGACCCCCCCCCCCCATCGGGGCTCTTGCTCAGTGGGAAGCCTGCTTCTCCCTCTCCCATTCCCCCTGCTTGTGTTCCCTCTCTCTCTGTGTCTCTCTCTGTCAAATAAATAAATAAAATCTTAAAAAAAAAAAGTAACAATATGAAAAATATTCTGAGAGGTTTGTGCAGTATTAGTTCAGTATGTCAGTAAATCAAGCCGTTTTTTTTAAACAGAAGGAAATATTGGATTCTTGACATTATCTCGGAAATAGCAGAGGTCACTGAAGTAATTTGAGAAGACTTAAAGACTCAAAAGATGGGGGCGCCTGGGTGGCTCAGTCGTTAAGCATCTGCCTTCGGCTCAGGTCATGATCCCAGGGTCCTGGGATCAAGCCCCGCATCGGGCTCCCTGCTCCATGGGAAGCCTGCTTCTCCCTCTCCCGCTCCCCCTGCTTGTGTTCCCTCTCTCGCTGCGTCTCTCTCTGTCAAATAAATAAAATCTTTAAAAAAAAAAAAAAAAGACTCAAAAGATGGAGGAAAGAAGGGGGAGAAAGGATTTATCTTAATATAGTGAAAATAATGGATTTATGACAAAAGCCCAGATCTTGATTTGGTACTACTAATTTACTATTTAATTCCTTGAGGGTCTTCTGAAAGTAAAACTTGAATTACCAGATTAGGAAGTTATGTTTGGGAAGAGTAAATCAGTTAACCTGTTAGAACAACAGTCTCACCCCTGTTAAAATGAGGGCCTTGGATTATTACATGATCTGTAAGATATCCTCCAGTTCTAAAATTCTTCATGTCAGGGGTATCCTTCAAATGACTGGCATACAGTTCCCATCTGCTCCCTGATTTGGTAACTGGCTTATGTAGCTTTGCTCTAACACAATTTAGATGAATTCTATTAGAATTAGATGTTCTAACACAATTTAGATGAATTCTATGACACTGAATCAGGATAATGATGGGCAGAGGAGAGACTCTGCTAAACTACCTGCTGAGTTCTTCTTTTCATATCTCAAGGAGAGTTGCCTGAAATAAACAGCTGATAAAACTTAAATATATTGGTCTTAGAAATGATAGAGGTGTCATGTTAATAATACAGAATATAATTCCAGAGGTTAAACATTTAAATCAAACCATGGCTGTCACTTAAAATTATTCAGATTCAAAAGCATTGGGAAATTTAGAATCAAATAGAATCAAATCAAATCAAAATAGAATCAAAGATTACTCCAATAATTTTTGGCTTTAGCAACTAATGGAAATAGCCATTTATTGAAATAGGGAAGATATGAGTCACATTTTGGGGGTAAAACTAAAAATTCCATTTTTTTAAAGATTTTATTTATTTATTTGAGAGAGAGAGAATGAGAGAGAGCACATGAGAGGGGGGAGGGTCAGAGGGAGAAGCAGACTCCCCGCCGAGCAGGGAGCCCGATGCGGGACTCGATCCAGGGACTCCAGGATCATGACCTGAGCCGAAGGCAGTCACTTAACCAACTGAGCCACCCAGGCGCCCTAAAAATTCCATTTTAGATATGTTAGCTTTGAGATGTCTATTAGACATCAAAGTAGTGATGTCAGGTAGAGTTTTGACTACTGTGCAAAGGGCGAGTAGGGAGATCTGAACTAGAGGCATGCATGCAGACCTCAGTAAGTAAATAGTATTTGAAGCCCCGCACATTGTTAGAGCTTGGAGTTGAGGCTGGTTGGCCAATGAACTCACAAGTGTAAGAAGTGTGCTACATGAGGGGCAAGTCTTTGGCTAATACCACAAGTGTCTCTGGCCCAATGAGTGGAGTTTAGTAGTAATTCTTGCTACAAGTTAAAAAAAAAAAAAAGTATTTGAATCCATAAGATGGGCTTCCAAAAAGGAATTTACATGCCCAATAAGGATAGACATAGCAAAGTGTTACCTGTAAGCATCTGAGTTTGTTCTTTCTTTACTTCTCTTCCCAGATATCTCTGGTTTCTGATCACCATTTACCCAGTTGTGATGATGATGTTGTAGTTATGTTTTTTTAAAGAGCCCATATGTTTTATAAATATATGCTGAAATATTCACAGGTGAAATACTATGCCTGGGATTTGCTTCAGAATAATGTAGGAGAGGGAAGTAGGAGTATAGATGAAATGAAATTGGCCATGAGCTGATAGTTGTCAAAGCCAGGTAGACAAGTACGCGAGGATCCTTATACTCTCCTGTCTGTTTTGTTTTGAAATTTTCCATAATAAAAAAGAAAAATAAATAGCAGGTCTCCTTTTGAAGAGGACTAGAAAGGTATTATTAATGATGGGAACTTAAAATTTGCTGTTACAGACAATGATTCTTTGGACTAGAGCATTCTTTCCTTGCCCTCATATTAGCCAGATTTTTCTGCCTATATATTAAGATATTCTTTTACATATAAAAGTAAAAGCAAATGCTGTTAATGCCAGAGAGAAGAAACACTAAATTCAAACCCTGTGGCTAAATCTGGGCCTCCGTATTTCTTAAGTAGCTGATCCCTTCTGATTCAGAAATGTGATCTAACTGTGAAAGAATAGATACCTGAACAGCAAATACTAGAAAAGGTATACCTGGGCAACAAATCTTTAGTAACCTGATAAAATGCATTCTGTTGTGCAGCAGTATTTTGGTTACATAACATCTAGACTGATGTGGTAATTATTCCGTCTAATTAGTTTATTTCATAAGATTGTTTTTATAGCTACCATATATTGAATTTCTTTTTTTTTTTTTTTAGAGATTTTATTTATTTATTTGACAGAGAGAGACACAGCGAGAGACGGAACACAAGCAGGGAGAGTGGGAGAGGGAGAAGCAGGCCTCCTGCCAATCAGGGAGCCCGATGTGGGGCTTGATCCCAGGACCCTGAGATCATGACCTGAGCGGAAGGCAGACACCTAACGACTGAGCCACCCAGGCACCCCCATATATTGAATATTTCTGATGGTCTAGTCACTCTGCTAAGCTTTTCATATATTTTATCCTTATGTAATTTATTCCTTACACTGCCTCATACAGTTGGTGTTAGGTATTACTTCCCCCATTTATAGGTAAGGAAACTAATGCTAAGAAGTTATGTATTTAACTTGCTCAAAATCACATAGCTAATAAGTACAGTTTGAATTCAGTAAAGCCCATTTCCCTCTCCCCATTCCCAGGATGACCTAAATTAGAATGAATATATCCTAAATGAATTTTGGCATGCTACACAATCCCACTTAACATACCTAGCAATTCAACCTAACCCTTATTAATGCTCTTCAGATTTTAATTCTGTACCTTGCTTCATTAAAAACAACCATGTATGGTTATTCACAAACCAGTGTATGGTTATAAATGCTTCTCAAGGACACATTATTCTGATATAAGAGAAAAGAATGGAAGTATAAAAGATTGGTTCATGAAACTTGGTGTGTCTCAGTGCATTCATTTATCACTAAAAGCCATAAAGTATCAAAACACAAAGCTTATTTAATGTGTTATAGCTGAAGAAGAAATCTTCCCAATACCCCCCCAAGCTGTTCATTCTTTTGAAGGTGAGGTTTGTGCAGCAGAATATTAAATTTAAGACAATGATGGGATGCAAATCATTTATCCACTGAACAAGTATTTATCGTCTACTATGGCCTCTGGGAGCAAAAAAATTATGAATCCTGTAGGTCATTGGGAAATACAGGCAATAAAATAAATAAAAACAAAATTAAAAATTGTATAAGTTTCAGGAAGGAAAAGTCCATGTTATATGTGAGCGTATATTACAGGGACCTTACCTATTTTTGGTTCTCAGAAAATTGGATCCTGTGCATTCAGAAATGAATAGTACATATTTACTCCTTGCATTTAAATTCCTGTTATATTTATAAACAGCATAGTTTAATAAAACTACTAACCCTCTTATCATTGTCAGCCCACTTTTGCTGTTTTGAAGCACCATGACTTCGAAATTGATTTTTGTTTTCGAGAAGCCAGTTTTAGAACTTTTTAGAAGGTGTTACTTTCAGTACAATTGTTAGAATCTTAGTTCATAAGACAAAAATCATAAAAGATTTCTTGCATGGACTCTGCACTTGCTCAATAAATACTGAATTTCTCGATCTGTCAAGTTTATTATTGGCCATAATTAATTGTTTTTCCCACTAAACTTAAACCATGTAGTCACTTTCCCAGGCAGCTGTGTTGGGAGAAGGAGGAGGAAGGGTCCTTTTTGAACCTATCAAAGCTGCTTTTCCCAAATAGATAGGACATTGCCAAGGTCAGAAAGCCTAAAATTAACTCTACCAGCTGTGTTTTGGTTTGCTTCATATAGCATATGGGCTCAGGGGGTTCAATCTGGTAGGCTTGCTTGCCACATCAGTCTGCTGTGCCCTGAAAATTCGTTTGCCTGGAGTGCATGTTGTGCATAAGATGTGGTAGCTAAGCAGCTTGAAAGTGTATGGGGACTAAACAAATAAGTCTCTTTTAATCTCAAAGAGGCCTAGCAACAATGTGGGGGCTGGGGGCTGGAAGAGTCACTACTGAGTATGTCAGATGTGCAGCTTAACTTTTAACCTTGCTGAAGTTTCCCTGAGAGCAAGCTGCTTATGTGCTGTCAGAGACCAAGAGATGATGATACAGTTTCAAGGAGTCTATGTTTTCAGCCCACCCATCTCCATGAGGTCCTTTAGCATGAAGGACCATATATAGGCATGGAGAGTATCCCAACTGGCTGCAACTTAAAAATACCCTAAGAATCAGCAGCTGTTACTTTCACCCACACAAATTCACAGTTGGTTTAATTAAATAGTGCCTATTCTCAAGAGCTGAAGGCCTTTGAATTGTGCCCTATGTTCTTAGGCTGCTTCCCCCATCTCCATTCCCCTCCTCAGAGTTACTTAAAGCAGAATGGATGAATAATAGAGATTAGTTACGAGCTGTTCAGGGTTTGCATCAATGTAAATAATGAAACGTGGAAGTCAGATCTTCCAATATAGTCTTGAATCCTTGCCTATTACAACCGCTGGACTCTGGGGACCCTAGGCAGTCCCTAGTCCTGGCCATTTGTTCTCTCTTGCTTATGGTCATTACCACACCCTCTTCTTGGCATTCTGTCATGTTTTTCGCAGTTGTCATGGTCACAACCATAGCAACCTGAGCAGGCCACAATCCTCTTATAGCTGGAGACGTGAGATACTGCTTTACACGATATAATTCCCCTGTACTGCACCAACAGGAATCTGGTCCCAGATAGTCCAACCATTTGTTTTTCCTTGGGAGAAATATTTCAACCCTCCCAAAATATCACCACCTTTAAGGTTTGTATGGCATCAGGGTAATCAGGACGCATCTACAGAGAAGCAGCCCAGGATAATCAGTCCCACCTTGAAATTTGACCATTTCCAAATCCCTTATTTATAGGCTTTACTCTGTGTTTCCACACCATTCATTCCATTTGAGTACACGGGAAGGGCTTTATAGAATGAAACCATGGTGAGCAAGAAGATTTCCTATCCAAAATAAAGCATTTAAAGGAAGTGATCTTGTAATGCACTCCTTATAAGGGATCTGAGACCTTTCTGGAGCCCTGCAGGATAGAGGACCCCTTGCAATATTCATTCAGTCAGTCAGTAACGTTTATTAAAGATCAACCATAAACTAGTCATGCCAAGGATGGAGATACAAAAGGAATACATTACAATCCTCAAGGAGTTCATTTCTAGTGCCGGAGACTGACCTATAAACAAATAATTACAGCACAAAATCTAACAGGATTATGTGCAAAGGGCTACAGGAGTTCAGCTGGGGAAAGAGTTAATTTGAGAAGGAAGATAAGGGTCACAGAGACTTTTACCAAAGAAACAAGGCTTAAAGAGTTAATGGACTTTCTCCAAATCAGGAAGGGGTGATAGAGGAGTAAAAGGAAGAGAGAAGGCATTACAGAAAGATGATGCCACATGTGTAAAGTCCAGAAGCATGAAAAAAAATACATATGTAAACAAAGGAAATGTTGACTGCTACAACCAACTACCGTAGTATGAACTCTCATTTATTCATTCAACAGTATTTATTAGTACTAACCATATGCTAGTTACTTATGTTAGCATTTAGGGGGATATAGTAGGGTACAAAACAAATTCCCTGACCCCAAGAAGTTTATATTCTAGTGGGGAGGAGATACTTTGAATTTGGCAGTGCATTAACTCTAGTTGTATCTGCATTTTCTTTTTTTTTTTTTTTAATTTTTTTTTAAAGATTTTATTTATTTGACAGAGAAAGACACAGCGAGAGAGAGAACACAAACGGGGAGTGGGAGAGGGAGAAGCAGACTCCCCGCCGAGCAGGGAGCCCGATGAGGGACTCGATCCAGGGACTCCAGGATCATGACCTGAGCCGAAGGCAGTCGCTTAACCAGCTGAGCCACCCAGGCACTCTCCAGTTGTATCTGCATTTTCATCATCCCTAATTATGGCATGAAATCTCAAGCCTTATTAAAGCAATATTTTAGAAGAGTAAAGTTATCAGGAATCAAGTAGTGAAGAAATTCTAGAGTCACAGCATAAAGACAAAAAAGGTCTTCTGACCACCAAGCAGAAAATAATACCAATGTTCTGTTGAACTCTGCTTTACTTGATATCACAGAATTGCAAATTAAATCTATAGTAAGTGCTGGGAATATTTAAAGTATAGCCTTTAGCCATAACTCAATGACTGCATGGTCAAATGGCAGGTCTAAAATTGGAGCAGGTGTGTGTGTGTGTGTGTGTGTGTGTGTGTGTGTGTGTGTAAAGAAATTAAGATGGAGCCACAACTCTGTTCCGAGGGACAAAGACTCCTTCTCCGTGGCCTCTTTCCTCCCTCCAGCAATCTCCAGGAACTTGCGCCATCTATTAGAATTACTGTCACGGGGTCTACATGCTTACAATTTCCATAAATCTTCCCTGGATCATCAGCAACTCTCACAGGAGGCTGGGGGGTGGGAAGGGATGGTTGGTGGCTACACAGCACAGTTCAAAAGGCCGGTGCCTCCCAAGAGCCTTAGTAGCTACTCTGGATAGGACTGAAAGCAGCTCTTTGTTTGCTGTAATAGTCTGGAGCCAACTGTGGCTGCCTGTCCTGCCATGGCTCTTAGAGAGCTTGTATAATCGTGGGAGCATGTGAAAATCTAAGCCAGTACTGGAAAGAGACCACAGAATCCTCAGGAAATGAGGGGAACGAGTATTTATTTTATGCTGTGTAATTTTCTGCCAGGAATCTTGCAAGAGTCTGTATCTCATTTAATTCTCACCACACCCCTCTGAGGCAGAGGCTACTGTCCTAGTTCTATGAATGAGGGTATTAAATCACACCTAATATAACACCAGTAGTAAGTAGCAGATTCAGAATTTTTTTTTTAAAGATTTTATTTATTTATTTGAGAGAGAGAATGAGATAGAGAGAGCATGAGAGTGGGGAGGGTCAGAGGGAGAAGCAGACTCCCTGCCGAGCAGGGAGCCCGGTGCGGGACTCGATCCAGGGACTCCAGGATCATGACCTGAGCCGAAGGCAGTCGCTTAACCAACTGAGCCACCCAGGCGCCCCGCAGATTCAGAATTTGAACCCAGGTACTATCGAATTCATGGGGAATCAGAACATCCCAGGGCTTTATATTATTGAAGAGTTGGGATTTTAAGTGGTCCACAAACACACAAACACACAATATTATATAATATTGAGTCACATATTAGGAAAGTTATTCCCCCTTAAATTTGTCTACATTTCTTCCGATTTTATGGAGGAGGAAGTTTTGGTTGGATACTAGTAACTAGTGTGTCTTTAACACCTCTTTAACACTTAAGTCTCTGGTTTTAAGAGAGAGCCACAGGCTATAGATACAGAGACCCCACCCGGCAACAATATTCAGCTAGAGCTTAATAAGACTGTGCTCCTATTGAATTTATTTATATTTTCTTCTACTGTTTGAAGCATGTGATACCGGTTTTCATTTATAGTAGTGATAGAAATTAGATCTCATTGGTGAAGCTCAGGATCTCTAGCATCATACTATTCAGGTTCATGTACTTACTAGCTATTAGACCTTGGACATTAAGTAACCCTCAGTTTTCTCACTTGTAAAATAGGTTTGATGGTAATATTTACATAGGTTAATGTATGGATTCAATGAGATATTGCATATTAAGCACTTAGAACAATATTCAAAACACACTGTTGCTCAATAAATGTTAGTTATTATGAAGTTTAGGAGAAAATGAGCTGATTTTTTTTTAAAGATTTTATTTATTTGAGAGAGAGAGAGAGACAGAGCATGAGCAGGGGGAAGGGCAGAGGGAGAAGGAGACGCAGACTCCCCACTGAGCAGGGACGCCCAACAGACACAGGGATCCTGGTTGATCCCAGAACCTTGGGATCACAACCTGAGCCACAGGCAGACACGTAACTGACTGAGCCACCTAGGTGCCCCGAAAATGAGCTGATTTAAATCAGGATTTCTCATCTTTCGCACTGCTGACATTGTGGACCAGACCATTCTTTGTCGTGGGAGGCCACACTGTGGATTATAGGACTTTTAGTAGCATCCCTGCCCTCTATCTACTAGATGCCAGTAGCACCTAGTTATGACAAACAAAATATCTTCAGACATTGCCAAATGCCCTCACAGGGGCAAAATAACCCTCGGTTATTACTGATTTAAAAGAAAATACCAGGTAAAAATAGGACTTAGACATGACATGACTTAGACATGACAAATACCTAAACATGTTATGAGAAAACCTGGAGTTTGAGAAACACTGCTCTACTACAGTGCTATCTGAAATTTAATTATAAAAAGCAGCAATTACTATTTTTATTTACAGGTTGATGACTATGCTCTGAGTTTCCTTTCAAATTTAAAAGTGTCCAAACAACTTAGAAGGAGCTGGGCTAATAAGTATATGAAATTTATCTTTATTTTTCATTGACCTCCTTCCTCTTCTCTTGCCTCCTCTTCCAATCAGTCTGCTGCCCTACACCCCCTTCTACACACATACCCATGAACTGACACAGACGGTCCAGACTTCTTAGAGCCCTCCCTCCCCAATCAAGGGTGCTCTTCTCTTCCTCCAAGGCGCTCTTCTCTTCCTCCAAGGCCCTATTCTCAGCTTTTTGAATACATGTAAAAGTGTAATTGATGCCATATCAGACAGTATGCTTTCAGTTACACACGGCAGAATACAAACTATTTCTGGTTGAAACAATGAGGAAATTTTTGGTTCACAGAAATGAAGTTTCGGGGGCTCCTGGGTGGCTCAGTTGGTTAAGCCTCTGCCTTCGGCTCAGGTCATCATCCCAGGGTCCTGGGATCGAGCCCTGCATCAGGCTTCCCGCTCGGTGGGGAGTCTGCTTCTCTCTCTCCCACTCTCTCTATGGCTCTCCCTCTCTCTATGTCTCTCTCAAATAAATAAATAAAAATCTTTAAAAAAAAAGTAATGAAGTTCCAAAATTGGGAAGGTTTCAGGGTGGCCTTAATTCAATGGATCCAGCTCCATCTTTCTATGGTTCACTTGAGTAGTCTGCCTTTCTCTGTGTGCCAGCTTCATCCTCAACATGGTGGTAAATTGACTACTGCATTTTGGGACCTCACATTCACACCCAGCCATGTTTAGAAGACAGTGGGAAAAAATGGAAATTATCCAGAGACAGTCTCAGATTACTGAAAGTCAACCTCAGATTTTTCAGCCTATTTGCTTTTAAGGATTAAATGGCTGAAAAATTCTCTACCTCCAAAGTTCATTAGTTTACTGGGTTATTGACAGAGTAAATGAGATCATACAAGTGAAAGCACTTTGTAAACTGGTATGTAATTATAAGGTATCTCTTCTTGGATTTTTTTTTTTTAAGAATAATAAATCTACTCAACTAGATCATTTATAGTAGAGTTTATTATACACTCTCACAGAACAGCAATGGAGAATGAATGTCAAAGAAACCCCGAAGAGTAAAACTAACCTCCCATAGTAAAAAAAAACACCTTCCATAGTAAAAGTAACCCCCAAATCATGGTTCTTAGGTCCACTCGCCTTGTTTTTTGAATAGTGAATGAAGGTCTTCTGCAGGCTCACAGGAATAGGTGAGAGGATCACTTGCAGGACTGTCGAGGTCTGATGTCCACTTCTTAATACAGGAATAATGGATCCAGGACTTGAGACCGGAAACTCTTGTTTTTTAATTTTATTGATTTATTTGACTGAGAGAGACACAGCGGGAGAGGGAACACAAGCCGGGGGAGCGGGAGAGGGGGAAGCAGGCCTCCCGCGGAGCAGGGAGCCCGACAGGGGCTCGGTCCCAGGACCCCGGGACCATGACCTGAGCCGATGGCAGACGCTTAACGACTGAGCCGCCCAGGGCCCCTAGGGTTTTCATTTTCTTTTTTTTTTTTTTTTTTTTAAGATTTTATTTATTTATTTGACAGAGAGAGACAGCGAGAGAGGGAACACAAGTAGGGGGAGTGGGAGAGGGAGAAGCAGGCTTCCCGCTAAGCAGGGAGCCCGATGCGGGGCTCGATCCCAGGACCCTGGGATCATGACCTGAGCTGAAGGCAGCCGCTTAACCGACTGAGCCACCCAGGGGCCCCTAGGGTTTTCATTTTCAATTGCAATTTTTATTTAACATTCATTGGATCATGTCAACTTCTTTTATCAGTTCTCTTGTCACTGAACCAAACTTTTCTCAAATTTCTTAGGCTCAAAGTTTTGAGCCATCTTTCAATTTCTATTTATTGCACATTCTACATTCCATCTCATGAAGTATTGCTATTATCTCAAGAATACTTCTTTACTTTCTAATTTTAAAGTATTTAGCATACAGATAGGTCTAGAACCTCTTTTTTTTTTTTTAAGATTTTATTTATTTATTTGACAGAGAGAGACACAGCGAGAGAGGAAACACAAGCAGGGGGAGTGGGAGAGGGAGAAGCAGACTTCCTGCCAAGCAGGGAGCCCGATGCGGGGCTCGATCCCAGGACCCCGGGATCACGACCCGAGCCGAAGGCAGACGCCCAACGACTGAGCCACCCAGGCGCCCCGAGACCTGAAACTTTAACAGCAGTGGGAGTAGAGAGAATGACAGGATATAGTCCTTCCCGTATTTCTTCCATCAAAGGGGAATTAGTGGGTAATGTTTTAACCCACACTAGATCCCCCGGCTGATATACAGGAGTTCCTTTTTCCTATGGCTGTTTATTGGATAGTTGTTATAGTTGTTGCTGAAACTGAGCTAAAGATATTATATGTTTAATTTGGGCATCTGTCCCAGGGTCAAACAGAAAATCATTGGTTGGGAAGACATGTCCATATACCAATTCATATGGACTAAGTCCTTGAATTTTTGGAGTATTTCTTATTCTGACTGATGCTATAGGGAGGGTTGAAGTCCAAGAGAGCTGGGTCTCCTGAGATAACTTCCATAGGTGTCTCTTCAGGATATCATTTATTTTTTTCTACCTTTCCTGAGGGTTGAGGTCTCCAAGCACAATGTATGTGATAGTCTATTCCCAGGGCCTTCCATATCCCCCGGATGATAGTAGCCTTGAAGGAGGGACCATTATTACTTTGCAAACTCTTAGGCAAGCCAAAGCTAGGTGTTATTTCATGAAACAAAACCCTTATTACCTCCTGTGCTTTTTCAGTCCTGCATGGAAAGGCCTCTACCCAGTTGGTAAAGGTATCAACCCATACTAGCAGATATTGGAAACCTCTTGATTTTGGCATATGGGTAAAGTCTAATTGCCAGTGTTCTCCAGGATAGCCTCCAGTCCTTTGACTGTCCGGAGGTGCAGGTCTTCTGCCAAGAGGATTGTTTCTGAGACAAACCTCACAGGCAGAAGTTACTTGCTGAACTATTTTTGACAAATTTTTCCAGTAAATATTTTTGACCAATTGATAAGATTTATCTCTACCCAGATGAAAAGCCTGATGTAGTGATTTAATGTCCTTCCAACTTTGTGAGCCAGGTAATAGTAGTTGTCCTAGATCCGTCTGTAACCAGCCTGAGAGCTGGAGACCTCCTAAGACTCCTGATAGATTTTCTCCTTGATCGAACCTTAATAAAAGGCTCCCCGGAGCCATCTTCTCAACCAGGTCTTGACCTTTGGGCTTCCGTGTTTGTCTTTGCATTGCCCAGTTTTAGCAAGAACCCTGTTAGGTCAATTTAGCTAGGAACCCACCCTTGATATCTAATCATTCTAGATACCTGAGTAAATTCCTCATCCTCCACCATTCCCCAGGCGATACCTGATCGCCCTGGCCTGCCTTGAGTAATAATCCTGTCAAGTCGGTTTAGCCAGAAATCCCCTTTTACCCTTGATGTTTCCTCTTAGTAATTTTCTATCCACTGACCCCCACCCTCCTCCCTGGCTGTAAATCCCCACTTGTCCGTGTAGTATTCACTTCTATACCCTATTATTTTCCTCTATTGCAATAGTCCTGAATAAAATCTGATTTTACCACTTTAACATGGTTCTGGTGTTTCTTTGACACTTTGTTGTTACCTTATATGGCAAAAAGGATATTCAGATCATAGTAAATTAGGGGTCCTGAGATGGGGAGATCATCCTGGATTATCTGGGTGGGTCCAATATAATCACAAGGATCCTTAAAAGATGGAAGAGAGAGACAGAAGAGTCAGAGAATGAGAGGTGATGAAGAAACAACTACTAGAATGATAAAAGGCCATGAGTCAAGGACTGTGAGCACACTCTAGAAGCTGGAAAAGGCCAGGAAATGGATTCTCACCTAGATCCTCCAAAAGGAATGTAGCCCTGGTAATGCCTTGGTTTTAGCCCAGGGAAACCCCTTTTGGACTTCTGACCTCCAGAAATGTAAAATAATAAATCTGTGCTGTTTTAATCCACTAAATTTGTGGTAATTTGTTTTAGCAACAATAAAGAAATTGATAATGTGGTCTTTTAAATACCTCCCCTCCTCTTTTTTTTAAAAACAAACGATAAACTACGACATTTTTTTTCTGTACCTTTGCTTTTTTTCCCCTTAGTAATATATCTGGAAGATCACTTATGTATTACTTTTTTTTTTAACTTTTTTTTTTCTTTAAAGTAATCTCTATGCCCAACATAGGGCATGAACTCATGACCCTGAGATCAAGGGTCCCATGCTCTACTGACTGAGCCAGGCAGGTGCCCCTGAAACCCTGAAAGATCATTTAAAATCAGTTCAGATAGATCTGCCACATTTATCCAGCAGTTGCCGAGTATTCTCTTTATGTTTATTTTCCCCTATTTTTTAAAAAAAATTGTGTTATGATCTTTTTCTTACTGAATTACAAGAACTGTTTATAAGGCAAAGAAACAAGCACTACATCTGAAATATGTTGTAAATACTCACTCTGATTTGTCAACTTAAACATTGTGTTATCAACATTTTTCATTATTGGAAATTTTTTTCATGTATCAAATTTATCAGTATCTGCTGTGAATATCTGTGGATTTGGATTCTGGAGTTATGTCAAGCTTGGAAGAAAGGCTTTCTCCCTGATAAGAGTATTTAAAAAAATATTTAGGGGCACCTGGGTGGCTCATATGGTTGGGCATCTGCCTTCAGCTCAGGTCATGATCTCCAGGTCCTGGGATCGAGCCCCACATTGGGCTCCCTGCTCAGCTGGGAGCCTGCTTCTCCCTCTGCCTCTCCCCCTGCTTGTGTGCTCTCTCTGCCTCTCTCGAACAATCCAGGAGAGACCCTGGTTTTGTCCACTTGGGCTCAAATGTCATTTATTAATTGTGAAACCTTATAAGAATTGTCAGTTATATTAAAACAGCACCTGTGTGGAAACTCTTTACAACCTAAGTGATGCTCTGAAGTAGTAGTCAATGGTTGCCCGATTTTCTAGAAATCCTGCCCTAACTTCGCTCAGTTCTTGATTTAGAACTAATGCTTGGGACGTGTCATTTAAGGTTCTGCTGAGCAGGCAGACAATTTGTTTTATCTCACGATGTAAGATTTTTGAATAATGAATGAAATGAATGAATGAATGAATGAAATGAATGAGTAAATGAATGAATAAAATCTTTAAAAAAATCTTTAATGTCTTTTCTAGCATTTTTATGGATTCAATTTTATGTTTAAATGTTTGAGCCACTTGAAATTTAATGTATAAAAAATTAAGGTAGAGGGGCGCCTGGGTGGCTCAGTCGGTTAAGCATCTGCCTTCGGCTCAGGTCATGATCCCAGGGTCCTGGGATCGAGCCCCGCATCGGGCTCCCAGCTCCACGGGAAGCCTGCTTCTCCCTCTCCCACTCCCCCTGCTTGTGTTCCCTCTCTCACTGTCTCTCTCAATCTGTGTCAAATAAATAAATAAAATCTTAAAAAAAAAATTAAGGTAGAGATCCAAGATTTTTCTGATGGCTATCCAGTTGTCCCATTATCATTTACCGGATAATCTATTTTTCTTGCATTGACTTTATATATTTTTTATCTATATTTTTTCTTTCTATCCTCTTCTATTGATCTAGCTTACTTTTCAAGCTTTAAAACATTGTATCTTTGGGGCACCTGGGTGGCTCAGTCGGTTGGGCGTCTGCCTTCGGCTCAGGTCATGATCCCAGGGTCCCAGAATCGAGCCCCACATCGGGCTCCCTGTTCAGCGGGGAGCCTGCTTCTCCCTCTCTGCTGCTCCCCCTGCTGTGCTCTATCCCTCTCTCTCTCAGATAAATAATAAAATCTTAAAAAAAAACAAAAAAAATTGTATCTTTATAATGTTTTAACATCAGACAAACTGCTCCCCCACCCCACTATCCTTATTTTTTAGAATTCCCCTGGCTAACCTTGCACATTTCAGGTTTTCTGGAAAATCTTATCTTTTTTTTGAAATCTCCATCCTAATGGTATATTTTTTGGGTGGAGAACTGCATTAAATTTATAGTTTAATTAGAGCATTGATGTCTTCATATAATAGTGCTATCTTTTCATTTATTTAAATCAAATTTTAAATTGATTTAAATTGATTTGTGCGAGTAACATTGTGTAGTGTGAAATGACATTCATTTAGGCTTTGAAAGACATTATTAATCATGGAAACCAAGAGCATTCCTCCCACAAGATAGCCTGTGGCCTCTGATGTGGCCTGGGTAAAGGGGATAGTCTAAAAATTGACCCCCAGCACTTGGAAAAATCTTACATCATGAGATAAAACAAACTGTCTGCCTGCTCAGCAGAACCTTAAATGACACGTCCCAAGCATTAGTTCTAAATCAAGAACTGAGCGAAGTTAGGGCAGGATTTCTAGAAAATCGGGCAACCATTGACTACTACTTCAGAGCATCACTTAGGTTGTAAAGAGTTTCCACACAGGTGCTGTATTTTTTTTTTAAATGCTTTTATTTTATTTTATTTTTTTAAGATTTTATTTATTTATTTGACAGAGACAGAGAGAGACACAACGAGAGAGGGAACACAAGCAGGGGAAGAGGGAGAGGGAGAAGCAGGCTTCCCGCAGAGCTTGGAGCCCGATGTGGGGCTCGATCCCAGGACCCTGGGATCATGACCTGAGCCGAAGGCAGACGCTTAACGACTGAGCCACCCAGGCGCCCCCACACAGGTGCTGTTTTAATATAACTGACAATTCTTATAAGGTTTCACAATTAATAAATGACATTTGAGCCCAAGTGGACAAAATCAGGGTCTCTCCTGGATTGTTCGATTGGCTCGGAGACTGGGGTTAATATTTCAGAGATGCCATTTTGCTGGTGGGAATAATCATTGGTCTTTGTTTTCTCTCTGTCTTTGTCGGATGCCTGTGTTGCCTCATGCCTTCCAACATCTCTCTGGAGCCACACCATGGACCTCTTGACCAACCCCTGAGTGCCTCTGACTGCCATACCCTCAAGCCGTCCCTTCTCAGCCTGAAGCAGCCAGAGTGGTCATCATCCTATTCCCTAATGGCAGTTAGGGTTATGTGGGGGGTGCGGGGAGGATGAGTAAGGGACTGGTAGGGAGAGACAGATAGGGAGGGGGCTATGTGATCAGGCTCATAGAAATCCCAAAATGTGGAAGTGTGGGAAAACCAGAGATAAGGAAACAAACTGGACCACCCAGCCCTAGGCGTGTGGGGTGGGTGTCTTTTTATGATAATCACCTGTGACCAACAAATAACCAGACCCTAAAAAGGAAGTAAGCCATTGAAGGTGTTATCACTAGTCCTTGCTCAATGGTGATATCAAGAGATGTTAAAAGGACTTAAGTTCCCTGGTTAGCTTTCTATAAAAGACCAACCCTAAAAGCCCTCAGTGGCAGTCCTGTTGGGACCCCTCTCACTCTGAAGAGCTTTTTCTGTATCCTTGCGTAATAAGCTTCTATCACTTTACTAAAAAAAAAAAAAAAAAGTCTTAGGAGACAAACCATAAGAGACTCTTAATCATAGGAAACAAACTGAGGGTTGCTGGAGGGGAGGGGAGGGGAGGGTTGGGGTAACTGGTGATGGACATTAGGGAGGGTAGATGATGTAATGAGGACTGGGTGTTGTATAAGACTGATGAATCACTGAACTCTACCTCTGAAACTAGTAATACATGATATGTTAATTAATTGACTTTAAATAAAAAAAATAAATTTAAAAAAAGAGTCTTAGGTTCCAGGGATTAGGATATGAACACCTTTTGGGGGGTCATTATTTTGCCTGCCACACCAGGAAAATTGATCAGCCAAAGAGAATCAACTGAGAAACTATTATAAGCAATAAAACAATTCATTAGAGTAGCTGACTATAAAATTAATATATAAAAAGCAATATCCCATCCACCTAGCAACCAAAATGATAAAAAACATAGAAGTATATACATATGTTCTTGATTATGCAAGAAAATGGTAAAATGTCATTAGGGAGAGCAAATATCAACCCTGGCATCAGAAGAAGGAAAGAGAATTATTTTTCAATGTGTCCGCTTTTACATCATGTAAGTCATTTTATAGCCATCTGCTGCTGAACAAATAAGTCTGATCTTGTCACTGCCTATTTAAAATCTTGTATTAGTTTTTTTGTTATTGGTGGTATTGCTGACTATTGGAATTGTTTTTGTGGATTGCTTTTTGTTTTTGTTGTCAATTATCAAGCTTCCTTTTCCTATTTTGGGAGAATCTGCTATTGTGTGTGGTTTTGATAGGATTCAGTGCCCTGTCTTTTACTATGGAAACTGAAGGGGAAAGAGATTGCATCCTCCTAACCAGGGCATTGACTCTGGAGGTGGTTACACTGAAACCCTGGGACACTCAGATCTATTCAGGGAACCTGCAGAACCACCCTGCCTGTACTGGTGGAGGTGGGCTCCTGCCAGGCTAACTAAAAAACAGCTATTGTACTGGTTTTTGACCTGTGGGAGCTCCTTACTTTTCTTCTGTTTTCCAAATCTTATCTTCGGCCTCTTGCTGATTTTGTGAGTCCCTCAGCTTGTGTAATAATGTTCTTTTTTCCAATTTCTTGTAATAAAAAATTCCAACTCCAGATAACAGTAAAATCTCAACAAATACACATCTCTTAGCAAATCCTACAAGGCCCCACTTTTTTTTTTTTTTTTTTGGTAGGCTTCTCTCTCTTCCATGTCATCCCCAGGACATACTTGGATTTTCCATAATTTCCCAAACATGCTATGCCTTTTTACCCCTCCATAAATACTGAGAATGCTTTCTTCCCCAGAGAGGCAAGTACTTTCTGAGCTTTTATTTTATTTTATTTATTTTTTAAGATTTTAATTATTTATTTGACAGAGAGAGAGACAGTGAGAGAGGGAACACAAGCTGGGGGACTGGGAGAGGGAGAAGCAGGCTTCCTGCAGAGCCAGGAGCCCAATGCGGGGCTCGATTCCAGGACCCTGGGACCATGACCTGGGCCGAAGGCAGACACTTAACGACTGAGCCACCCAGGCGCCCCTCTTTCTGAGCTTTTTTTTTTTTTTTTTTTTTTTTAAGATTTTATTTATTTATTTGACAGAGAGAGACACAGCGAGAGAGGGAACACAAGCAGGGGGAGTGGGAGAGGGAGAAGCAGGCTCCCCACAGAGCAGGGAGCCCGATGCGGGACTCGATCCCAGGACCCCGGGATCATGACCTGAGCCGAAGGCAGTCGCTCAACCAACTGAGCCACCCAGGCGCCCTTTCTGAGCTTTTAATACCCACTTAATTCAACTATAATTTCTCTTAAGTATCCCTTCGAGGTACTTTTTCTCCTACTTCCATGATCTATTACAATATGTATCATATCACATTTGAAGTATTCGAACTATTTTGTATCAGGCTAGGAAGTCCTAGGGAGGCTCTACCCGATAGGGCCTGGTACAGCACATAGCATTTTGGGGTTCCTTAATAAATATTCATTAGCTGGGTGGGAGGATGGGGTAACTGCGTGATGGGCATTAAGGAGGTCAAGTGATGTGATGAGCACTGGGTGTTATATGCAACTGATGAATCATTGAGCACTACATCAGAAACTAACGATGTACTATATGTTGGCTAATTGAATTTAAGTTAAAAAATAATAATAACAATGAAAATTTTTTTTAAAAAATCAAATAAATATTAGTTGGCTAAATGAATGAAATTAGTTAAATGCATTTTTGATGATTCAAGATCATTATGACCACAACCACCCTTTTCTGCTCTATTTCACTGTAGCTCTTTGGTTACACCATGAAAGGTTATAGGATGATTTGTTCCTTTAAGAATATATTTAATATTTGGGGCGCCTAGGTGGCTCAGTCGGTTGAACGGGCCAATTCTTGATTTCAGCTCCAGTGGTGGTGGTGGTGGTGGTCTCAGGGTTGTGGTCTCTGGGTCCTGGGATCTAGCCCCCTGTTAGGATCCGAGTCTGCTTGTCTGTCTCCCTCCCGCTCTGTTCCTCCCCACCACCACCCCCAGCACACATGTACTCTCTGTCTCCCTCTCTCTCAAATAAATAAATAAGTAAATAAAATCTTAAAATACACATATTTATTATTTGACAGCTTAAAAATGGCTTCCATGTACATTTCCTTTTTAAAAAATTTTTTAATTTTAATTTTTTTTTTTTAGTAATCTCTATGCCCAGTGTGGAACTTGAATTTATGACCCCAAGATGGAGGTTCACAGGCTCTACTGACTGAGCCAGCCAGGCGCCCCTATACATATATTTTTGTTACAATCATGTGCGGTAAGGCAGGGTACTAAGTTCCGGGGAGACTGAGTAACTTTCCTAAGATTACATGATTTATAAGTGGCAATAATGATAATAAAATTAATAAAAGAAAAACATAAAATTTACTTAACACTTACCATATCCAAACACATTTTTTTTTACTTGTTGTGTGTAGTTTGATCCTTTTCACTATGTGGTAACGACTATTACTGTCTCTGTTGTATGGATGGGGAAACTGAGGTCACTAGTTAGTAAGTAGTAAAGCTGATATTTGAACCAAATCTGCTGAAATGGAATCAGTTTCCCAAATCATTATGCTACACTGGTAATTTTTTTTAAGATTTATTTATTTATTTATTGAGATAAATAAGGGGGAGACTAGACGGGGAGGGGGAGGGACAAGCGGGCTCCTCACTGAGCTCACAGCTAACATGGAACTCGATCCCACGACCCCAAGACCCCAAGACCACCATCTGAGCTGAAACCAAGAGTCCGACGCTTAACAGGCTGCGCCACCCAGAGGCCTCTACACCGGTAATTTTACTATAATCTCCTGGGGGCTCCTGATGGTGATACTTTACGGCTTCATACAACTTCTTTTTGTGCTATTTTCTTGTTAGCCCATGCAGTGCCGTTTTGCTGCTGCTGATTCACTACTTCTTATCTGTGCCGGAAACCAGGTAAGTAAATTTGGTGTTAGGTCTAAAATTAGGAAGAAATGGATGACTATCTGTGGATTTTGTAACATCTTTTATGGGTAAATCTCTTTTTGTTTGTTTGTTTACTTATTGATTCTCCATTATATTCTATTTAATAAAAGTCTCAGAAAAGTGCCCCTTCTCAAACAGCTTTATTTGAGTTCACTCATGCTATTGACCTGAAAACAAGGTTCTGTAAGTAGTCAATGGGGTGTTGGAGTGGCAATTATCTGGAAGACATAATCTGTGTTTTAGCTCTTGAGCTCATCCACCTGAAAAGAAGAGACACTGGCCCACTCAGTGAACCTACCACAGAATGTTTCTGCTGTAAACTGCTTCAACGGTGGTAAATGGCTGAAATGATAAATGGATATACCTTGCCAAAGAAGCAGAGCTCACAGCTTCAGAAAAACTGCTGAGCTCTAGAACTCTTGTTAGTAAATGCCCTTTTGAAGGGTTTATTCTTTCACCAATGAATATTTCTTTACTACCACTTCTTTTCATTATGTATTCTTTCATATGCATGTATCACACAAAAAAGTCCAGAGCTTGAATTCACCTACATTACTGGCAATAGAGAAAAGCCCACTTTTAGTACACGTACTAATCAAAATAGCGTGATAATTACCTATGCATGAGTATTCTTGTAGCTTCTCTTAGAAGAATGTTTAAGAATCTGATTTCACTCATTCAGTTCATTCCATGCACATTTACTGAGTACTTGCCATATGCCCAGCACTCTATAAATATTAAATATCAGTAGTGAACAAAATCAATATGGTTCCTATCCTCATTGATAGCACATCTCTTATTGTGCAGCTTCATTATATAATCAACTTTTATTTTTAACTTATAACCCAAGGTTATCATAAAATACTACCTGTAAAATTTCTATAGCATTGGGAAACTTCCCAAATACACTTTCTCAAAAACTATGGGGCCGAATAAAAGCATTGGACTTTAGTGCCAAAATACATTTTAAAATAGGCATATACTATGCTCTTCTGCTATCTTAAATTTTATAAGGTATGATATTAGTTTCCTGTTGCTGCTGTAACAAACTTCACGACTTAAGAAAACACAGCTTTATTGTATTACAGTCTAGAGGTCAGAATGGGTTTCACTAGGGCTATAATCGAGGTATCAGCAGGACTGTTCCTTCTGGAGCCCCTGCAGAGAGTCTAGAAGCTGCCTACATTCCTTGGCTTGTGTCTCCATTTCTGCATTTTCTTTCTTTCTTTTTTTTTTTAAAGATTTTTTTTTTTTTTTTTTTTATTCATGAGAGACAGAGCGAGAGAGAAAGGCAGAGGGAGAAGCAGGCCCCCAAGGAGCAGGGAGCCCGATGCGGAACTCGATCCCAGGACCCTGAGATCATGACCTGAGCTGAAGGCAGACGCTTAACCATCTGAGCCACCCAGGCGCCCCTCTTTTTTTTTTTTTAAAGATTTTATTTATTTGACAGAGAGAGAGAGAGACACAGCGAGAGAGGGAACACAGCAGGGGGCAGTAGGGAGGGAGAAGCAGGCCTCCTGCTGAGCAGGGAGCCCTATGCGGGGCTCAATCCCAGGACCTTGGGACCACGACCTCAGCCGAAGGCAGACGCTTAATGACTGAGCCACCCAGGCGCCCCATCCATTTCTTCATTTTCAGAGTACAACACCACTTTGTAAACTGTGTTGAGATTATGGAAATGACTTCAGGTTTTTTTCTTTTCAGCATTTTCTGATGGATCATGTTTTCCTTTTATAATACGATAAAAAAGAAAATTCATAACAGGGTCTGTTCAGAAAACTGTTTAAAGTTCTGTGCAGCTGGAGCATAAGTGCAGGGAACAAACAGATCAGGTAGAAATTGGGGGGGATTCCGACATCTGGTTGGAACCAGACCAAGTCCAATTTTGTGGCCTGGGTAATGATCTGAGCTTGATCTAATGAGCAGTGGGGAACCATGGGGGATTTTTAAGCAGATGATTGCCAATCAGATTTGTAATTTAAGAAGAAGCTGTAATGGGGCGCCTGGGTGGCTCAGTCAGTTAAGCATCAGGTCATGATCCCAGAATCCCAGCATCGGGTTCCCTGCTCAGTGGGGAGTCTGCTTCTCCCTCTCCCTCTGACCCTCTCCCCAGCTCATGCTCTCTCGCACTCACTCTCTCTCTCAAATAAATAAAATCTTTAAAAAAATAAAAAGCTGTAATGATAGATTTTATTAAAATAAGATAAACTTTACTACTATTTTGTAATTCCCCCATTTAAATTCACAAAGCATAATTTAGTTGTCTCTATTGCTGACTTAGCCTGTTTCTTCATACCATCAGGGCAAATAATTTAAAACTTTTCAATTGAAGTACAGTTGACACACAATGTTCCATTAGTTTCAGGTATACACCTCGTGATTTGACAAGCTCACCACAAGTGCATCTACCAACTGTCATCATGCAACACTATCACAAACCATTGACTATATTCCCTATGCTGTACTTTTTATTCCCATGACTTATTCATTACATAATGGAAGCCCGTATCTCCCACTCCCCTTGACCCATTTTGCCCATCCTCCCACCCCTGTCCCCTTCAGCAACCATCAGTTATTTGTTTATTTGTTTTTGTTTTTTAGATTTCACATATAAGTGAAATCATATAGTATTTGCCTATCTCTGTCTGACTTATTTCACTCAGTATAACACCCTCCAGGTCCATCCATTGGTCACAAATGGCAAAAATCTCCTTCTTTTTTATTGCTAAGTAATACTCCATCACATATATATGTATATATATACATATACACACACATACCACATTTACTTTATGCATCCATATATTGATGGATACTTGGGTTGTTTCCATATCTTGGCTATTATATATAATGCTGCAACAAACATAGAGGTGCATACATGTTTTCAAATTAATGTTTCTGTTTTCTCTGGGTAAATATCCATTAGTGGAATTACTGGATCATGTGGTAGTTCTATTTTTAATTTTTTGAGGAATCTTCATACTGTTTTCCATAGTTGCTGCAGCAATTTACATTCCCACCACCAGTTGCACAAGGATTCCTTTTTCTCCACATCCTTGCCAACAGTCGTTGTCTTTTTTTATTCTAGCCATTCTGAAAAGTATAAAGTGATATCTCATTGTGGTTTTGATTTGCATTTCCCTGATGAGGAATGATGTTGAGCATCTTTTCATGTGTATGTTTGCCATTTGTATGTCTTCTTTGGAAAAATGTCTATTCAGGTCCTCTACCCATTTTATTTTTTTATTTTTTTAAAGATTTTATTTATTTATTTGAGACAGAGAGAATGAGAGAGACAGAGAGCACATGAGAGGAGGGAGGGTCAGAGGGAGAAGCAGGCTCCCCGCCGAGCAGGGAGCCCGATGCGGGACTCGATCCCAGGACTCCAGGATCATGACCTGAGCCGAAGGCAGTCGCTTAACCAACTGAGCCAGCCAGGCGCCCGGTCCTCTACCCATTTTAATTAGATTATTTGTTTTGGGGTGTTGACTTGTATAAGTTCTTTTTTTCTTTTTAAATGAAAGCAGTTTTTTTTTTTTTAAGATTTTATTTATTTATTTGACAGAGAGAGAGATAGTGAGATCAGGAACACAAGCACGGGGAGTGGGAGAGGGAGAAGCAGGCTTCCCGCTGAGCAGGGAGCCCGATGTGGGGCTCAATCCCAGGACCCTGGGATCATGACCTAAGCCGAAGGCAGATGCTTAATGACTGAGCCACCCAGGCGCCCCTGTATATAAGTTCTTTATATATTTTGGATACTAACGCTTTACTGGATAACTCATTTGCAAATATCTTCTCCTATTCAGTAGGTTGCCTTTTAGTTTTGTTGATGGTTTCCTTTACTGTGCAAAAGCTTTTTATGTGGTATAGTCCCAATAGTGTATTTTTGCTTTTGTTTCCCTTGCTTTAGAAGATATATCTAGAAAAATGTTTCTATGACTGATGTCAAAGAAATTACTGCCTATGTTTGCTTCTAGGAGTTTTATGGTTTCAGGTCTCATATTTAGGTCTTTAATTCATTTTGAGTTTCTTTTTGTGTTTGGTGTAAGAAAGTGGTCCAGCTTCATTCTTTTGCATGTAGCTCAACAGTTTACCCAGCACCATTTATTGAAGAGGCTGTCCTTTCCTCATTGTATATTCTTGCCTCCTTTGTCATAGATTAATTGACCATATAAGCATGGGTTTATTTCTGGGCTCTGTTCCATTGATCGATGTATCTGTTTTGGTCCCACTACCACACAGTTTTGATTACTACAGCTTTGCAGATAATCATTCCATTTTTTTTTTAAGATTTTATTTATTTATTTGAGACAGAGAGAATGAGAGACAGAGTACATGAGAGGGAGGAGGGTCAGAGGGAGAAGCAGACTCCTCGCTGAGCAGGGAGCCCGATGCGGGACTCGATCCCGGGACTCCAGGATCATGACCTGAGCCGAAGGCAGTCGCTTAACCAACTAAGCCACCCAGGCGTCCCAATCATTCCATTTTTAATTCATTTTTCTATGCTATGAAGATGAAGTATTTACTTTGTACACTTATGGAAAAACAAAACACAAATGACAAAGGGCATCTGATTGGTATTCAAACATGACTATTTCAAGTGAACCAAATTTTCTCAATAGACAAACTTTTATCAGTCAGCAAACTTTTATTATTCATTAGCCCCAATACTCCATCATATGATACAGTATCTTCTTGACCTTTGGCCAGAGGGAAAATAGTAGTGCTGATTCAGTAGGTTTGATTCTGATCAATAGGATCTGGGGAGCAGATTTTCAGAAACACTGTAGGGATCAGCAGAAGCTGTTGGGGCAGGAACTTATTGTGTGGGATCTCTGCTTCCCTCCCTATCCCTAGACATATGGACCACAAAGGGAAACTCCTTACATATCTATTCTATAGTATGTATTAGGTTTTGTGTGAGAATAATTTGAAAGAAAAAACTTAGGTTTGAAAATCTTGGAAAATGCTATACTAGCCCATTTTTAAGGGTGACATTAGAAGCTATGGGTTCTCAGCTTATTTTGAAATAATGGGTAAAATGCTTCTCTAGCTCTGTTGTTTTTTTTTTTTAAGATTTTTTATTTTATTTATTTGACAGAGAGAGACACAGCGAAAGAGGGAACACAAGCAGGGGGAGTGGGAGATGGAGAAGCAAGCTTCCTGCATAGCAGAGAGCCCGATGCGGGGCTTGATCCCATGACCAGAGTCGAAGGCAGACGCTTAATGACTGAGACACCCAGGTGCCCTCTAGCTATGGTTTTACACCTTCCTCAGACCTCTACATACATACCATCCTCTTTGTCTCATAATGCATCCAGCTTGGTAGGAGGATAAGAATTTAAAGTTCATTCCAAGGGCACGGCAGCTATTTCAAATATTTAGTCACTAAGGGAAATCAGTGACTAAATATTAGATCCCTTTGTAATTATTACCCTAATTATCTAGAAAAATACTGTTTCATATAATTGACTTACTTCTACTGAAAGCAGTTTGCTCTCATGACCTAGGCCAGCAAACATGAATTATTACAGTTGCTTTGAACAAACTATATGGTTTATAATTGCTAGCTTTAAAATTACCCAATATACTTTCTTGAATGTCAGTAGCAAAGTACAAGCAAAACAAAAACTGGACTGGGGCGCCTGGGTGGGTCAGATGGTTGGGCGTCTGCCTTTGGCTCAGGTCATGATCCCGGGGTCCTGGGATCGAGTCCCGTATCGGGCCCCCTGATGGGCGGGGAGCCTGCTTCTCCCTCTGCCTCTGCCTCTCTCTCTCTCTCTGACTCTCATGGAATAAAAAAAAAAAAAAATTAAAATTAAAAAAACTGGACTTATTTCTCTTTTCTGACAAAAGTAGTCCTCTTCTTATCAAATGGTATACTGAAAGGAGAAAAGCAGCTTAATTACTTTTCAATATATTAATAAAATTCTATTATCTTGCTGAAGAGTGTATCTTGTAATAAAACCTACTCAGTATCTTTTACTTTTTAAAAAACTGACCAGTGACTGTCAAGTAATAATTAACTGAGTTCTACTTAGGATTAACCCTCCTAATAATTGGACTCAATTTTACTTTCCTAAAATAGCCTAGTCAGTCAATGAAAATCAGGCCCACAGCTAGTGTTAAATATGAAACTATCTTTAAGTTCCTGTTTAGCTGCATGAAAGAAACACCACTTTAATTTTTTTTAATGAAATGGCATTATTATTAGTTAATATCAAGATTGCTTTCACAAGGGGCACCTGGTGGCTCAGTTGGTTAAGCGGTCGACTCTCGATTTTGGCTCAGATCATGATCTCAGGGTTGTGGGATGGAACCCCACATCAGGCCCTGCCCTCAGTGGGGAGTCTGCTTCTCTCCTTCTTCCTTTCCCTCTGCCCCTCGCCCTACTCGCTTGCATGCATGTGTGCATGCTCTCTCTCTCTCATATAAATAAATAAATCTTAAAAAAAAAGACTGCTTTTGGGGCGCCTGGGTGGCTCAGTTGGTTAAGCAGCTGCCTTCGGCTCAGGTCATGATCCCAGGGTCCTGGGATCGAGCCCCGCATCGGGCTCCCTGCTCAGCAGAGAGCCTGCTTCTCCTTTCCCTCTGCCTGCCACTCTGCCTACTTGTGCTCTCTCTCTCTCTGTCAAATAAATAAATAAATAAATAATATCTTAAAAAAAAAGACTGCTTTCACAAAATAACATATTGTATCGATGGATTACATCAACATCACTACAACTCAAACTCTACCTTTTATTCACATCTAGGCGAATGGAACCAAATTTCAAATAGGAAATTTCACATTTCTAAAAACATCAATTCATAGCAGTCAGATGACAAAAAAGGACCAGGCAACAAAGTCAGGCATTGAAATTGAGTAGAGATGTATCTTTTCTATTTCTTTGTCAGATGATAGTGATTTTTGTTTTTATTTCCAAAGACTTCTTATAGAACAGTAGTAAAGGAATAACAGCAGGCTTGTCCTTTTGCCACATGATTTTAGGCAAGTCAGTGCTGCCATCTGTGGCTTCTATAGTTTCTCTTTTGAAAGAAATGATATAAGCATAGGATTAGTCCACGTTAAAATACTTAAGATGTTGGTAGAGAAATCTGAGGAAGGCCCAAAGCTCCCTGGATATATATATCCAAGGATATATTTATTATATATAAACATAAATATATAACATAAATAATATATAATACTATGTAATATATACAAATATATAAATATCTATAAATAAATCCTGGGATATGTTTATTAAACTATTTCTATATATCTCTAGGGATACAAAAATGATAGTGTCCTGGTGATACAAAAATGATAAGCATAATCTCTGTCCTTGAAGATCTTAGAAATATGGGTCTTCTTCATATTTTTTTTTTTAAGTAGTCTCCAGGCCCAACTTGGGGCTTGAACTCACAACCCTGAGATCAAGAGTCACAGGCTCTATTGACTGAGCCAGCCAGGCACCCCATGGGTCTTATATAAACAAAAGGTGCTTATTAAAAAAAAAAGCAAACAAAAAATCTAATCCTTTGGTTTCAGTTTCAACATTTTATAGATACATTAATTATAGTATAGTCTAAGCTTTTTGAAACAAAGAGATCTAAAAATACAGTAGCCTAAAGAAAGGTGTCATTTTATCTCCTTTACCTAAGAAATAGGTGGTTCTGGGCTGGTAAAGAGGCTCTGCCATCTTCAACATGTGGCTTTTGTCTCTGGCTGTTCTTGCCTCCACCATCACTTTTGCATCCAGACCAGAAGGTTAGAGGAAAAAACAAGTTGAAAGCATGCCGATTTCTTTGAGGAAAAGACCTGGTAGTGGCAGAAATCACTTCTCATATTCCATTGATCAGATTTAGAAAAATGATTGCAATTAGCTGTAATAGTCTAGCTGGATGGCCTGGCAAAAACTTCAGTGTTGTTACGAAAGGACCATCATCAGTCTCTGCTCTATGTAGGTATGGTCAAAAAAGTCAGAGTTATCTTGTTTTAGTAGCTCAAAGAAAGACATTCCTCAGGAGCTAAGCCTCCAGACTTTGAGAAAATACACTTCAGGAAAGGATTATAAACATCTTGAAGATGAAACCTTGGGTGACCCCACCTCATACAATGTGTTATTTGATGATCAATGATATCCATTAGGACATTCTTGCTGATTCTTTAATTTGGGGAAGATATACACTCTTACAACTAATGAAATTATCTAGGAATTTGCTTTAAGATGATCTGGGAATGGGTGGGTGAAGGAAGAAATAAGCGTATGTAAAAAAATGAAGCAAGACTGATCATGAGTTATTAATTGTTGAACCTTTTGCATATGATTTAACTTTTCTATATTCTATATTTGAAGAGTCAATAAATAATAATTGCTAGCATCCGTATAGGGAACTGCAGATTTTCAAACCTGTTTCATAGGTATTATTTTTGTAAGAATTGATTAAGTTCCATAAAAATTGTTAGCATTATTTTCCTCTATTTACTTTGTTTTTGTTTTTTAAGACTCCATTTACTTATTTGACAGGGAGAGACACAGCAAGAGAGGGAACACAAGCAGGGGGAGTGTGAGAGGGAGAAGCAGGCCTCCCGCTGAGCAGGGAACCTGATGCGGGGCTCGATCCCAGGACCCCGGGACCATGACCCGAGCCGAAGGCAGACACTTAACGACTGAGCCACCCAGGTGCCCCTCCTCTATTTACTTTGAAGAACAGAAAACACGGAAGAGGTAAATGCTACAAAAGTATTTATGAAATTCAAAATGCATGTTAAAACAAAAAGTTTAAAAGTGCCTGACAACATATAACTTTATTTTCATTACCCTCCTACTTATATCTTTTTATTTTTTATTTTTTTTTAAGATTTTTATTTATTTATTTGAGAGAGAATGAGAGACAGAGAGCACGAGAGGGAAGAGGGTCAGAGGAAGAAGCAGACTCCCTGCCGAGCAGGAAGCTCGATGCGGGACTCGATCCCGGGACTCCAGGATCATGACCTGAGCTGAAGGCAGTCGCTTAACCAACTGAGCCACCCAGGCGCCCATATCTTTTTTTTTTTTTTAAGATTTTATTTACTTATTTGCCAGAGAGAGAGAGAGAGGGAGAGTACAAGCAGGGGGAATGGCAGGCAGAGGGAGAAGCAGGCTCCTGGAGCAAGGAGCCCGATGTGGGACTCGATCCCAGGATCCTGAGATCATGACCTGAGCTGAAGGCAGACGCTTAACCATCTGAGCCACCCGGGTGCCCTACTTATATCCCTTTTAAAAGAATAAAATTGTATCATGCAATATGAGAACATGTGCTAGAAAGAGAATAACATAATCTCTTGTGTTAGAATGTTGTAGAGTATAAACAGAAAGAGCTTTGGAGTGAGAAATCTGGCTAAGACCTTGTTCTACTCTGCTTGGAACTTGGACCATTTCACTTAATTTCACTGCATCTCAGTTTTCCAATTTAACTAATGGGGTTAATATTTAATTTGTAGGTTGTTATGAGGATAAATTCACAATAAATGTAACTATTATTATAAATAAAGAGATAAAAGTGCTTATTTTTTCCTTTATGGCAGAGGTTGCCAAAGTAGTGCTTTAAAAAAAAAATACTCTCTTGGGGTGCCAGGGTGGCTCAGTCGGTTAGGCATCTGACTCTTGGTTTCCGCTCAGGTCATGATCTCAGGATTGTGAGATGAGCCCTGAGTTGGGCTCCTTGCTCAGTGGAGAGTCTGCTTGAAGATTGCCTCCCTTTGCCCCTCCCCCCCACAACACACATGTACTATCTTTCTCTGTCTCAAATAAATAAATAAATCTTTTATAAAAATAAAAATACTCTCTAATTTTCCTTCTAGTTTTGATAGAATTCTTTAAGTGTCCACATTGAAAAAGATGCCTATATGAACATTAAGAAGAAAAAAATTCTATCTGTAATGTATTACCTATTGGCCAGTAAAAATTCCATCTGTAATGTATTACCTATTAGGGAGAGCCTGTAGAAGACAGATGGATCTTGGAGAATGACAGTGGATTATTGTAAATTCAATTAGATAGCAATTCCAATCATGGCTGCTATTCCAGATGTGGTTTTGTTGCTAGAGCAAATCAAAACTGAGCCCCTTATACAGAACCATTCCCAGAAAGGGACCTGTCACCTAGCTGGGAGCAGGTTTATTATGTTGGACTACTTCCATTATGGGAAGACCAGAACTTTGTTCTCACTGGAATAGACACTTACTCTATATATAGAGATTCCTTCTCCATTCTGGCATAAAGTTTATGCCCAAACCACCATCCATAGATTTATGGAATGGCTTATCCACTCTCATGGTATTTCTTATAGCATCAACCCTGTAAATCTTACCTTGTCCCCCCTCATCCTAAAGCCACTGACTTGATAGAATGGTGGAGTGGGCTTTTTTTTTTTTTAAGATTTTATTTATTTATTCACGAGAGACAGAAACAGAGGGAGAAGCAGGCTCCCAAGGAGAGGGAAGCCCGATGCGGGACTCGATCCCAGGACCCTGGGATCATGACCTGAACCGAAGGCAGACGCTTAACCATCTGAGCCACCCAGGCGCCCGATGGAGTGGCTTTTTGAAGACTCATTTATGCACCAGCTAAATGACATATGGCATACCTTGTGCAGCTGAGGCAACATCCTCCAAGAGGCAGTATTTGCTCTAAATCAGGTAATAATACAGGTGGTGCTCTTTCTCCTATAGACAGAATTCATGGGTCTGGGAATTACAGGGGGTGGAAAGGGAGTGACGCCTTTCATTATTATCCCTAGTGATCCACTAGCAAACTTTTTGCTTCTTATTCTTGTGACTTTGGTTCTGTTAGTATACAGGTCTCAGTTCCAAAGGGAGGAGTGCTTCCACCAGAGGACACAATAATGGTTCCATTAAGCTGGAAGTTGAGACTGCTCCCTGGTGAACTTTGGGCTCCTCACGCTGATGAATCAACAGGCAAAGCAGGTGGTTACTGTTCTTGGTGTGGTGATTGATCCTGACTACCAAGGGGAAATTGGGTTACTACAGCACAGTGGGGATAAGGAAGAGCATGTTTGGATTGTGGAAGATCTCTCAAAGCGCTCTTACCACTGCCACATCCTGGATTTAAGCCAAGAGAGAAACTACAGCAACCCAGTTCAGGCAGGACTAATGGCCCACACCCTTCAGAGATGAAGGTGAGGTCACCCTACCAGGCAAGGAACCAGATAAGGAGTTTGCTGAGGGCAAAGGAACTATGGAATTGACAGTAGTTATAAATACCAGCTACAACCATGTGACCAGGAGTAAAAATGAGGACTGTAATAGTCATAACTATTAAACTGAAAAAATTACCCTAGCCACATCAGTGATTACATAAACTTCTGAATGCCTTAAGGCATTTACCTACTATTTGAGTTTATTGTGAAATTTCCATTTCTAAAAGGAAAAGAATTTCTTTAAAGGTTGGGTTTTTGTTTTTTTTTTTTAACATAATCTCTACACCCAATGTGGGGCTCGAACTCACAACCCTGAGATTGATGGTCCCATGCTCTTCCAACTGAGCCAGCCAGGTGGCCCCCTGGAAAAGAATTTCTTAAAAATCTACTTTTTTTGGGGGCGCCTGGGTGGCTCAGTTGGTTAAGCGACTGCCTTCGGCTCAGGTCATGATCCTGGAGTCCCAGGATCGAGTCCCGCATCGGGCTCCCTGCTCAGCTGGGGGGTCTGCTTCTCCCTCTGACCCTCTTCCCTCTCGTGCTATCTCTCATTCTCTCTCTCAAATAAATAAATAAAATCTTTAAAAAAAAATCTACTTTTTCTCATTACCTATAAGCACATTACATAATATTAAATAAATCAATTAAGTGCTGTTCACTAAAGGTTTTAATATTTTACATATTTGAAATTAGTACACCAAAGCACAGCTGAGGCAGTGACGACTTCCTGTTAGTTGCTATAGGCAGATATTCCCAAGCAGTAGTCATCACTTTATATTCTAGTTATTTGTTCACTGATAGAGTTCCCAGGCTAGACTACAAACTCCATAATAGGGATATTTTTTTCTCCATTTTATATTCAGTACACAGCTAATGTTCAGGCCCTAGAAATAATCTGTCTGGGAGAAAAATGTTTTCAGTATGCATGGTCATATAAATGAACTGATATTATATGTATATAAATGAGTAAGTCTAAAGTGACTCATAATTGATGACTGAAGGGAAATATCCTTGTAATCATTGAAGAAAGGGGTAATGAAAATAATTTTGGAATCAGAAAGATGGGAGTTTGAATGCTGTCTTTGCAATCTGTTAATTATTATTAATTACTGGGCACCTCACTTAGTCTCTCTGAGTCTCAATTTCCTCTTTCGCAAGATAAGTACAGCATTGTTATGAGGACTGGAGATAATTTATGCACCTGACACAGTGCTTAGCTCAGACTAGGTGCTCAATAAAAGATAGTTCTATTTATTTATTTATTTAAAATTTATTTATCTATCTATTTAATTTCAGAGAGAGAGAGAGAGAGAGTGCATGCACGCAAGTGTGAGCAGGGGGAGGGGTAGAGGGAGAAGGAGAATCCCTGCTTGATCCCAGGACCCTGGGATCATGACCTGAGCCTAAGGCAGATGCCTAACCAACGGAGCCATCCAGGTGCCCCAAAGATAATTCTGTAATTATTTACTACATATGTCCAGGAGTGATAAAACAACTCTTTGTATACATTATTAACATTTCTGAATTCGTATTTTGAATTTACTAGAATTATTTAGAAAACAAAAAACAGTGTATGACATTCTGTCTCATAGCTGGAATTGTTTTAAAAACTTAGAATACTCTGGGCGCCTGGGTGGCTCAGTTGGTTAAGCGACTGCCTTAGGCTCAGGTCCTGATCCCGGAGTCCTGGGATCGAGTCCCGCATCGGGCTCCCTGCTCGGCAGGGAGTCTGCTTCTCCCTCTGCCCCTCCCCCCTCTCATGCTCTCTCTATCTCATTCTCTCTCTCAAATAAATAAATAAAATCTTTAAAAAAAAAAAACTTAGAATACTCTTATAAACCTTGGGAAATTCCCTCACACTTGGGGTTTTGAGAAATTTTCATCTATCTCAACACCTACCAATATTACAGAATTATTAGAAGAATCAAATATGCAAATGAGCTTTATAAACTATAAAGTGTTAAACAAATGCTAATTATTGTTTTTATATCTTTGACCTGAGTCCTTCAACCATAATTATGAGAACACTTTTCTGTCATTGCACTACTATAACAATAGTTATATGTTTATCTCCTTGTCCATTTCCTAAAGAAAAATCAGAGCTGAAACTTGCCACTGGATTCACAAAGATATCATTAGGCCCAATGACCTAGTGTTTGTTACAAATTCATAAAACTCTGATCCTTAGAGACATATGCTGCAACTGCCAAAAGAAGTTTTAAAGGCAAAGTGCTATGTATCATTTTGTACTCATCAACATATTCTGCTTGTTGAAAACCTACTGTTGAGTAAACTTAGAAACTTTAAAAAAGTCAATAGCACATTTCATGAGGTACCTAATGTGCCATTGATTCTCCCCATAACCTTTACCTTAGAGACTTTAGAACAAGAGCTTTGTATAAACAAACCAAGATGGCCCTAGGCAGAATAGGGACATTGCTTTTATGTGTTTACGTGAGGCGGGTGTGTGTGTGTGTGTGGGGGGGGTCATGTTGTTTTGTGTGTGTGTTTTTTTTTTTTATGTGGCTTCACAGCTAGCAGTTCCTAAATTTAGCTGCATATCAGAATTGCTCAAGAATTCATCCCAGTTCTGTTGAGACAAAATAATACAAGGAGGAGCCCTAGAAACAATATTTTGAACAAATTCCCAGTCCTTTGTATGCAATCAACTAAACATCTCTGTATGTGGACCACTGGCAAACTGGCTTATCTTGCCTTGGTGTTGCTTTTTTCTTCACTTTTAGTGCTCTTTCCTTTGCCAGTGGTTCTTTACTTTCAGGGTCCCCAATGTCAGGATAAAATCCATCTGATATGTCATTAACACCCTAGTGCGACTTAGTTTAATGTGCCATTTCTTTAGAAATGCTAATGGTGTGATTTGAGACTCTATGATAGTTTGGGGCAGGGGTGGTTAAGGGTGGAGAAGCTTTGCTTCCTGGCCCCCAAAATGACATTACTTAGGGAATAGCTTCCTTTAAAGTCAACCTTCCCATAAATAAAAACTTAAAAAAAAAAAAAAAAAAGGCAGCCTTCCCATAAAGTCAGTCCTACATATAAATCACTATACAGGGATGAATTTTAGGAAGAGTGAAGATGAAGTCAATAGAAAATCTGAATAGCACCTAGAATTTTGACCTGCAAGTCCCTACAAAGCTTGCTGTTTTCCGTTATTCTTTTCTTTTCTTCTCTTTTCCTTTTTTAAAATTAGAGCAAATGTTTGTGACCTTTCTTAGGAAATGGTGGATTGTTCTCACTGGAATTATTTAACATGGGATGGATCCCCACTTGACAGAGATGCTATAAAGGGGATTCAAACATTGGATGAGAATCTCTCAATAACCTTAACATTTTTTCCTCTCCTAAAGACTTCATGCTCTCTGATATAGCAAAAATTATTTTATTGGTTTGATATTTCCCCAGTTTGTAACATTTTGATACATGTCTGTTAGCTCCTTTAGTTTGACCTTTACCTGGCAGCCCGTGTCCAGGGCTCCCATGAGGCTGATAGAAGACACTTTCAGGAAAGTAGGATTTCTATCATTAGACCAAATAGCTCTTGAAATTGTTCTTATGGTCTAGACACTCCTTTTTAATCCTATGAATTATTGCATTAGCTCCGTAACTACCTCTTGTTCTCCTCCAAACTATGGTCAGAGTCCAATTTCTAAATGTAAATGTGCTTATATCACTTTCCCACTTCAATGGGCACCCCATTATCTTCCATATAAAGTTCCAGTTCCTTACGATGTATGTATAAGGCTTTTCAATGACCTGATTTCTATTAGTCTTTCCAAAATTCCCATTATGTTAATACTGCTACCACAAACCATTTGCAATTCCTTGAATTCTCTAAGTCCTCTTATGCCTCTGGGGTTGTGTAAAAACTGTTCCCTCTGCCTAGGACAGCATTCCCTTCTTCATTTTGCTAATCTTTATTATTCCTTCAAGATCCAACTTTGGTGTCAACTCTCTTGAAATAGTCTTTGATTCAAAAAGAGTGAGAGAAGTCCCTCTTTTGAAGACCAATGGTATCCAGATATACCTCATTATAGTAGTAATTGCAATATGTTGCTATTAATTTTCTTATCCATTTTCCTTACTAAAATGTAAGAGCCTTAAAGGTAGGGATTATTTTCATTATATATTTCTCAGTGTCTAGTACAAAGAATGCATTAGTAAATATTTCCAAAAATAATGACTCTCAGAATAGAGGACTCCAAATAGAGGATCTTATCAAAGCATAAGGTCAGATTCATGGTCAACATTCACGATAACTGTTACCAACAGAAATTGTTATGAGTGGGGGAAAAAAAACCCCCCAAACTGTAGGGTAATATCTCAAAGGGCCAGACCACATTGGGGAGGGGACACTATTGAAACACAGTCCATCATACAAATTCTGAATGGAGAAGAAACCTAGGAGCTCACAGAGATGTCCATGAAGTTGCAAGAAGGAGCACAGAATGGGAGTGGAGTTGGGGGGGGGATGTGGAAATGCAACTTTGTGTTTTTCTAGGGATAATTCCTGTGATAGCTTACACTCCCTACTATGCCATGTTCTTATCTGAAGGAAAAAACCTAGAAAGCAGGCCTCACAGATTGCAGTTAACCTTTTTTCTCTTGAAATCTTGAGGGATAATTTATGATTACAGTAGTAGGTGGAATAATTAATTTTGTATAAATGAAGTATAACAAGTAATCATAATGGAATTATATATGATATATATTTCCCATGCCACCCTACAAATGATAATGGTATTATATTTACTTAAGTGACTTCAACATGGCACCATATGTATACTTCTGGTAGCCTCCGGTAAATGTTTGTAGTAAATGGAGTCTACAAACAGTCAAATTAAAAATACATATAAAGACCATTAGAAAATATAGGCTCAGGGTGCCTAGGTGGCTCAGTCGTTAAGCGTCTGCCTTCGGCTCAGGTCATGATCCCAGGGTCCTGGGATTGAGCCCTGCATCGGGCTCCCTGCTCAGCGGGAGGCCTGCTTCTCCCTCTCCCACCCTCCCTGCTTGTGTTCCCTCTCTCGCTGTCTCTCTCTCTCTCTGTCAAATAAATAAATAAAATCTTTAAAAAGAAAAAAAAATAGTCTCCTTTATTTACTAGAAAAATGTCCTATCTGATGTCCAATTTACCATTGGCTTTTTCTTTCATTTTTGTTACTTTTTGGCCAAACAGAAGTCTTATTTACAAAACCAGCACTATATCCCTTAATCCATACACACATGTGTATACGTATGTATGTGGATATAAATAAAAATAGTCTACTGATTTTAATTTGATAAACATTTACTGAATACTGATTATGAGCAAAAAACTGTGTAGGTAAGTTATTCACCTATATGTGTTTTGTACACACACAGATATATATCATATAGATAGATAGATAGATATAAAGATTTTATTATGATACAAAGCCTTGTTGTAAATGTAGTGGGGAAAACAGACTAAATATGGTATATACTTCCAAGATCTTTTTACAGTGATGATTCTCATTCCCATGATGTCCTTCAGACCAGTAGGGTATATACATTTTCCCTAGACCCTAAGATGTACTTGAACAGCCCTCTTAGAGTTTAACCTTTGGCTTTGTGTTTTCTAATTCCATACAGTTTGTTCCAAGGGAAATTTATTTTCCCAGGGAGGAAGCTGACTTAAACCCTTAGATAGAAGTGGTGCAGCCACTGTGCAAAACAGTATGGAGGTTCCTCAAAAAATTAAAAATAGAATACCATATGATCCAGTAATTCCACTACTAGGTATTTACCCAAAGAAAATGAATACACTAATTTGAAAAGATATATGCTCCAAGCACCCTATGTTTATTGCAGCATTATATACAATAGCTGAGATATGGAAATAGTCCAAGTGACCACTGATAGATGAATAGATAGATGTGGTGAATATATACAATGGAATATTACTCAGCCATAAAAAGAATGAAATCTTGCCATCTGTAACAACGTGGTTGGATCTAGATGGGTATAATGTTAAGTGAAATAAGTTAGTCAGAGAAAAACAAATACCGTATGCTTTCACTCATATGTGGAATTCAAGAAACAAAACAAATGAACAAACTAACAGTGTATGTTAATTATACTGGAATTAAAAAATAAATTTTAAATCCTTAGATACATTATTAACAAATAAATATTAAAGTGGTTTATGTCAATTACATTTCAATTAAAAACAAATAAATGCTGGGGTAGAATCAGAGGGAAGAAACAATTAAAATACAATAACCATTTCCTTTAAACAGTACCTAAGGGGCTCCTGGGTGGCTCAGTCTGTTAAGCGTCTGCCTTAGGTTCAGGTCATGATCCAGGGGTCCTGGGATGGAGCCCAGCATCGGGTTCTCTACTCAGCGGGGAGCTTGCTTCTCTCTCCCTCTGCTGTTCCTCCTGCTTGTGCTCTCTCTGTCAAATAAATAAAGTATTTAAAAAGTAACAACAACAACAAAAGACAGTACCTAAGAAAATGAAAACACACCACTTATCAGGCTCTTCCTAAGTGCTGGATACCTCACAGCTCTCTGTGGTAGTTAGTATTATCTTTATAATTTAGGAGAGGAAAGCTCAAAGATTGAGTAATGACCAGTTACACAGCTTGACAATGACCTAGCCTGAATTTTTTTAAGAATGTGACTCTAAAGTTTTGTTTTTCCTAATTAAGCTGTGTTGTTAAAGAGGGAAACATTATTCTTCCAAATATCGTAGCTGATTTATCTTTTCCTTTCATGCCTTTTTCCCCAGTATCCTTTGTTTCTTGTGACAGGATCTCATTTGTCTCTTGCATTTCCTTGTCCTTTAGCTCTCAATTTAGGAATACACTGGCTTCAGAACACCCTTTCTTAGCAGGTCGAAAACTTGTCAAAATCCCAAGTACAGCAGAATTACCAAATTTAGAAGTGAGGAAACTGCACTGACCATCTCTGAAAGGATACACAAGAACAGTACCTTTGAGGAGAACTGGATGACTAGAGGACAGTGGGTAGAGGCAAACCTTACTCTGTGTGTGCGTGTGTGCATGTGTGTATGTATAATCTTGCATGGCTTGACTTTTTTTTTAACACTATGTTCATGTATTACCTATTTTATTTTGTTTTTAAAGATTTTATTTATTTTTTTGAGAGAGCGCCAGTGGGGAGGAGTAGAGGGGCAGGGAGAGGGAGAAAGCATCTGAAGCGGACTCCACACTGACTGGGGAGCCTGAGTGGGGCTCAATCTCACGACCACAGGATCATGACCTGAGCCGAAATCAAGAGGGGGACACTTAACTGAGCCACTCAGGTGCCCCCATGTATTAGCTATTTTAAGGAGATTATTATTTAGAATGATGCCTATTAAAAAAGGCTTCTTGGTTATTTTGCATCTTGCGTGTCAATTGATGTCCACAGACTCGGGCTCTGGTTGCACCCTGGCTTCTGCCCTCCTACGAAAAGCGAGTTGATGTGATTACTTTTTATTAGCTGACTCGTAAAAACCACCTTATTTTTGTAAATATGGCCAGAGGATGCTCTAGCCCATCATTACGCTTTCTAAATATCCTCAGTATGAGCTTTACACAGTAGTACCAACTCAGCATTCACAGAGAATTCAGTTTTGTGCCCACCTCCTCTATCTGGATAAATTAGTTCCTTGTAATAACTGTATTTGATAATGTGTTCTGAGAATTCCCTTGGGAACAGAGTTCCTATTTCCAGTCTTGTTCATATTTGCCATGGGAAAAATGGGCCATTATTAATATAATATTTTTATTTATATTTATATTACTTTTTCTTGACAGTACATTTCATTTAAATAGCTAATCAGCTACTCTCTTTCCTAGAGAACTATCTTAACTTCAAAAAGCTAATTTTAACAAGTGAAGAAGCTGCAGTATTTAGAAGTTTATTGGCCTGTCATGTGTCAATCATAAATAGGTACATTATATTCCTTCACAGAATGATTTTCCAAATGCAATCTATGGGAGAAACATAAAAATTGGTTAGCATGGACTTGTTACTAGTAAATATAGGTCAATTGACAAAGCTAACCTAAGAAACACATCACTGCAGCAAAAAACAAATCTTTGAGTTTGTGGCTCCCGTGGATTAATTTTCCTTGTCAGATAAAAGAATAAAGCAGTCGTAGTGGTGATAAAATGCACCTCTTTGTCTTTCCTTGGAGGTAACTTTCTTGAAGTTCTCTTGCATCTACTCAATGTAATAAATTTCTTCCTTTAATCTTGGATGATGAATAGCACCTTAAACACAGGTTACACAAATGGGCACCATTTCTTTATGGTACTTCACTTCCATTCCTTTTCCTTTTGCCACCCTAGGTTTATTGACATCCATGGTTCATGATTTTTTTGTTCTTTTCAAATGCAAAGAAGGCTGTGGGGTGGGACCTTTAAGATTAACTCAACTTCATTGCATATCAGAAGAAAAGTATGTTCACCTCCAAGAATTGAGGGGCACTGACAATAAAATGTGTTCCTTCATTTATTTCTTAGTAAGAACAATCATTCCCTTCCAGGTCTTTTCCCAGCTAACAATAATGTGCTCTTTAGAGCTAAGAGGACTTCTTTTTGAAAATTCTTTCCTAGCAATGGGAGGTGATTGTTTTTCTCAGTCCTTCTCCTTACTCTCCCAAATCTGGAGTGTTTCTTTCCACCAACTTAGACTAGCTCTACCTCATAAATTGTCGTCAGAGAAGTAGGTTAACACTTTTGTTAGTGCTACTCTGTATATCGTACTGTAGTAAGTGCTAATGACCGTACCGGAAGAACAATATGCTTTATGATTAATTAGAGAAACTGCAGCGCTCTCTCCCATATAAAGGTAATCTCTGCACCTGAGCTTTGATGCCTAACCTCTTCCACCCTTCTAAGAACCCACATATCAACTATGCCTATTTTCTCCTGATTACTCAATTAAATCCTTAGCAATTGAATCCTTTCCCAATATCATTTCAACATGCTCTAATCTAACCCAATTTAATTCAAACAAGAAAAACAAAACCCACTTTTGACCTATACTTCCTTTACTGCCTTATCCCTTTCTCACCTACAAAATCAAACTTATTTTGCACTTCAATCTCCATTTCCTCACCCCTGCTTTATTCTGGCCTCTGCTATCACTGCCCCCAAACAACTGTAGACAAGATGACTGAAGGCTTCCCATATCACTAAATCCAAGACACTTTTTCTTGTTCTCATCTCACTTGACAAGTAAGTAATGATCTTAGTAACTTGACACTATTAGATGTTCCCTACTTACTTCCAGAGAAACACTCTGCTGGCTTTCCTTAATTTGCTCTTAACTCTCTTGCTGCTCCTTCTCTCTCTTCTTGCAAGTTCATTTTCCTCTACAGGGCATTCACTGTGGTAGTACCTCACTTGTTTCTAGGCCTTCACACTCTAACTTGGTCCTAGCAATCTCATCCAAACCAGAAGCTTCATTTATACTGACAATTCTCAAACGAGTATTTCTAGGAGTGTTCTCTGGCTTAACAGAAATGGGGTTGATTTGCTTCCAATATCTCTACATTGATTTCTAAACTTGCCCAGGGATGAAAAGTTGTCCCCACCCACCTCTCCCAACTCCAAATAATAACACAATTACAGAAAACACTATCCCCCTCTCTAGCATCAAATCCTGTTGATTTTACTTCCTAAAATCTCAATCTTCCCTCTTCACCTCCATTGTCCCCACCCTCAACAGTCTCTTAATGTAAATTTTTTGTCCAAGAGTCTTTTCATTTCCATAATAAAAGTTTAACTAGCACTAAAGAGGGCTATACTTATTTGGGTTAAAATAATAATTAATACAACTTTTAAAACTGGTGTTCTGTAAGTCATAAGTTTCAATTTAAAAAGCTTGTTATTCTCTTTCTGTAATCTAGACATATATAAATCTAAATATCACTTTGATTTTTGGTCTGTAAGCCTATTATTATACCCCTGACTGCACAGGGCATAGCATCATGCCTGGAACACAAAAAGCACTTAATAAATGTTTGTTAGATAATTGAGTAATTGTTCAAAATTAGTTTCTTTTCTCCCTTATATTCTCCCAACTTCCTCTAAGTAAAAATTGAGACTTTCTATTTTAATACTTTGGTGTTACTCCTGATTATAATCTGCAAGATTTCATTCTATGTATTTAGGTTGCTAATCCATTCAGATTTGCATATTATGGATGATGGCTTCAGCTATTAAGAAAATGAAGGCAAGAGTAAATACAGGCAGAATCCCTAACATGTTCACGGATATGATTTATAGTGATAATCTGTTATGACAGACTAACCCATTTTCCTGCTTGAAAGGGAGATGTAAGAAAAAAAAATCTCTAGGATTCCTAAATCTTGCAGATGAGGAAGCCCCGTCTTTGATACTCCAAATCCATAGAGCCAAGCCAATCAGATTTTTTCCTGTTCTTTGGTTTGGTGGAAAGAGTTTTCTGGGAAATAATGAGCTTTCCTTTTCCCAAAAGTAGGCCAGAGTAAACAACTCAAATTTTAAACACAATTTTCTTGAATACTTCAAAACAGCTAATCCAAGAGTCATCGTGTTTCTTCTTCTTTTTTTTAAGTACTGATCACTTTAAGATGATACTGAAAGGGTGTCTGACATGATCTTTGGGGACTGCTTTAAAATATTCCAGCAAAGGAAAAAATGTTTACGGGGTGGTGGTGGTGACAGATACAAGATTGAAAAAAGAAAAAATAATTTCTGAAATTCTAGAAGCTCATTGTACTTTGAGATTCTCCTGAATAAAAAGTTTTAAATTTTTCAGATTTTTCTATTTTGTAACTCTCAGTACTCCCTTTTGCCTATTAATCTGAGACGGGTCCTGGTCTCAGGAGGAGGAAAACCGTACAACCAACCAGTCCTTTTGTAAACCTCTGCCTGTCCACTTGTGAATACACTAACTTATTAGAGGAGATTTTATTTTTGCTATATACATTATCAGCATGTAAGTAGCTCTATATTTCATTTTAAAACAAAGGAAGTTGGCCTTCCACACAGATCTCAAGTTTTGGGGGTACTAAACCTCCTCCGATATTATCCCAATCTCTTTATAACCAGAGTACAATTCTTTCCAGAAACGGCCCTTTTGCCCCTCACGTCACACGTTTCGCGGTGACAGTGCGGGGCGTCGCTAAACCGGCATTCCTTGTCTCGGCCCTCCCCAGAGCAACAGGCTTCGCTTCGCCCTCCTCGGGCCTCAGTTTCCAACCCGGGAAAGAACGGCTGGGTGGTAGTACCCGGGCCCCCGCGGCCCCTCCCGGCCTGCCAGCAGCCCCGCCCCGAGGGCGGAGACCGGGCGGAGCAGCGCGCTCTCCTCCGCCTCCTCCCGACTCGCTGCTGCCCCGGGTGCTCGCGGCGCATGTGCCTGGCGCCCCCTCCCCGGCCCTGGATTCCACTCCCCCTCCGCTCGCGCTGCAGCCGCAGCCGCCTCCAGGCCCCGCGCCGCCTCCGGAGTCCATGGCCGGGACGCGCTGGGTGCTCGGGGCGCTGCTCCGGGGCTGCGGCTGCAACTGCAGCAGCTGCCGGCGCACCGGCGCCGCCTGCCTGCCTTTCTACTCGGCCGCCGGCTCCTTCCCCTCGGGCGTCTCGGGCCGTCGCCGCCTGCTGCTGCTGCTCGGGGCCGCTGCGGCCGCCGCCTCTAACACGCGGGGCCTCCAGTCCGGGCCTGCGTCCGCCGGGAGGCTGGCGGGGCCTCCCCCCGCGGCCGCCTCCGCCGCCGCTGCGGCCGCGGCTTCTTACCCGGCCCTGCGTGCCCCTCTGCTACCGCAGTCGCTGGCGGCGGCCGCGGGCCCGGCGCGGAGCTACAGCCAGGTACGTGGGCGCCGCGAGGGGCCGCGCGCAGGACCCTTCCCCGGTCGCGCGCCCGCGCGCGTGCCCGCGCCCATCCGCGTGCGCCTCGCGTGCACGCCCGGGGATCCGCGGCACGCGCCGCACCCTCCCCCCCCCCCCCCCCCCCGCCCTCCCAGTCCTCCTATTGGGCCCCAGAACAAGGGACGCTCTCCCAGGCCTCGGGTTTTCTCCTTGTTTTGTTCTCTCGAGTCTCTGGTCGGTTGGGCAGTGTAAGTGTGGCTAGGGGTGAATGTTGAGGCCTTGTTCCCCGCCGGCCCATGGTAGGTTTTGTGAGGCTGTTGACGCCCCAACCCCGCATCCCTGTCGCTCTCCGCCCGCTGGTTGTGAAGTTGGGAGGCCAGACCCGCGGAGGGTTGGGAGTTTCCGTGCAGGCAGAGCTCTAGGCCTAGGCGGCCCTGGCGCGCCTCGCAGCCTGCTGATGGGAAGGTTCACGCACAGAGTTACGTGGGCTGGGTCGGTGGGGAAGGAAGCTCGTCGCCAGCGCTCCCTACTCTCCCGTGCGCCTGGGGAAAGGCGGGCTGCCCCATTTACTGAAGGTCACCTCTGCACTGCCACCTCCTTTAGCAGAAGGACCTTTAGTACCATGGGTCGCCGCCGACGGGGAGGACAGCGTGGAGACTGATATCGGGGTGGGGGGGTGGCTAGAAGAGGGGACGCCTAGAGGTAAGGCCACGACTTGGGGACCCAGGAGTGAATCTACAGTGTTTTCTTTTTTAAAGTCATTGTGTCCTTTAAGAACTCAGATTGCAAATATTTTGTGCCTTGTAGGAAGGTTTCTTTTCTGCTTGTTCCGTGGTATCTGGGAAATATCAGCTCACGTTTCGACTGCCCAGCTCTTGATATCTTGGATCATATTTATCTTAATTCAATTTGTGCTTCTCCTTCAACTTAGGGAAACTGGGAGGCTAATCAGCATGGCTTCTGTCTGCCAGTGGCTGAGCTAATTGATTTGAATCCTGGCCCAATACTTTGTGCTGCCCTTTTCGGTAAAAGCTTGTGGTGCGTGTGGAATTCTGGGAAAATGGGGACTGTTACCTTTATTTAAAAAACACAAACTATCTCTAGTAAGCCTTTGCGAGCTAGCTACTCTCTTGATTTTTTTTTTTCTGTGAAATTGACTGTAATGATATCTGTTGAGCCTCTACTAGTATTACACACTGTGCTTACATTTATCATTGACTTCTTAAAATTTTACGTACGTCTTCATGAAAATGATGGGAACGTACAAAGGAGTGAAGTATCTCCGTAGCACGATAGATTGCAAGTCACTTGACTTAAAGCCTGAGTTGTCTTTCCACATTGGTAATTGTAGTGCTTGTTGCATTTTTATGAAGTATGTCAAAGACATCTGTTAGAGGTTTACGTTTATCTTTTTTTTTTTAAAAGATTTTATTTATTTATTTGAGAGAGAGAGAATGAGAGACAGAGAGCACGAGAGGGAGGAAGGTCAGAGGGAGAAGCAGACTCCCTGCCGAGCAGGGAGCCTGATGTGGGACTGATCCCAGGACTTCAGGATCATGACCTGAGCCGAAGGCAGTCGCTTAACCAGCTGAGCCACCCAGGCGCCCAAGGTTTACGTTTATCATTGACTCCTTTTAGGTAGACTTAAGTCTTAACGTAAACGGTGGCATGGTACAAAAGAATCTTTTTCTCTAGCCCAGTAGAGTGCAAGTCTTAAAACTTCAGTTGTCATTCCTGGTTATGGTTGTAGTGCTTATTGGAATCTTGTTAAATTCCAGTTTTTGCTTAGTCTTGTAAAATAGAGTTCTTTCGGTATGTCTCAGGCTCTGTCACCTTTTACAACCTTTACCTTACTCAGTTGGTCTGACTTACATTTGACAGGTTACTCTTTCCAAGCACCCTGCTCTCTTGTTATTTTACCCACTCCAAAGTGTCTTTTATTAACTCTCTTTTGCCTGCTGGGTGAAGGGGACACACATTGAGCTTGACACTCAAGTCCCTCTGTTGTATGGTACCAAGTTCCTTTTGCCAGCTCATCTTCTTTGGCTCCTAATTGTACCCTGCAGTTTAGCCAAATGGGATTATTGCTGTTTTGCAAATGGGCTTTTTTTCATACTGCTTCTTCCCCTCACCTCTCAAACTGGAATGCCCAATCTTTTGTGTATTGCTGTCAAAATTCTATGCTTCCTTTGAGGCCCCTCTTATATTATGTCTTGATTCTTCTGTTAGTGTTCTGTTTTGATTTCTATAATAACCTTGTGTCTTAATTGTAGCACATAAAGCATCCTGTCTTGTAGTGCTTGTCTTAGTCTAAGATGGTAAGCTCTTTGAGATGAGAGCCTAATAAGGCACACAGTGAGTAGGAGGCACTCATATTTGTCCCATTGAAGGGACCCTCTTGTCTTGCCTTAACTAAAACATTATTATTAGGTGTAATTTGGGACCGATGAATTTAAAAAGAAGCCCTGAATAAAATTTATGTCCTGCCTAATCATTGGGATATGCCTGCTTGTTGCTTTCAAATGTACAATTTAAGCCAAAAAAGGATGAGTTAGATTTGTGAAGTTTATTTCTTGCCTCTGAAATAGTAACTGTCTCCTAAGAATAACATCCAGATCATTGGTTTGCAGAAATAAACATTTTCTAAGTAAGGTTGTCAAAGAAGTATTTTTACATTTCTTCATTTCTCTTGGAAGGAGTCCAAAACTACCTACCTGGAAGACCTTCCACCTCTCCCTGAGTATGAATTGGCTTCATCCAAGCTAGGAGAAGAAGTGGATGATGTTTATCTCATTCGAGCTCAAGGATTGCCGTGGTCATGCACTATAGAAGATGTGGTTAACTTTTTCTCAGGTATATTTTATGTATGTTTGAAATATGTAATTTTGTTTGAGTACAAGGTAGTCTCACAACATGGTAAAAACCAGTTTTCTGGTTTTGGTATGTACTTACCAAAAAAACAAAACCAGTTAAGCATAGCTCTTTATGTAATACATACATTTAGAATGCAAGATTGCTAAGTGTCAAGTGATATAATTTCCTTAATGACATTTTTGGAGTGTTTACATATCTGTGAATAGTTTTTAAGTTCTGTATCTGACTGTGATTTTTAATTTTCCTCTTAAAAAGCTTTTAGAAAGGGGACGCCTGCGTAACTCAGTCGGTTAAGCGTTCGACTTGATTTCAGCTCAGGTCATGATTTCAGCTCATGATCTCAATCCTGGGATTGAGCCCCGAGTCTGACTCCGTGCTCAGTGGGGAGTCTGCCTGAGGATCTCTCCCTCTGCTTTCCCCAGCTTGTGCATTCTCTCAAATAAATAAATAAAATCTTTAAAAAAAAAAAAAAAGGCTTTATTTATTTATTAAAAATTTTTTTAAAAAGATTTTTATTTATTTGACAGAGACACAGCAAGAGCAGGAACACAAGCAGGGGCAATGGGAGAGGGAGAAGCAGGCTTCCTGCTGAGCAGGGAGCCCGATATGGGGCTCACTTCTAGGACCCTGGTATCATGACCTGAGCTGAAGGCCAACTGAGCCACCCAGGCGCCCTATTTATTTTTTAAAAAGATTTTATTCATTTATTTGAGAGAGAGCAGAGTGAGCCAGCAGTAGCCAGGGGAGGGGCAGAGGGACAAGCAGACTCCCTGCTGAGCACAGAGCTCTGCCCCTGGGCTCAATCCCAGGACCCCGAGATCAAGACCTGAGCTGAAGTCAGACGCTTAACCGACTGAGCCACCGAGGTGCCCCCCAAAAAAGGCTTTTTAGAGGATGCCATCTTAAATGTTGTAAAATGATGTAATAATATATTGAGTACCTTGATGTGCATAGCATTATGTGTGTCAAGTATTTCATGAAGCCACTTACCTCTTCAACTCTGCTGCCATTATACGTATGCAGTATGGGGATCTTGGTAACGAAGAGGGGGCAAAGTTCAATTATGGTAACAAAATTATTCTTACAGGATTTATTTTAAAGTTCCTGTAGTTATGATTATGACAGAATAAGACACTTATGTATAAACTTAAGCATATTTTAAACTTTGGATTTGAAACTGATTGTAGAAGCATTGGGAAGGACATGATATATTTTATGTTGAGCTTGTTTGCTCTTTTAATGATCAGGAGATCATAAGCTTATGTACTAAGGTTTGCTCTCTTTTTCAAGAAAGTGGAACATTTTATAGACTACCATCTCATTAGCATTTGGATGCCTTCAGTGATGGGGGTTTCTATAAAGAATATGATAGACATTTTGGTTCATGCTTTGTTTTGTTGTTGGAATTGGAAGATTGCATTCTAGCGACTTGTATAATTGAGCTAAAAGTTTGATTTCTGGTTTTGATTTTACTCCCATACTTTCAGACTGCAGAATCCGCAATGGTGAGAATGGAATACACTTCCTCTTAAACAGAGATGGGAAACGAAGGGGTGATGCCTTAATTGAAATGGAGTCAGAGCAGGATGTGCAAAAAGCCTTAGAAAAGCATCGCATGTACATGGGACAACGATATGTGGAAGGTACGTGAAGTCATGTCCTGGCTTTTGTGATCAGTACCTTAGCCTGTACTTTTTTTTTTTTTTTTTAAGATTTTATTTATTTATTTGACAGAGAGACACAGCGAGAGAGGGAACACAAGCAAGGGGAGTGGGAGAAGGAGAAGCAGGCTCCCCGCAGAGCAGGGAGCCCGATGTGGGACTCGATCCCAGGACCCTGGGATCATGACCTGAGCCGAAGGCAGTCGCTTAACCGACTGAGCCACCCAGGCGCCCTAGCCTGTACTTTCTAAGGCAGTTTCATTTGGGCCTTAGCAATAATGAAGGAGATAGATATTATGAATACACCCTTTTATAGGGTATGAAAATGAAACAGAGAGATAATCTCAGTTTCTTATCTGTAAAATGAGGATGTTGACCAGGTTTACCTCACAAGTTGTTTAAATAAGTCACAGGTGGCACACAGTAAATATTCAGTCAATGTCATTTGTTATTTTCTCCAGAGAAGTACATAAAGATTAAAAATACTGATTTTTACTTTTTTGGATAACCCACTATTTTTTTTTAATGTCTTCTTCCTTTGCTATGTAAATTTGCGTGCTTTCTGTGCTCTTTCTTTGCAGTGTATGAGATAAACAATGAAGATGTGGATGCCTTAATGAAGAGCCTGCAGGTCAAATCTTCACCCGTGGTAAATGATGGCGTGGTTCGTTTGAGAGGACTTCCTTATAGTTGCAATGAGAAAGACATCGTAGACTTCTTTGCAGGTGCTTTTCAGTTATATCATGTTTGGGGCCTCATTTTTTTTCCTTATTGTTTCCTTTTATATCTTAAATGAACCTTTTCCTAGGTAACTGCATGCAGTTGTATTAGGTTCTTTAGGGGAGAACTCTTCACTTGTGTTACGAATGTTTATAGATTATGTAAGTGTTTTGACTTATTATGCTAACCTTTGGAGGATGTCACATTTCAGAATTATTTCATGCAGGTTTATTTTACTCTTGAGGAAGATAACCTTTTGCAAGAGTGGCCATATTTGTTTAAGACAGTAACAATTTATATCATTTAAAAGCATTATTGTCTAATTCTTAGCTGTAAAAAATTTAACATTAGTAGTGATGTTAGTCTAAATTCCTGTTTCCCCTATTAACATAATTAATGGCACACACACAAAAAAAGATTGTGTGTTTTAGATGGACTGCATGAATCCTAAGTATTCTGGAAATACAGATGTGTAGGTGTTACTAGCTTTGCCACATAATGATTTTCCTCCCCTTTAGGCATGTATCCAGCTTAGAGACTAGCAAAACAGGCCTAACATTTTACTAATAAAATAAAAAAAGTTACTAGTATGTGAACAAATGTATTAATCCTAAGGATAAAAAAGGCTCCTGTTAGCAGCACTAATTTGTAATAATTTTGTGTCTTAGGACTGAATATAGTAGACATCACTTTTGTCATGGACTACAGAGGGAGAAGAAAAACAGGAGAAGCCTATGTGCAGTTTGAAGAACCAGAAATGGCCAACCAAGCTCTATTGAAACATAGGGAAGAAATTGGTAACCGGTGAGTGAAGCAGATTCTAATAATGCTCAAGTATTATATGTTGGGTCATTTTGATGAATGCACTGTAGTAGAACTGTAAAAATTATCTATAGAAAAGTAGAATAATATGATGACCTGTCAAATGCCCATCACTTAGAATTAACAAATTATTAACATTTGTTATATTTGCTTCATCTGTTTTTTCAGTAAGCATCTTTAAAAAACATTTTTTTATTAAAAAAAATGTTTTTTAAGGTTTTTATTTATTTGACAGAGAGATAGAGAGCACAAGTAGGCAGAGCAGCAGGCAGAGGGAGAGGGAGAAGAAGGCTCTCTGCCGAGCAGGGAGCCCGACTCGGGGCTCGATCCCAGGACCGTGGGATCATGACCTGAGCTGAAGGCAGCCGCTTAACGACTGAGCCACCCAGGCACCCCTAAAAAACATTTTCTCATGTGGTCCTAATATCATCACGTCTAACAAAATTGGCGGTAATTTATTGTCTAATGCCAGTCCATAGTCACACTTTCCCAATTATACCAAAATTGTCTTTTCACAGTTTTTTTTGTTTTGTTTTTTTTTGAGAGATAGCAAGAGAGAGCACTGAGCTGAGAGGAGAAGGAGAAGTAGGTTCCCTGCGAGCAAAGAGTCCAATGAGGGGCTCAATCCCAGGATCCTGGGACCGTGACCTGGGCCGAAGGCAGATGCTCAACTCACTGAGCTACCCAGGCACCACTCAGAGTTGTTATTTTTTTTTTTTCTTTGGTACCAGAATCTAGATATGGTCCACACATGGCATTTGATAGTTAATATCTACAGTTCTCTTAAACTAGAGCAAGTCTCCTTCTCCTTTATGTTTTTATTCCCTTCCCCTTTTTAAATGCAATTAACTTTTGAGGAAGTTGAGTCAATTACCCTGTACAATGTCTCATGTTTTATGTTGATCTTATTGCTTCTTCATGGTGTCGCTTTGTTCCTTTGTATCTGTTATTTCCTGAAAACTGGAAGTTCAAGCTAAAGTCTTGAATTGAATCAGGCTAACATTTTGATACAGATACACTATAGCTATTGTTTTATACTGCATATCACATCACATTGGATGCATGTAGTGTTGGATGGGTTCATTTGTGTCAAATTTGGAGGAGTACTCAAAAGTGTCAGATTTTAGATTGCTGTTTTGCTACTTTCTGGCTGTTTTACTTGGCTCCTTTGACGTTTTAAAAAAATGAAAAGCTATTTTAAAGCTATGTATTTTAGGATCTATGTATAGAATTGATTTAGAGGTCTTTGTTAAATTTTTTAAAAATAAAAATGGTTTTGCAAAGCACCCTCTTCTCCCTTTTTTTTAGTACTCTTCACATTTTCTTATAATATGTTTTAGAACAAACCAGTGCTATTTTTTTTTTTTAAAGATTTTATTTATTTATTTGACAGAGACACAGCGAGAGAGGGAACACAGCAGGGGGAGTGGGAGAGGGAGAAGCAGGCTTCCCGCGGAGCAGGGAGCCCGACGCGGGGCTCGGTCCCAGGACCCTGGGATCATGACCTGAGCCGAAGGCAGACGCTTAACGACTGAGCCACCCAGGCGCCCCTCAGTGCTATGTTTTTATGTGGGAACATTATGGCAGTCTATAAATCTCTTCAGTAAATTAAGAAGTGGTGCCTATCTTTATAGATCTATAAATACAAATGATTTTTGCAATTCAGGCTTAATAACCTAATTGGAAAAGCAGTATTGAGAAAAAAAGAAACTGGTTTCAGAAGCTTGGATTTAATAGATAATCCCACTGCCAAGCAGGTAGCAAATCAGAATTGACATTTAGTTCATGAATTCTCATTGGCGTCTTATTGAAGTTCTGGGGGTTTTTAGCTCCTCATATACTCTGACTTTTAATATCTTACACAGATATCATTAATTTTCACAGAATTGGGCGCCTGGGTGGCTCAGTTGGTTGGGCGACTGCCTTCGGCTCAGGTCATGATCCTGGAGTCCCGGGATCGAGTCCCGCATCGGGCTCCCTGCTCGGCGGGGAGTCTGCTTCTCCCTCTCCCACTCCCCGTTTGTGTTTCCTCTCTTGCTGTGTCTTTCTCTGTCAAATAAATAAATAAAAATCTTTAAAAAAAAAAAATTTTTTTTTCACAGAATTGACTTGTAAGGCTTTAAGAGACTGTTAACCAACTAACTGTTAAAAAAAAAAAACAAAACCCTTCTTACCAGATATTTTCATACGCACAATTAATCTTGGCATAGTTGTTCTTACGAAGTAAGTAAATACTGTTAAAATGTATATGAAGAAAGCTGTTATCTTGGGCAGGGGTGTGGGGGAGATTAAATCAGTGACATGTACTGTTGAGAATACTTTTCATGGACTAATATCTGTATCTAGTCTTACCTTGTCCCTCATCTGTTATCTTTGGACACTTGTGTTTCATAAGCTGTTGGAAATATATATGCATGTTTTATTTTAAATGACTTCAGTGTAAAGTGACTTTGCATTGTTTTGATATAGGTATATAGAGATATTTCCAAGCAGAAGGAATGAAGTCCGAACACATGTTGGTTCTCATAAGGGAAAGAAAATGGCATCTTCTCCTACTGCTAAGTATATAACTGAGCCAGAAATGGTCTTTGAAGAACACGAAGTAAATGAGGATATTCGACCCATGACAGCTTTTGAAAGTGAGAAGGAAATAGGTAAGGACCTGCATCTTATTGAGACTTATTGGATCTATTTTGTATGTTTTGATATTTAAAATATTTTTTATGACCATGTTGTATGGGATTATTAGATTATAGGACCAGGGAATTGAGTTGGAAGATTTATCTGTCTTTGAGTGTAGTATGTACTTTGAATATGTGCAGAAGGGCTTAATTATTTTGTTAAGTTTTTATATAATCATTCTTGTGGATTTTATATAAAAAGCTGGGTGGCACAAATATAATAAAACAACATAAAATGTCATCATTTAAACTAAGGTGAGAAAAGATGTAGAGGGCTCGAATGTTGACTAAAGAAGTTTTGTTTTCCTCTGTATTTAATTATTCCTCTGATTCCTAACCCAAAGTAACATGTGGAATCTTTGAAGTGTGATAATTCCTTTTTAAACTCATGCCATGGTGGGGTGCCTGGGTGGCTCAGTTGGTTGAGCGGCAGACTCTTGATTTCTGCTCAGGTCGTGACCTGGGGGTCCTGGGATTGAGCCCTGGGTTGGGCTCTGTGCTCAGCAGGGAGTCTCCTTCAGGATTCTCTCCCTCTGCCCCTCCCCACCACTCTCTCGCTCTCTTGCTCTCTCAAATAAATAAATCTTTAAACTCACGCCATGGGATTATCCCATTACCATATTTCTTCTTTTTTTTTCAGTGCCTGTAACCCAGACAGTTTCTATTGCCTTTTATTTCCACTCATAATCATTTTTCCCTCTCACTATTCTTTTTTATTTTTTTTTAAAGATTTTATTTATTTATTTGACAGAGAGAGACATAGCAAGAGAGGGAACACAAGCAGGGGGAGTGGGAGAGAGAGAAGCAGGCTTCCCACCAAGCACAGAGCCCGATCTGGGGCTCGATCCCAGGACCCCGGGATCATGGCCTGAGCCGAAGGCAGACTCTCAACTGACTGAGCCACCCAGGCGCCCCATCCTTCTCTCTATTCTTATATAAATACCTGGTTTTTTTTTTTTTGTAATCTGGTAGCGGTTTGAGGTACGAAATCTTTACGCTAAATCCTCATGGGTGTTCAGGTGATATTTGTTAGGTGGCAGAAATGTCAGAACATTTTTGCTTTTAAAATTAAAGCCCTTCTTGGGTACGTGCACCCTGATGTTTATAGCAGCAGTGTCCACAATAGCCAAACTGTGGATAGAGCCAAGATGTCCATCGACAGGTGAATGGATAAAGAAGATGTGGTACACACACACACACACACACACACACACACACACACACACACACAGGTGAATGGATAAAGAAGATGTGGTACACACACACACACACACACACACACACACACACACACGGTGGAATATTATGCAGCCATCAAAAGGAATGAAATCTTGCCATTTGTAACGACGTGGTTGGAACTAGAGGGTACTATGCTAAGCAAAATAAGTCAATCAGAGAAAGACATGTATCATATGACCTCACTGATATGAGGAATTCTTAATCTCAGGAAACAAACTGAGGGTTGCTGGAGCGGTGGAGGGTGGGAGGGATGGGGTGGCTGGGTGATAGACATTGGGGAGGGCATGTGCTATGGTGAGCGTTGTGTATTGTTTAAGACTGTTGAATCACAGACCTGTACCTCTGAAACAAGTAATACATTATATGTTAAAAAAAAAGAAGAAGATAGTAGGAAGGGTAAAAGGAAGGGGGGGAAATCGGAGAGGGAGACAAATCATGAGAGACTATGGACTCTGAGAAACAAACTGAGGGTTCTAGAGGGGAAGGGGGTGGGAGGATGGGTTAGCCTGGTGATGGGTATTAAAGGGGACACGTTCTGCATGGAGCACTGGATGTTATACGCAAATAATGAATCATGGAACACTACATCAGAAACTAATGATGTAATAAAGTATGGTGATTAACATAACATAATAAAAAAGAAAATTAAAGCCCTTCTTCCTTACTGGTTCAGGAAGAATTGAGGGTTTTGACAGAAAGGTCATACCTAATTATAATCTGTTAATAACTCTTGAAGCTCTTATGTTTCTGACAGTGCTTTCTGTCCCACTTCTCAGAACTGCCTAAGGAGATGTCAGAAAAGCTTCCAGAGGCTGTTGATTTTGGAACTACATCTTCACTACATTTTGTCCACATGAGAGGATTGCCTTTCCAAGCTAATGCTCAAGACATTATAAACGTGTGTGGCAGTAAGATATCCAATCTCAATAGGTTTGAACAAAAATTCTAAAACTGAACTTACATTAACATGGGAAAGATAGAGAAGAAAATATCCTATTTCTGAACTATTTTTGGACAGTAAGGTGGCATCTCCTTGGTTGTGGAAGCTTGTTTTCTTCAGCTGAGAAGTGTGGGCTTTATTATATTTTAAGGTCAAATGTATTATGATAAGAGGATTTTATAGATACAAAATAATAATGATGTAGCGTTAGTATTCAAAGTAAGTTTGGTTTTTCTCTAAATTGGTTCAGCCTACTCATTTTTGAGTTTAGGAAGCTGAGACTCAGGGAATTTGTCACGGGGTGGTTATATACTAAACGAATCCCAGTGCTCCTAAATACTTAGAAGCTTGTAGCCTTTATCGGGATTCCCTAATTTTTGAGAAAGGAATTTTAAAAATATTTTTATAACTGTATGAAAAGAAAGGGAAACAACAATAGCCATACTGACTTCATGAATTTGAGGACATATACTTAAGGTAGATCCAAACCTAGAATCTTCAGTTAGTAGTGGGTCCTCAAAGTTGTCTTCATTATTTCAGAAAGCCTGATAAGAATCCTGTCTTTAACCAGACAAAGTTCACACAGTCTCATTGGAGCATTATATTCTTTTGCTTTGGTTTGAAATGATAACCACTCAGTGTGGTAGCTCTGTTCATGGAGTGCTGGTAAAAACTGATGAGCAGGCACATAGCTGATGTAAAAATGACTTTTTAAGAAATGAAGGATGGACACTCTTTAGAAACAGGGAAGGATGTGTGTGAGAGGAGTAATAGAAGCGGTCCTTTCTGGCGTAAGAAAGTTGGAGCACTCTTGCTGTACTGTGTATTGTACAGTTTTTTTTCTGTGATTATATAGTTGAAATGTACCCTTGAGTTCTAACAGGATCAGAAAAGCCAGACGACATGGTAGATGTGTAACTACTTTGTTGCTTAAAGAGATTCTCTAAAAACAAATTTCTTGGGTGTATGAATCAGAGTCTGAAAGAAAAATGCAGAACCTTAGACTTCTAGAAATTGGGCCTGCTACCATTATATTCCTTTTAGCTTCTTTTGTTTGTTGTTTAGTTCTTTGCTCCGCTGAAGCCTGTTAGAATCACCATGGAATACAGTTCTAATGGGAAGGCCACTGGAGAGGCTGACGTGCACTTCGATACCCATGAGGATGCTGTTGCAGCTATGCTCAAGGATCGGTCCCATGTTCGTAAGTGCTGCCCATGGTTTGCATTGTCAGTTTTGACATCTGTCTTTGCCCTTCTTTGTTTTGGAGTTTGCCTAGACCTTTTCCTTGGGAAAACTCTGCGGTGTTAATACTACGAAATTAAATATAAAAAGGACAAAATGCTGTATTGTAATGAAAAACATTTGTTTGCTAATTGTCTTGCATATTTCTATGCAGAGGTAGGATTTTTTTTGCTTGTTTTTAATTTTGTTTTCGTTTTTAATTAGGAAATGTAATGGACAAAGGGTTTGAGTTGCTGTCTGAACTATGAGAAAATGACTATAGTATTATTTCTCCCTTTTCAGCTTCTTAAAATGAATCTTTTTTTTTTTTTAAAGATTTTATTTATTTATTTGAGACAGAGAGAATGAGAGAGAGAGAGCACATGAGAGGGGGGAGGGTCAGAGGGAGAAGCAGGCTCTCTGCCGAGCAGGGAGCCTGATGCGGGACTCGATCCCGGGACTCCAGGATCATGACCTGAGCCGAAGGCAGTCGCTTAACCAACTGAGCCACCCAGGCGCCCTAAAATGAATCTTTTTTTGTCATTCTCAGACCATAGATATATTGAATTGTTCCTGAATTCATGTCCAAAGGGAAAATAAGACTTCCAGGGACTCCAGATAATAAGGTAAATTTAAGAGGTACAATTGTGAGAATTATTTTCAATTGATAAATTAAGCATTAACTCACTAATTTGTAATATGGTGGAGACCATTCTTTTCTTTCTTTCTTTTTTTTTTTTAAGATTTTATTTACTTTTTAGAGGAGGTGTGTGTGTGTGCGCAGGGCAAGGAGCAGAAGGAGAGGGAGAAGCAGACTCTATGCTGAGCACAGGGCCTGATGCAGAGCTCGATCCCAGGACCCTGAGATCATGACTTGAGCCCACATCAAGAGTTGACGCTCAGCCAACTGAGCCACCCAGGAGCCCCTTAATAATGATCAGACTAATCATGATAACTGAAACATCAAAATAAGGAATGAAAATCTCCTGGGAAATAGGATTCATTATGATTGTATAGTGGTTTTGGGTATTTTTCCCATAAAGAATCTATTGGCATCATTCCCAATATTCATCCTGCTGTGTGCCTAAAAATAATTTTTTACCTTTAATAGCTATAAATTATACTGAAAATGTGCTTATAGTAGCTTTTCTTCCTATAAAATTTAAACACATTTCTTCAGTTCTAAGATATTAAAATATTTAAAATGATATATTTGAAATTAGGGTGTATCATTATTATCTACACTTAATGTACCACTGTCTCTTTCCTAAAAAAGTGTTATGAAAATAGTTGTCTGTCCTAGGAAGTACACGATTTCATAGAGTTAACTTAATGTGTGACAATCTACTAAATGTGTTGGTGCCCCTCCTTTGACTAAATGTTATGTGGTATCTTTTATTTCCCCATAAAATCTTTTAATGTATTATAATCATTTTTCTGTTTGTAGTGGTACATTTGAGATAGTTAACTGTAATGATTTCTTGGAAATACAGGAGGCATTTCTTTACTGTAGTTGTCACAGGCTATTTTTGGATATAAAGTCCCACAATCTTGTGATGTTAAATATTAGCTAAAATCTGTGTAAAATATATTCTGTGCTTAACTCTGAAAATCTGTCTTTATAGCAGGCTGTAAACACTAATGCCTAACTTTCTTTACTGTAACTTAATGGATTTGTCACTAAATGGATTTACACTAAATCAGAAAAAAAAGTATTGGGGCACTTGGGTGGCTCATTCGGGTAAGTGTCTGACTCGATCTCAATCTCACAGTTGTGAGTTCAGGCCCCTTGTTGGGCTCCACGCTGGGCGTGAAGCCTACTTAAAAAAAAAAAAAAATTAAATTTGTAATTTTAAATGGTCTGGGAAAGGGTATGGTATGGTAACACTTTCTCTTTTATTTATTTATTTTGCACTACTTTTTCATTTTGAGTAAATGTGCAACATTTTTCGTTTTATTTTCAGGATGAAGCAAGAAGCATTTCATTTGCACATCTTTTCTTGGACATGGAATATAAAGTTCCAGTTTTGTAGCAGCAACTGCTAGAGAAAGGATTTGGGGGTTTTGGGTTAATTGCTTATAAGACAAATTACGTAGTGGACTGTTTAGAAAGGAAAAGGAAAGATTCAGTTTGGAATTATGAAATAAACCACAAATTTAAATTTTCGTTTAATCTGTTCAAGATCTGATTTAAAAATCTGGGGTTTTTATTACATATGATTAAACAGTTTGTTTTCATAGGAGATGTGTTACCCAATGAAAAGACTACATCTTTTTATTTAGCACTGTCCTTGAAAATCTTTTCTCCCATTTTACAAATGGTCTGTTGGAGGTTTTGTCCTTTTGCCTATGAATTAAGGCTCTGATGTAAAACTTCTCTGGAATTAAATACTGATTTATTTTAACCAAATACTCACCAAAGCAAGGAAAGGCTTCAGACCTTTGAATTATTAAGGTTTGGCAAAGTAGTTATAATTTTAGGTGTATTAGATTACTTAGGTAGGAGTAGAAATTTAAAAAAAAAAATAAGTACCACAGGTTAGTGAGTGTAAGTGACAACAATTTGGCAGTTTTACGTCTTTGGAAATGTTTTGCCTTTCTAAGCCTTGTGCTAAAGGCATTTGACTTTGGTGCCTGTATCCTTAAGGAGAGAATTCTTGTCTCAAAAGTTCTCTGAACACTCACCCCCCCCCAACTTTTTTTGACTGTGGGTAAATCTTGAGGGTGTTTGTTAGTCTCAAAACTGTGAAGTGACATGTCAGAACAGTCCTGACTGGTAAAGACATTAATGGCTTCACTTGAATTTAAACCAGCTCCTGAGAGGAAGAAGAAACTGTCTCCTCATTTGCTTTTTTCAGTGGGATAGCACATCCCATATTTTAGAACAAGTAGGGGTGCCTTGCTTAAATAAAAATAGCATTTAATGTATAACTGTGTGAAGGGTTTATGGATAAAGCTGTACTTCTGTCACATTGTGACAGTACCTTCTGCTTTAATATTAAACAGCTTGTTATTTAAATATTGGATCAAAATGGCTGGCTTCAAAATGTAGTCCTTAATAAACTAACTTTATGTGCACCTGTGTAGGAGAATCAAAGTCCTGTATACTTTCTTTGCCTTGTTCCTGTTCTCAGGGTGACGACTGCCACATAGTTACCAGGAGATAAAATTCTAGTTCTTAAAATTGAATTAGCCCAAATTTCTGAGAGGTGATATCTGGAAGAGAGATGACATCTTCTCTCACTTAATACATAACCATCTTTGATTACCAGCTAAGTTACGAGATCACTGTACTGTAAGTAGTCAATAAATGAAGACTTGTTTCAGGCTGCAGATTACCTAAGAGTATTTATTTTGGAGTGTGTGTATCAGCCAACTATATTTTTGTTACGTCAAATCCTGGTATAGTTTAAGAAGAAATGGCAATTTTCGTTTGTATTTTCATCATCCCATATAAACATGACTTCATTAACCATCTTAACCTATTCAGTATTAGTACTTAAGTAGGAATGTGTTTTCACGGATGGCTGAGTGTACCAAGCTCTCAGAAGTGGCGTCTGTAGCTGTGTGATCTATTAGAATATGGTCTTTTTTCTGTTTAGCAGTAGGTATTTAATTTGCTGTGGAAAAAATCTATAGGGACTGTTGGGATTGGGGTTGGTGAGAAATTAATTCATTTGCAATTACTTTATTTTAAAGCTAATGGATTTCATTTGTACATCTAGGAAGAGAATGAGAGCAAAAGCATTAAGAGGTTATGTGGTGGGTAAGCGTGAAGGCGGCAAGGGGCGTCTTGCTACGCTAGCGGCTCAGTGCTCAGTGCAAGAGCTGGCCGTCCTTGGGAAGTCATCTTAGGACTTCGTGTATTTTACTCCTTTAGTAGGTGATAGCTCATGATTTAGGCTAGTAAGTGAATGATTGCTGAGAAGGCAAATGTAGCTACTGGAAGGAGAAGAAAAGCACGTAATAGATTAAAAGTAATCTTTTCTTTCCATCCAGTCAAAAGACATACTTCTGTCTCCCAAAATTTGACAAAACTGGGTTGTGTACTATCATTAGCTATTGAAAGAAGTTATGATGGTGAGTTTTGCTCTTGTGTTTGGGTCCTTTGTGTCTTTATAATCTCTTTGGTGATAAAGCTATAAAAAAGCAGGTTTAGATACAGACAGGTTACCCATCTTGCTGTGGCTAGCCACTTGAATTGTGGGGGCAACTCTGATAAGTAGCTTATAGATACCAAGGAGGAGATTGTGATCTCATTGATAACACTCACATCGAGAACGAAGCAGAACCAGAGTGGGTAGATGCGGCTTCTGCCAGGTGGGAAGGGAGACCGAGTCCACTGTGGCGTGGAAGGCTCTAAATCCTCACTGCTGCTGTGGTGTGGGGAGGAGGAAGCAGGAGAAGCCCACTTAGAGCCACGTGCCATTTTGAGGCAAAGGCCCTGCTTATTATTAGCATGTCCTGTCGGCATCCTCTGCCACGAACAGTCCTTCAACAGATTCTCATTTTGAGTTTTTTCTTTGGGTTATATCCTATTCATTTTATAATTTAAAACATTCCATTGTTTTAAGAGTTTCCCCTAAATTATGTGAAAGCGTTCACATTCACCTGGCAGGACCTGTGTTACGGAGTAGAATGGTGTATCTCAGCAGTAAAGTAGAAGCAGGCTTAAGTGCCAGAGGCTTTGAAAAAAAGTGCTGTCATGTAGTAGGAATACATTTTCCCTCAATTCAGATTAGAAAAGAATCTCTGAGGTTTGTAGGAAGGGAATAAAGCTGCTATAAACATTCATGTGTAGGTTTTTGTGTGTACGTAAGATTTCAACTCATTGGGGTAAATACCAAGAAGTAAGATTGCTGGATCATATGGTAAGACTATGTTTAGTTTTGTAAGAAACTGCCAAACTTCCAAGGTAACTGTGTCATTTTACATTCCCACTAGCAATGAATGAGAGTTCCTGCAGCAGTTCATTCTTGTCAGCATTGAGTGTTGTCAGTGTTTTGAATTTGAGCTATTGTAATAATAGGTGTTTACTCGTTATCTTGTTTTATTTTGCAATTCCATAATGACTTTTTTATACATTTATTTGCATCTGCATATTGTCTCTGGTGAGATGTGTGTTTAGATCTTTTGCCCAGCTTTTTAGTTAGGTGGTTTTCTTATTAAATTTTAGGACAGGGATATAGGAAGGTTTAGTTTGGTTCTTAAACCTTGATGATATGAAAATAAATGGTGGGGTAATTTGTAAATTGTTTATATTTTATTTTTTGAATGAAATAAAATTCGAGAGATATGAAAGGATATACAGTGAAGTCTCCCTCCCATCCTGTGCTTTAGCCACTTAGTTCCCCTACTTAGGCAACCCTGTCATTAGTTTCCAGTGTAAACTTGCAGTGATATTTACTGTATAGATAAACAAATATTTAATAGACATTTTCATTTTTTTAAAATATAAATTATAGCATACTATACATGCTGTTCTGTGCCATTTTTTTCCCATTTAATACATCCCAAAGATCATTTTATATCCATATATAAAATCCTCTCATTTTTTAAAGTGTACAGTATGGATGTACGTAATTTAACCTGTCCCTTACTAGTGAACAGGTGAATTGTTTCCAATCTTTTGCTATTGTATGCTGAAATGAATTATCTTGTATAAATTTATGTCATTTTGTACATACATAAATTTCTCTAGGATAAATGGTCAGAGTTTGTGCACTTGTAATTTATATCTAAAATTAAACTTATATCAATAATTTGTTTTTTCTTAGTTTATACCAGCAACGCAAGTGCCCATTTTCCCATAGCCTCACTAACACAGCATATTAGCAATCTATTTGCCAATCTGACTGGTTTAAAAAAACCCGCGGTGGTGTTCTCTTATGAGGTAGCATTTCATATTTAAGACTTTCTGTGAATTGTCTTCATATCCTGTCCCCATTCCCCCCCCCACTATCCCCCTCTACTTACTCTCCTCATATTAATCTTAAAGCATATCCAAGGCATAGCATCACTTTATCTGAATATATTACAGTATACGTCTCTTCTTTAAAAAGGACTTAAAAAAAAACCCACCATTCCTAAAAATACTAATTTCCTATCACAAATATCTATCTGAAAAGTAATTTTTTAAAAAGTTTATTTGAATCAGGATCTAAACAACAATCCACACATTGCATTTGGTTATTATGACTCCCCTGCAACATTTTTCAATTAAAAATTTCAAGTATACAGAATAGTTAAATTATAAACATGTATACCTACACCTAGATTTTACAAGTAATATTTTGTCATATTTTCTGCATTGTGTTATATCTGTCCTTCCATCAATCTGTCTTTTTTTTCTTTATAGATACCAAAGTTGTAGACATACTTGACTCTTGAGCTTTTTGAAATACATACTGTTAGAGTTTTTTTTCTTGAGGTAAAATTTACAGCGAACAAATGTTAAGTGTACCTACCACATGATGAGTTTTAATGTACAACTGTGTAACACAAACCTCTAGCCAGCTATGGAACATTTCCATCACATCAGAAAATTTCTTTACCCAGTCAAGTCCTGTACCTCTCCCGTCCCGTCTCCCTGTTAGGATTTTGTTTTTACCATAGATTGGTTGACCTATTCTAGAACTTCATATAAATGTATTCTTGTGTAAATTTTCACTCAGCATGTTTTGAGATTCATCTATATGTTTCAGCTCTTTGTTCCTTTTTCATTGCCAAGTAGTATTCCATTGTAGGAAAATACCACAGTTTAACCTTTCACTTAGATGAACAACTGATGGACAATGGGCTGTTTCTAGTTTTTGGCTCTTACCAATAAAGTTGCTGTGAACATTCTTGTGCAAGCCGTTTTGTGGATCTACGTTTTAATTTCTTTTGGGTAGTACTTAGTTGAATATCCTGAGTTGTAAGATTGATATATTTTTAATTTTACTAGAAATTGACATACTTTTTTCTAAAGTCATCCTGTTTTGTAAAACCAACAATATGAGAGTTCCAGTAGGTCCACATCCTCACCGTTTGGTTCCAGCTTGTAATTTTAGCCATTCTGTGTGTAGTGGTATCTCATTGTGGTTTTAATTTGCTGTTCATGACAATTGATGATAATGAACATTTTTTCATAAGCTTATTGGCCATACAAATATCTTCTTTAGTGAAGATGAAGTGCCTCTTATTTCTTTTAATCTGTGTGTTTCCCCTTCCATTTCTTTTGCCCTTATTTGAAGAAATAAGTTTAACCTGTAGAGGTTTCCACAAACTGAATTTTGCCAGTTGCCTTTCTGTGATATTTATTGACCACTTTTCTATTGTGTTTGGTTTTTTTTCTTAATAAGAACCCTTTATTCTTGCAGTGAGCTAACTAAATACCTTTCCCCTCAGCGCTTTGTCATTTTGTTTGCTTATCATGGCAGAAATTATTTTTATCTGGTGTAATTCTTATTATTTTGGTAAGCATGTGAGTGGGGGGAGGGGCAGCAGGAGAGGGAGAGAGAATCCCAAGCTGACTCCATGCTGAGCATGGAGTGCGACATTGATCTTGATCTCGTGACTCTGAGATCATGACCTGAGCCAAAATCAAGAGGCGAATGCTCAACCAGCTGAGCCATCCACGTACCCCTGTGTGGTGGCAACTCTTAAATCTCCCCTTTTATGGCTGCTAGGCTTTGTGTCAGAATTAGGTCATTATAGTGAAATGATTTTGAAAGTACCTGGTGAAAAGACATGGAAACCAAGGTAGACGAGAATATGAATGGACTCAGCGAAACAATGATCATCATGGTGTATTTAAGAAAAAGTCTTTAAAATGATCCTGACTGAATTTGAAGTCCACAGGTGAAATTTCACAAGTATATTCAAAGACCTGTGATCCCAAAACATAACCTGGTTCTAACTGAACTAAAGAGGCTCTCAACCTTTCTTTCTGTCACTTGGCAGTATCATCCATTTCTTGGTCTCTTCAAGAAAGCAAATATATTGGGCTAATTTTTAACCTGCTTTAACTTACAAGAATAAATTCTTTTTATTTTTTTTTAAAGATTTTATTTATTTATTTGAGAGAGAGGATGAGAGGAGAGAGAGAGCACATGAGAGGGGGGAGGGTCAGAGGGAGAAGCAGACTCCCTGCTGAGCAGGGAGCCCGATGCGGGACTCGATCCCGGGACTCCAGGATCATGACCTGAGCCGAAGGCAGTCGCTTAACCAACTGAGCCACCCAGGCGCCCAAGAATAAATTCTTTTTGATAGACCTTATAATTGAATGTGAATGATGCTATTGTGTCAGAAAGCAGCACCCCCAAATGGTAAGGCAGTGTTGCTGCCTGGGGACTTTTTTGGCTTTTCTGTCCTATCTGCCTATTGGAGGCCGGGGTGCTCTCTCTTTACCAAGCTTAATTATTAACTCCTAGGACTCTGACATCCTCAGCAATGCTTACAACTGGTCACTGGCTCTATTTTTTAACTAACTTTACATTTCAGTATGCTGTCTTTGAATAAAATTTGCCTTTTATTCTAGGTGTAGAAATTGTACGTCAGATATTTGATTTCTGATTTGGTAGACATACTTAGAAAATTCTCTTATACAAAAGTAATGTGTTAACAAAATTAATTGTCGTCAGGGATGTGGGGAATAAAAGATCTTGATAATTGACAAATCCCCAAGCCAACAAATGTCTAAGAAACCTTAAGATTTGACTTGAGGGACCTTTAAGGGGATATATTAGGCCAAGTTATTTGAAAGGTGTTTTGCTATAAATCAAAACATGGACACTTCTGAAATACAATTCTTTAAAAAGGGCCTACATTACATTTAGTCATCATGTCTCTTTAATCTCCCAACTTTTTTGTTTCTGACGACCTTGACAATTTTAAGGAGTACTGACTGGTCAGATATTTTGTAGAATGTCCCTCAGTTGGAGTTTTCTGAGGTTTTTCTCATGGTTACAGTGGGGTTATAGGATTTGGGGAGGAAGAACACAAGGGTGTCATTTTCACTACACCTTAGGAAAGATTCATGATCTCAGCATGACTATCACTGACATCAATTTTAATCACCTGGCCAAGATGGTGTTTGCTAGGTGACTATATATAAATTTCCTTTTTTCTTTTTCTGTATTGTACTTTTTTTTAAAATTGTACTTTCTATATTGTGCAAGTTACTAAGCACAGCCCACGTTCAAGAGGTGGGCAGTTAAATAGTAGCTATAAAATTACTTGGAATTTTTCTGTGTAGATGTGCCACTTCTCCCTCATTTATAATCTTTTATATCAATATGGGCTCAGATATTTTGTACTTTGGCTTATAATCCTATGCTACATTATTTTGTTGCTCACACTGTTTCAGCTTTGGCCACTGGGAGCTTTTTATTGGCTTCTGTATCCCTTCAATGTCTCCCATCCCTTGGTTTTTATGCTACCACCTTACTTTCTGGCATTACAAGATGTCCCAGACCTAGCATCAGCCATTTCTTCAAAGAGCCCTGGTTCCTTTTAGTGGATAACGGTGTTAGAAACCAAGCTTTACGAGTGCCTGGCTGGCTCAGTCATTAACGTCTGCCTTTGGCTCAGGTCATGATCCCAGGGTCCTGGGATTGAGCCCCACATCGGGCTCCCTGCTCAGTGGGGAGCCTGCTTCTCCCTCTCCATCTGCCTGCCACTCTCCCTGCTGTGCTGTCAAATAAATAAAATCTTAAAAAACAAAAACAAACCCAAGCTTTAGTTTCTAATGAGAGATTCGATACTGGGTTGTGCCCACTGCTACCGAGTGTTGGCTTCTAGATCCTCTCAGCAGAGCTGTGTACGAACCCATATGGGTCGTCCCCCTTCCCTCAACCCCTGGCAGCGGCCATTCTACTGTGTCTGAACTCGACTGCTCTAGGGACCTCACACAAGTGGAGTCCTACCTGTCCTTCTATGACTGGCTTGTTTCACTTCTAATGTCCTCAAGGTTCATCCGTGTAGTAGTATGTGTCAGAATTTCCTTTCTAAGGTGGAATAATATTCCATCGTGTGTATCTACCACATTGTTTCTGCTTTCACTGGTGGACATAGGTGTATAAATACGTTTGAGTCCCTGCTTTCACTTTTGAGTGTGGTATACCCGGAGGGGGAATTGCTGTTCCTACCTGGGGATTGCGGTTCCTTCAGGACCCGTCCTGTTCTGCAGCGGCTGCACCACCACCACCAACACACAGGAGTTCCAGTTTCTCCACGGTTTGGATGAAAGTCCGACCCATGCTATTTTTGTTGTTGTTGTTGCCTGTGCTTTTGGTGTCTTATCCAATAAACTAGTGCCAAATTGAATGTTACACTCTTTTCCTGTTTTTTTTTTTTTTCCCCGAGTTCTAGTTTAGCTCGTTTGTTTAGGTCTTTGAACAATTTTGAGTTAATCTCTGTATATGTAGTAGTAGAGGTCCCACTTCTTTTCCCTAGCATGTGGGCATCCAATTTTCTCAAGGGATTTGTTGAAAAGACTGTCCGTCAAGCCCCTTCTGGTCTTGGCAGCCTTCTAAAACATCATTAGACCATATATGTGAAGGTTTATTTCTAAGCTCTCCTATTCCACTGGTCTATGTTTTTATACCAGTACCGTACTATTTCTTTTTTTACCATACTGTTTTGATCCCTGTAGCTTTGTACTAAGTTTTGACGTCAGAAGTGAGATCTCCAACTTTGTTCTTTTTCAAGATTGTTTTGGCTATTTGGGTGTCTGCTGAGATTCCATATAAATTTAGGATGGATGGTTCTCTTTCTGCAAAAAATACTGGGATTTTTGATAGGATTACATGGAATCTGTAGATGATTTTGGGTCATACTGGCATCTTAGCAATATTAAGTCTTCCAATTCATAAACACGGGTGTCCTCCCATTTGTTGTGATCTTTAATTTCTTTAGGGAATGTTCTGTAGTCTTTAGTGTACAAATCTTCTGCCTCTTTGGTGGTTTATTCCTAAGAATGGTATTCTTGTTGATGCTACCCTGTGAATAGTGGAAAGCACAATTTTTAAGGAAGACAGACCTAACATGAAGTCAAGGCATTCATGACTTGGTTCCCTTGCTTTTGCGGACAGCTTCACTAATAAGAGATCTTTGGAGTTTTGTTGGGGCAAAAAAAAAAGGCTAAGTAGCTTTATGTGTAAGTCACAATAAAATCTCAAGTGGCTAATTACATATTCTTCCTCACATTCCAGGTAGAGCTGCCTCTTTTCAATTTGATTCAAAACTAGTTATAAAACAGCTTTTGCTAATTTAGGGTAATTCTCCACATTACCTGTAGCACCTAGAACAGTGCTGAAAACCTGTAGGTGGCCAAAAATAAGATGAAGAATCACACACACACACAGTATTACTTAAAGGGAAAAAAACACTCAAAAACCTAGGCTAGAATTATTAGATTTTATTTTTCCCTAGTACTCTTAAAGCTCAGCTTCACCATGTAACAGGCCAGACTTCCGGAATAACAACTCTTTCCCAGGCTATAACCCTTTTGAGGAGAATTTATCAAGTATCATGGTTCCAGGATGTTTCCACCCCAGAATTCTAAACCAGTTACAGAATCATATCTTCTTAGGTCTTAATTGGAATCAACAATCTAGACACATTTAACATAATCAAAATAGCACATACCATTGTTTTTCTTCCCTTGTGGAATGCACTTCCCCCTCTTTTCCCCAAAGGGTTTGTTATGAAGAGATGTTTAATTATCACACTTTCCAACAAACCTACCAGTTCTAATCCTTGGCTCAGAAGAAGGTAGCCTTTATTCAAAAAAATTTAATAAATATTCTGAGCTAATTGATCTCAGCCTTGGACAAATTAAAATTGTTTTACTTTACACCTGACTAAGCTTTGCTTTCAATACCTATCTGCAAAGTCAAACCCTATCTTTAAAACACAATTTTCATTATGACTTGGGAGAGCAGGGAAGGCCTAGGAAGGGAGTTGGCTTTTATTTTGCAGGAGGACATTCTGAAAAGGGCAGATACTTACTTTTGAAGTCATTAAGTGGAGAAATGGCAAATGTTCCTCTTATTCTGATACTGAAAACTTGTAAGGCCAGGACCTTTCTGGTCCTGAAACTATAATAAATTACATTGTTTTAAGTACATTCAAAATTTATATTACTCTTTAATTTCTTTTCCCTGAGTTTGGGTTCACAGTTTGGTAGAGATACTTTAAAGAGGTAGTTAGTGGGGGTGAAGAGAAAACGGTTTATGTCTAGCAGCACCTGGGGATAATATAAAACATCATTTTGATCTCAGTTAACATTTATCTTTCCCCTTTGAATCTGCAAACGTAACAGAAGGAGATGATCATTTTCCTTTTTTTTTTCTTATCTGTATGGACCCTCTCTCCTATTATATCCACGCCAGTATTATCACTGTTCATAAAAATGAAGAGCCCCTCCAAAGACATGTTATAAAATAAAGCCTTCAAGGTGGGGTTGTTTAGATTTAGAAGAGAGAGGCTCAAGTGAGTAACTTTTATTCATACAGTCATTAGGGAAAGTGAGCAAACCTTCCAGCGCCCCCAGCCACTGCCTTTTCTCCCTGGACCTGGCTTATTTAAATCAGTCCTATCAACAAGGGAGTTGATTCTAAGTTCTGGGCTCTAGGAGATCCTGACATCTAACACGGGTGGAGACACCGGTCCAGGTCTTGGCTTCCAGTCTTACGATGGGCTGGTGGAATACTGTTTCATCAGACGCTCGTGGCAGGGATTGCAGACTCGCTCAGGCTTGATACTTGAAGGAAGAGGCAGTTCGTTTGTTGAGCAGCCATTACAGAAAGTTCCTCTGCAGTTCTTACACACATTCTACAAGGAAAAGAGGGAGGTTAGGCAGGGAATAGAAGAGCAGAGCATACGGATGCATGGGATATAAAAGGCCAAATACGGTAAATGCTCAATGCCTCATCAGGTATTGACTGAATGTTTGCTAGGCGCCAGAATCTGACCAAACACCATCTCTGTCTACAACGAAGCTTACCGTCTAATTCTTAGGTCTAAATGAAGAGAAGCAGTGCCACAGAATTCCAAAGAACAGATAATATACAAATAATTTATCTTTAGGGTACTTTCATTCATTACATTCACTTTTAGGGGGGCTAATTCTAAAATCAGTTTGTAAGTACCTAAGAATAGTCCAAATAAGGCAGGCAGTGAGTGACCTAGCAATGGACTGGGTAGCCAGCCTAGGATTACAAATTTTGCCGAGCATGAACCGGAAGTAAAATTCTGGCTACCAGAACACTCACTGTATCTGAACACTTCCTTCACTCTGCCTACTCTAACAAACTGGGGAAGTGCTCTGCCAGAAACCCCTGATGATCCGAGGGGAAAACAAGTGATTTTGGTGGAGAGGGCTCATTTCCCTCAGAGGCTGATTCTCCAAATAATTCAAAGAATCCCCCCCCCCCCCCCCCCCCAACTATTTGATTTGTTCTAAGCAGGATGAAGTATTAGAGGAGTATAGATTTTGGGGCCAAAGTCAGGTTGCAGCCTGTGGGCTTTGCCACTTATGACTTGAGTCAACTTTGAGAAGTGTACTTAAAATCTCTGAGCCCAAGGTTCTTCATCTATAAAATGATGGCACAAAGGAGATAAGCTTTACAACAGGGACTTGGTCTATGCTTGTTCACTTCTCTTTCTCCAGCCCATTCCACACAATAGGCACTCAATAAACATTTAGTTATAAATTTAATCTTTAAAAGTTGTATTTATTTTAATGGGGATTTACTGACATGACTTACTATGACTGAAAAAAAAATACCTATTTTTTAAACAGGTATTTTATAAATGCTTGTTTCTTTTTGCTCTTCTCCCCACTCTGTACTCTACACAGCAAAGTCCCTATTATTGAAAGGGACATCCCTATGAAGAACCTGTTTGGGTCTCACCACTGTTATCTTGGTTCGGCTGCCATCTTCCTGGCACAGCTGACACGTCTGTGGCTTTTCAGAGAGCAGCGGCTGATCCTAAACCACATATTAAGCCAGTTAGTTTCTCTTAGCCCCAGAAATATTAATACTTTCAGAATATTCATTTTCTTAGTTACAAAATTAACAGAACCGCACTACAGACTATCTGGAAGCTAAAGAAACAAATGACATATGGTTCTAACACCTTAATACAGCTCTGGTAATCCCATCAATATCCTTGGAGCTCTTTTTATTTTTATAAAAAAGTAACGTGACTTTATTTATAAAAAGAAAAGTCTAGGATACGAGTGTGAAGTAGAAAGTTAAGAAAAGTCCCGTCCCTCTTGTCCTACTATATCATCAACAATGGAAAGCAGTAGGTTTTTTTTTACATCTCACTGGATAAATGACAGGGTGGCTCAGTCACAGACACATTTATCATCTTTCTCGTGCAGTTGTCATATCCTATTATACTTGCAAAGTATCTTGCAACCATTTATATTTGTCTATTTCCAAGTGATCAAGACGAATTTTTTCTGTTTTATGGAAGGGAAAACTAAGGGAAAAAGAGGTACAGTGAGTTCTCTTAGGTCCCACAGTATGGCAAAGAGAATTTCAAGTAAGAAGTGAGACCTGCTGTTTACTTAGTAAATTGCTCAGAGCTCTGCTACTTCCGGTGACAGTTTCAGGCAAAGGCATGTTTGTTAAGGATGCTGTTAAAAGGATGGGCCCCAGGGGCCTGTGTGCATTTACTGACTTTCCAGGCTGCCTGTGTACAGCTAGGGATAGCACAGCCAACTACGTAATTCATACAAGATGTCAGAACGGGAGAATCCATTACCTGCTCATCCACAGGGTGAGACTGCAGCCTACAATGGAAAATTAAAAACAGGAACAAACAGCAACTTATTATATTTCTATGTGAATCATTTCAAAAGCACAGAAAAAGCAACAACATGGTTCTTTAATGTTGTTGGCACAAGTTGTCAATCTTGACCTCCAAGGAGAGGAAATTTTGGTTGTTAAATCTATTAGCAGAATCTGATCCTTGACCTACATTATGGTTCCTGTTTAAAAACAGACTTGGAGTTATATTGTATGCTTTGTTTTTACTACCAAGAAAATAGTTTAGCATTTGTATCCCAGCCTGTAGAACTCCAATGGCCAGTGCTATCCATTTTAATATCTTTTACTATATTAGTCGACCCATTATATGTCATGTATTCGTCCCCTCTTCCAAATGTCCTTAAAATGTGAACTTCTTCAGCAAATTAATCAGGGTAAGGGGAATGAATGAGACTGTCACAGGAGTACCCATTCAGGCTGAACTATTTCTTCCCGAGACCTAGCTGAGCTCACCCTGATTTTCCCAATTTGGAACAGAATTTAAGAGGAGCAGTTCTGGGGATAATACACCACAGATCCACAGTGGCTCTGAGTCTCCACGGAGTGGCAGTGTGACCACCAGTGTGACCAGGTTTCCAGGCTGTTCCTTGGACCATAATCCCAAGAAACCTGGCAATGTTTTAGGATTGTTGTTCCGGCCAGGACAGGCTTTGGAAGCAGCTATTACGGCGAGCAAAGGAATCAACAAAGAAAACAATGTAAGCAGAGGCCACTTATAGGTGAGACACCTCGCCTCTCTGTGCTCCTCAGTTTTCTCATCTGGAGAATTACATTTTTAAGGAGATAATGAATGTGAAACACACTATTTAAGCTGCAGAGCACAATACAGATAGAAGGTAGTGTTGTCTTATATTCCCATGGCCGAAATCAGAGGCTGGCATGTAAGGTACTCCTGATTGTCTGTAAATGGCTTGGTTTTAGTTTGGAATGGTGCTGATTCTGAAAGGCTCTTTTATGCCCTCATTAATTTTACAGCCTTTCTAGTACCTTTCTGTGGCCCATGCTGATCTGTAGGGTAGTTTAAGGTTAGTCCTGGATTAGGCCGTGCTCTCTTAGGGAGTAAACTTAAAGGCTTTGGAATCATTCTGGCCTTGGAGGTCAAGTACCTGCATAACGAGTTTTTTGTTGGGACTGTGTGATTTTTCTTCTCCAGCAGCGACTTTGCTCAGGTAACACTCTACCTCATTCTTGAGGCATCAAAGCCTGGACAGGGACAGTTGCCAAAAATGTATGCTGTATAGTGCTCTCCAAGCCCCTCTGTGCTATCTTTCTTGTTACTAACCTTTGCTGCTGTTGTTGTAACAGACTGATTCTGGGAGCAGTTTTAGGTTCATAGCAAAACGGAACAGAAAGTACTGACGTTTCCCATACACTTTGCCTGCCCTCCCCCCTTCCCCCAGTATCAACATTCCACACCCGGCGGTGGGGGGCGGGGGGGGGGGAGCGCAAACGATGTGACAATCGATGAACCTGCATTACACATCATAACTACTCAAAGTCTGCAGTTTGCATTAGGGTTCACTCTTGGTGTTGTACATTCTAGGGGTTTGGACAAATGGAGGACATGTATCTATCATTACAGTACCATGTAAGTATTTTCACCATCCTAAAAAATGCTCTGTGCTCACCCATGAATACCCCCGAACCCCTGGCAAGCACTGTTTCCATGGTTTTGGCTCTTCCAGAATGTTATACAGTTGGACCTCCTTCGCTTTTTAATGCCGTGGCACCATGTAACATTTTGTTATATTTCTACCTGCTAAAATAATTGTTAAAAGTCAGTTTCCTTGAAACAATCCTATGGTTTTCATAGTGAGCAGATCAGATGAAGAGTTAAGAAAAAGGCATCAAGTTAAGCTGTTTGAGACCCTTAAGAGAAAAGACACAAAGAAAATGAGAGGATTTATTTGAAACATAGCTGCCTTTCACGTAGCATGTAGGTGGAAACAAGTCATACTCGAGTACATTTAAGAACCTAAGAATTGCTATGATTTGTACTCCGTTCCTCTGTGATACCAATCCAGTAAAGATGAGAAATAATCCCTGAAGTGATAGATAATTTGAGTTTGGGGATTAACCAGGGAAGAGTCAGAGGGCAGCTTGATCACCCTTCTTTCTTCTGAAATGGACTAAGTGGGTTTGGTTTAATATGTGTTCTCTGGTTGATTTAGTCACTCCCCCTTCAAAATGTCTTTCTGGAGTATTAATATTACAAGTCAGTGTCTGGTCTGTGCCACTGCCAATTATATCAAAAGCGCCCTCTTTCCCACCACCCCCAAACAGCGTTATGTCTTCGTTAGTACTTTATTAACAAACACCTGTGGCTTTCGTCCAGGGGCTTTTTTGGTTTAATATTTTCCTCTTGAATTTTGTGCTTCCCATCCTGCCAAGAGAAAACAGCCCAATTTGTTAGTTATTCAGAAGGCTCAACAGTGATGATGTTGCAGACATTTTCTTCTGTACTGTCTTAGCTTAGGTATAAAACTAAGCAGCTTTTTTGTTAGGGAAGGAATTTAACTTTCAAGATATTTTCCCTCATTCTTTGCTCTAAGTAGTTTCTTAACAAATTGTTCCGATAGAGTTTGCAACAAATGATTTTCAGAGTAGATATTTTCCTTCTTAACTCTTGCAATTCAAATAAAATTCAGAATATATCCTATTTATTTACAGAGTGGGCTCAAAGTATCAGTTACGTCTTAGGGTATCTTAGTTACTTCCGTGTATCTACATCTGTCTCCACCCCCGAGTCCCAGCTGGGCTCTGGAAAACTGGGGACACCAAGCACCACCGTATCGAGCAGACTGTAATCCTCTGGCACTCAGTCAAGTAGCTGCCACGATGTCACGACAACTTACGCAGCCCATACAACCTGAGGAGTTTTCTACTCTGAAGGACCGATGTCAAGTTCCAAGCTGCATTTCTACCGAAGCTTGGAAGCCCTGCCTGGGCAGTTTTTAGTGACAAATTCTTTCTGTGGCACACACACACTGCTGTCTGTCCTGAGCTGCCGTCCATCAGCCTCCAAAAATAGAATGCACGTTCTTAGACCCCTCGTGTCAGGGAAAGGAGGTTAACGCAGTATTTACACTCCTGGAGCCTCTACTGCAGGGCAGTTCAAGACTGAGGAACATAGGGCCTCACTGGAAAAGCAGGGGAAGATCGGACAAGAATGTGAGTAAGTCTCCGTAAGCCCTGCTAAGTAGATTTCACGGTTGCTAAACTAAACTAATAAAGATGGCATGCTACAAAAACAGTGGTATTTTGCACACTTTAAATGAGTAGTAATGAGTACTATATAATACATTTCTATTTACCATTATTTGCTATTCTCCAGCAAATTGGCATCCCTCTAGAAATGTTAAATAAGAAGCTTATACATTTGTCCTGCTTTGTTATATATAATATAAACAAAGAAGCTACTTTTTTCCTGTGTTTGTCTTTGAGTAAGTATTCCATACTTTTCTGATTTTACTGTTTGAAGAGGTTGGCTCCTGTTTCCTGGGTCCCAGAGATGGTCTTATTCAACTTTAGCTTCCTCACCATTATAGGAGCTGGGGGTCTCTCTCCTAAGACTGTTGTGTAGAAACTTCTACTGCTGTTCTTTAGACATTCTGTATTACTTTCTTTTCCCCAAGCAACTCTAGTTCCCTCTTGTTCTAATTTTCCCAAGAGAAAAGTACCTTGAGTATACTAAAACTGAAATCCTCATGATTCTGAAAAAGGCATACAGAAGCAAATCCACATTTAAGACAATTCTGTCAAAGGGAAATTCAGAGTTGGGAAGGATTACTATAACATATTATTAAAGATACTAGCCAGCAGAAGTCCAAGGAACACAAGTGTTTGTTAAGACACCCAAATAATCTTACTTAAAGTGAAAGGGATAAGAGGGTCACTGGAAATCATGGTTATGAGGCCTCTTTTCCATGTGAAATCAAGAGAGTATCTAGAGGTAGACTGAGAATCAAGGCCTTGTGTTCACTCTGGGTCCTGTCTGCAATCTACATACTCGAGGCCACAGCATTAAGCTTGTGTTCCCAGAGAGAAAACTGTCCGGCCCATCAAGGTAGCCTCTAAAAATTAAGTAAATGACCAAGGGAATAATCCAATATTACCGTTTTGGGTTCTGGTTTCTGAGAAACCTTTCCTGGGATGCTCCTGTTGTTCTGTAACCTTCTTTCTCTTTCCAGTTTTAGTTCTAACTCAAGCTGGTGCCTGGGATGGGCGGGAGAGGAAAAGGATCAAAATTTGGATTTCTGCACTCATATTCTCTAAAGAATGCCAAACCCTTTTCTTAAAGCTCAGCAATTAAATTTTAATACTTGATTAATAAAAAGTTACCAGATATATATGGACAATCAGGTTTTAAGGTGTTAAAACACAATAGTAAAACCAGTAACACTAAAATACAGATAATGTTTAATCTTTCCTGGATAATTAAGAATGTACTTTAAGAGTGGCTCAGTCGGTTTTAAGTGTCTGCCTTAGGCTCAGGTCATGATCTCAGGGTCCTGGGATCCAGCCCCACATGGGGCTCCCAGCTTAGCAGGGAGTCTGCTTCTCCCTCTGCCCCTCCCCCTGCTCATGCTCTCTCTCTAACAAATAAATAAAATCTTAAAAAAAAAGGACGTGCTTTAAGATCTCCCAGTGCCTAAGGGTCACCACTCTGAATTATCAGTATTTAAGAGTAACTCTTAAAGAGTTGTAGTCAACTGAATGACATTTAGTAGTATTTACTATAATTAAAAGACAGTATTTACAAAATTTCAGCAAGAAACAGTAAGAAATCACCAACACTGTCGTCCCATTTCATCTTAATTAGCTGGTCTCTCTTTAATGTTCAATGCCCAGTTCCACTGCCAGCCACTAGTGTCCTTAGTAGCCATGTGCTTTTATATCCAACAACAAAGTTCTCTTTGTTTGAAGTCAGTGGCTTCAGCAAAGAATTGAGTCTCATTTGACAGGCAATATGGAAGAGTGGTTAAGGACTCGGAGTCAGAGACAGACTTTTAGAGTGCTGCCACTTACTAGCTGAACTGTGTCAATCTGGACAAACTGAACCCATTAAGCTTAATTAATTTCATCTGACAATGGGGGTAAGACAATTACCTACTAACAGGGTTGATGGGAAGATGTTAGGACCAAATGCCTGTGTAGTACTTTGTAAAGTTCGCAGCACACAGTAAAAATTTAGGGAATACTATTATTATCAGTGTTATGTTGGCTATTAACTCTCATTCCTTTCTATTTATCTGGGACCTTGCGTTCTAATTTCCTCCTTTGATGGCAAAGCATGTTGACAAACTTTGGAAATGCTGATATATGCAAAGCTTCCTGAATGCTAATTCCAGAGAAAGGATGTTGCCAAGGACAGAACGGAGAGGGCTGGCTCAGGGTTCCTCCTTCTCTTGCTGCTAGCCTTAGAACTAACCCCCCCCCTCCGCACCCCCCTCCCCCCGGGGCAGCTCCTGGCACCCTTTCTTCACCGCTGCCTGGTGAGCTCCTCTACTTCCAGCTGCAGACTGTTGATCTTGTCTCCGAAGTCCTGCTTGAAGAGACGGTTGTCCAACTCGGCAGACTGGCGGCCTCGCTCAGCCTGGCGCAATCTGGATGTGAGCCATATGAACTTGTGATAAAAAACAAAAGCCATGGTGGGGAGGAAGACCAAGCTTACAACACAAAATAAAGCAACCCAACGAAGAAGGCGTGGAGAGACAGAGGAGAGGGGAAAAAAAAAAAAAAGCTTTGCAGGACACAGGGGAAGAAATTATGGGGGGGGGGGGGGGGGGGGGGGGGGGGAGATGGAGAAGAAACAAACTCTAAAGAAAAGCAAGATGAAGGTGAACCAGGCAGAGGAAAAGTTGATTTTCCATTTTTTTTTTATTCTAGTACTACAGTTTACAGCCATTAGATGATAAACAATAAAACATCACTTTTTAGAAAATCCATATCCAAAGCCAACACAGTCCATTAAAGTTAAACCCACTTTTTCGTGTTTATTTCCTAATAGGTCTGGTACCTTATATTTCTGCTTTACACACATAACTGGAACTTGCAAATGGGCAACTACTTTCTTATATGTGAAATTAGAACATTTTCCTGGTCCTTTCCCTACACCACAACTTATATTAAATCACTGACATTGTACATTAACCCTTACCTAGGCTTTGAGTTCTTCTCTAAGGAAAAGCCTTTGTCAGAGTTTGGCCGTCTCTTTCCTTTTCCATTCCTACCAGGTGGTGTGTGACCAAGTGGACAAACAACTCAGCACTGGGCCTATGTAAGATTCCTGATCATATTCTCTAAAAAATTCTAATGAATGTTTTCTTCTATATATCCCATAACTTTGCACCTATAAAAGAACCATGTTCTAAGGGGTGAAACATCTGGGGCTCTATAGAATAGAATTGGAAAGCATGCTACCTGTAGTCTTTAAAACGTTTTATTTTAGTGGTTGAGCACTCTTTCCAAATGCTCATAGAAAAGGCAACTCATCACCACAAAAGGTTGATGAAGATAAGAATAGGTGCAAAATTATAAGAACTAAAATAAGTTCAAGAGCACACGTTATTCCGTGAGGTTGGTCATATGCTCTTTGACTTGACTTTGGTTCAAGTCTGTAAGGACCTATAGAAGCACGCGTGAAATCTCTTACTCTCTTAATTCTGGTTTTTCCAAGAAGAAGGTAAAGAGTTTCAAAAGCTGGAAGCAAAGGGGGGTTATCTTTGTTCCCACCTAAGCAGCTGAAATGCTGCAAATCATAACAAAATGAGAAAAAATATTTTTTTTTCTGCCAAGACTTTTTGAAGGAATGAAGGCTTATGTAAAGCCTGTTCCCCCAAATCAAAAGTCATTAAAAAAAAAAATCCAAGTATTTATAGGATTATTTACAATGTAAAGCCTAGAAAGGGGAGTAGAACTGTGGTCACTTAGAAAAAGAAGCCCTGCTAATTACTATGCTTGGATACTTACTGGGAATTTTTATTTTTAGACTAAATAATAAAGAGTTTATCATGTATCTGTTTCCTATGCTGAAATGGTTTTCTAATAATTAGATTGTTAGTTTCCCAGAGACATTAGCAAATCCCCATCTGAACAGAAAGTAACAGAAACTCTTAAGTAAATGTCTCTAGCAAGAAATGACAGGTGGGAAACCATCACTCATGTCTATACCTTGTTGTCTTTACTCCAAAAGGAAAAGCAGAATAGATCTGAAAATTGTGTAATGTCGTGTTTTTTGTTTTTGTTTTTATGGGAGACGAGTTTTTTCATTAAAATTATTCTCTCTGAGCTACCTAAATAGGAAGTGGAATTGCAGGAAAATGGCAGAGGTAGAAGATGACAAATATTAGGAGGGTTTTCCAAGCTTCCACATTATGTTATCATAAGTTACCTAATCACTAACTTTATCTCTATGTACTTTAAAGAAATGTAAGGATGTGGGTACCCCCCCCCCCCCAAAGTCACTAAGGCAAAAAAGTTGCAAGCAATCTTGGTTATTGAGAACAGAACTGTAGTGAAATACTAAGTACTTATCCGTGGCTTGGGGAGTAAACCTACATAAGGAAAGTGGAAAGGGACCATGGCCTAGGAGACAGAGCGACTGTAGAAGAGTCCAAGTCCATACGGCTGTCACCTGTGGTTCATTACACTGCAAGGCAGAGCAGGCTCGCTGGTACGGACAGCGCACCTAGAATCTGATATTATCTGGGCCTGGGCTGTAAAGGCATCAATAATATATGCACAGAGCGTCCATTCCCTAGGCTGTTTTTTTTTTTTTTTTTTAATGGTGTGTTTATTTATTGGTCAACATTTAAATGGTGTGTTTACTTATTGGTCAACAAAGTCATTTCTCAAAGTTTACTTGGCAATTAATTAAGAACTTATACTAAATGTTCTAACTCTGGGGAGAAAGTAAAGAAGAAAAAACCCACGGCCTAGATATCAAATTGTTTTTTTTTTTAAAGTCCAACAAATTCAGAGTCAATTTTTGGTGACATTTTATGTAGAATCAGAGCTTAAATGTAATAACTTTCAGATTTCTTTCTTTACAATTAAGTTGTACATCAGACTTGCGAGGTGACCAAATGCAAATGCCTAATGATGTTTTGGGATCAGTTTATTTGCTGCACTATTTAAGGTCTTTGCCTGTTTCACCAAATCCTTTTCACTAAATTAGTAAAATAAAAATAAAAATGGAGTGAAAGGTGAATGAGAAAATGAATAAATGGGAAAGACAAAAATAGCAAGAGAATAAGTCAGCTTAATACTTGAAGAAGTCATTATTTTAGTTCTGTCTACTTCAAATGCCAAGTCAAAAAACTATTGAAAAATAATTCTATGCAACATTTCAAAAACCCAATTTATGAACACCAAAATTAATTTGTTAAATCATAAACATATAACTGCTTACGAGCAAGCACTTAGGGAACTTTCCAGATGGACCGATACCTTTTTATTTAAAATCAGCCAAATCAGAAGTTTCAAACGTATTTACTAATTTGCAATAACTTGTGAGTTACCATTAATATGCAGTGCCATTCAGGACGCTCCCTGGTCAAGAATTATGTAAATAAAACCAGTCATCCATTCATTTGTTCATTCATGCATCTGCTAAGTGAATGCCGTGTATGTTCATGGCACTAAGACAGATCCAATGAGGGAACTTAAAAAATTCATTAAGTAACCTGGAGGAACTCACACTCTCATCAGAAGATACATCTATAAAGGGTTATAACGTGGGGCAGAAGGTGACAAGGAAGCAGCATGGACAGGTATGGATGTAAGGCTATGGGAATTCCAAGAAGGACAATGGGTAGATTATTTTTATCTGAGAAGCAGCATCAGCGGAAGCTTTAGGAGAGGCGGTGGCATTTGAGCCTGAATGTACAAAACGGATCTGAAGAACAAGGCAGTGGATGAGGAATGGCCTTCCTAGCTGGTGGAGCTATTAGGCAAGGGACGGATGGAAAAAGTGCAAGCGTGTGCAGAGGCCTGCAGTCGTGCAGTCTGGCCCAAGTGAAAGAAGGGTGATCAGTGGGTGTTCAAGGCGGCAACACAGAATGACTGGCCACGCGTCATGTTCCTTCAGTCTTGAATTCTCGGCCATTTCTCTTGGCAGCTAAGTCACCACAAAGGAAATGGCGGTTTCAGCCAAACAGAAACAGAAGTAGCACAGGGAGAGGATGTGTTTCGGGCTGACTGAAATGTAGGTTCCAGACGGAAAGAGCTGGTCAGAGGATGAAAACCCAAGACTGGGTTTTTAGAGGGGGACGGAGCTGGAGACAGACCTAAGATGGTGGGCAGGGGTGACAGTGGACACTACAGAGAAAGAAGAGAGCAAAGGGAGATAGGAGGGAGGAGAGAAAGGAGTTCAAGTGTTGGAAGGGCCTTCAGTATCCTGGCATCACTAGCATCAGTGCATTCCAAGAATTTGGTGATGCAGAGGAAAACAACGACTGCAAACATATGTAGAAGTGCTTTCAGAGCCTGGCTGGCTCGGTCGTTCAGCGTCCGCCTTCGCCTTCGGCTCAGGTCGTGATCCCAGGACCCTGGGATCAAGTCCCACATGGGGCTCCCTGCTCGGCGCGGAGCCTGCTTCTCCCTCTGCCCCTCCCCCCTTGTGCATGCATGCTCGAACTCTCTTTTTTTTTTTAAAGATTTTATTTATTTATTTGAGAGAGAGAATGAGAGAGAGAGAGCACATGAGAGGGGGGAGGGTCAGAGGGCGAAGCAGACTCTCCGCCGAGCAGGGAGCCCGATGCGGGACTCGATCCCGGGACTCCAGGATCGTGACCTGAGCCGAAGGCAGTCGCCTAACCGACTGAGCCACCCAGGCGCCCATGAGAAGGGATACTATTTCTTTTTTTTTTTTTTAAAGATTTATTTATTCATTTGAGAGAGCGAGAATGAGAGAGAGCATGAGAGGGGGGAGGGTCAGAGGGAGAAGCAGGCTCCCCGCCGAGCAGGGAGCCCGATGCGGGACTCGATCCCGGGACTCCAGGATCACGACCTGAGCCGGAGGCAGTCGCCTAACCGACTGAGCCACCCAGGCGCCCCATGCTCGAACTCTCTTGCAAAAATAAATAAATAACATCTTTAAAGCCCAAATAAATAAATAAATAAAATCTTTAAAAATAAAAACAGTGCTTCCATCCTTGTAGGTCTCCCTCCTCCAACATGACATTGAAATGGGATTATATCAGAGGGTTACCATTCTGCTGTTCAAAACAGTCAGGGAGGCTGAGGTTTCTTAAAAATGTTGTCAGTGACATCTTAGAGAAACACAAAATTTAACTGGCTTTCTACCAGCATGTCTGGTGTTAGGTTGGGAGAATTTCATACACTTTGCTTGCCAAATGCATAGCACATTCTCTTCCCTTCCAGCACTGAAAGCCCAAGATGTTTCACTCAAGAAACAGCACTTTTACCTTTGTTCGAGTTGTTTGATGGTAGCAGCCATCTGATTAGTCTTCTCTTCCAAACGACTGTTTAGTTCACTTTTCTGTTTTACTCCTAAGTCTGAACTCTGTTATGGAAAAGAAGTATGAGTGATGGGCATAGAATATAAAATCCTGAAATAAATCACACATGCCTTTTGAACCTAATGGTAAGTGTGAAACAGAGAAACAGAAATGCTCACATATTTGTATATCAGTTAATTCCCAAATGGAGAAAAACAAAAAGCAACGTTTAAAATTAGTACTGCTATATGCAGTTTTGTCACAGAAATGAACATCAGAAGGTTCATCAATAATCATATTTCAGTATAAGAACTAATGGCATATTGCTCAGCAAAATCAGTCCGTCAGAGAAGGACAAATACCACATGATTTCACTCATGTGTAATTTAAGAAACAAAACACATGAACATAGGGGAAGGGAAGGAAAAATAAAACAAGACGAAATCAGAAAGGGAGACAAACCGTAAGAGACTCTTAACTCTAGGAAACAAACTGAGGGTTGCTGGGAGGGGGGGTAACTGGGTAATGGGCATTAAGGAGGGCACATGATGGAATGAGCACTGCGTGTTCTATGCAACTGAAGAATCACTAAAGTCTACCCCTGAAACTAATAACACACCACATGTTAAAAATTGAATTTAAATAAAGAATGACAAAAAAAAAAGAGCTAATGGAATATATAAGTCAGTTGACAGGTTAGGCTGGAGTGTAGAAATTATCTTATAGGATAAAAAAGACCTGTTTCCCCACTACAATTTGAAAAGTAGCCACGGCTTTCCAGAACAGCAACACAGGATCCTACGACGGGCTGATTCCTAAAGTGGTTTATTGGCAGCCAGCCTCAAAATGAGATGTGACTCTTCCCTCCTGTATGTCAAGTGTGATTCTAGAGAACAAGAGGGGCAGGGGGAACCCTGGGAGTTGAGAGAGCCAGTGAGCATATCCCTCTTATTTGCCCTACCTGCAGCTTAAAGGCAAGTTCATGCTTGAGAGCCCTGAGGTCATCCAGCTGCTGTCGCAGCGACACCAGGGCGTCCTGCTTCTCGCAGACATCCTTCTCCAGCATCTTCATAGCTAATTCCATCTCCTGTCTCATGCTGATCTGGATCTCCAGTTCTTTTTCAACATCCTGCCCCCAAAGGTAAATAAATTGCTTACTCTCTCTTTCCTCAACGAAGTACAAACTATGAAATGCCACAGGAAAAGGTGTAAATTCCAACACTCTCAGGTCTGAATATTTGGGCAAAATAGCTACAAGCTATCATTCAATGCAGAGATATTAACAACTAAAATAATAACTAGGATAATTATAAAAACATTTACTCAATAATTTGTAAATCCAAAAAACTTGGTGGGCCAGAGATAATGCTATTTAGTATGTCTAAAATAGATACATACTTGCGGCACTTCATTACAGTGAGACAACTGATGTCATGTCCTATTACAGAAATGTATATAAAGTGCTACCGTAGCCAGCATTAAAATGAAGCACGTGCAATTCTCTTCATTTTGAATGTTGACGTCATAGTCAAGAGCCCAAGGAACCCAAAAGATATTCTGGGTCGCCAGGGTAAACGTCTCAATAAGTGGGAATGATCGATATGACTAACTGAATTTTTATATTCACTTAACATGAAACCCCTTTTTTGGTTCAATCATTATTACTGCAACATGACTTGGAGGATCAAAGATACAACGACCTGAGGTTCTTCTGCATCCATGCTGTTCCCTGGGGCATTCTAGGACCTACTTGCTTGGTTTCTTTCCTTTTTGAACAAACATGTATCTTTTCGTGACAAAAGGATGTGGAAAATTTTGTGTCAGATTTTAAAGTCACATGTGCCACTTAATTGAGGTGCTCCTCTGTGCACGGTTAGCTTGATTAAATCAGATTGCTTCTGAAAATGCTGACATATTTTAGGATCTTCCATATAGAAAGTATTTTGAGATCTAATCCATAAACACGTAGAAGGAAAATGATAATTATTTCAAGGATGTTAAAATTATATTGCTATCTTCTCAGAACATCTGAAATTCTATACACTGTTAGGTGGTGATAATTTTAGTACAAACCAGATCACCTTTATTTTCAGGCTCCTTCCTATTTTCAGAGATACTACTGGTGAGGGGAGATCCTTTTGTTTGTCATATCATCAAAATTGCAGGAGGAGTTAATTTACCAATACCAGGGATGTATCAATATACTAACACTTGGATAAAATCTATTACAGGAGTATTATTCATTATTATACATTTATACACACACACATACATCCTCCAAGGAGACCTATCAGAATCTTTGCAGGAGTGAGGACTGAAGTAGGAGTGGGGAATCACAAAGTTTAGAAGAGTAAGTTCCCCATATACCTAATGTTCTTATAACACAAACTATAAAAGCAAAAAAAAAAAAAAAAGATTGGCAAAAATCCTGTTGGCTGTTGAGAGTACTCAGAAAATGGACTGGGAAAGCATTATAGGGAATATGGGTTAAAAAGAGTGAGAAACATACACCTGAAACTAACGTAACACCGTGTGAACTACACCAAAAAAAAAAATTAATTAAAAAACAAGTCACAGAAGCAACTGAAGTATTGCAAGAGTTACAAAAGACCTCTGTACGAACAACATTCTCTTCAGCAAATAGTGTGATATGGAAAAATCCACCCTAAGACTTAGCTAAGAGGGCTTCCTCAATGTCATTTCAGTTGAATCCGATAATTAAAAATTTTCTACAGTTTTCCAATATGCAAAATCCACTGTATTCATCAATAAGCAACTAGCCTTTCCTACGGAAGAAGGTAATATCTTTCATAAAGAGTGTTGAGCACTACATCCGAAACTAATGACGTACTCTATGTTGGCTAATTGAATTAAAAGAAAAAAAAAAAAAGGAAAAAAAGAGAGTGTTTTATGTAAGTAATGTCCAGTGAAGGTAAAAATCAACCATATGAAAATTTGCCTTTATGTCTAATTATATTCATAATGTACTCAAAATTAAAAAAAAAAAAAAAGAGTGAGAAACAGTTTTTTAGGATCTACAAAAATTTTTTGGCCCAGTACTAATGTTCCTGAGCCTGGTCTGTAAGATCAAACGTCTAAGTGGGCTTTTATGTTTAATGGGTTCCTGAACTACTAGAACATAAGTGAAGTTTACCAGTCGCAATTGTGTCTCCTCCTTTAAATGCTTTCTGGCTTCACTCAGTGCTTGCCCTTCTGCAGTTCTGTCCTGCTTAGGACCCTTGAAAAGATAAATAAAATAGTATATATATATATATATATATATACACATATATAAGGATTTAGAAAAATCTATATAGAGTTAGCTGACACTAGGGAAAATGATTATATTTTATATTTAATTAAACAGGTATAACAATGAATGAAGACAACAAAGAAATGGAAGCAGCTTAGAAAATAAAAAATTCTCAGCAGAACTGGGTTTTCTTGCCATTTAGTTTAAAGTCCTAAGATAGGTTACCAAATCAAGTGCAAGAAGTCTTAAAAGCCTCTAAAAACAAAGTGACATTTACTGTAAAATGTGAATTGGGCCAAAGGTTCAAATGGTAATATATTCCTTCTCCAGAGATCTCACATTTGGAGTCTCCAACCATCCAGAGAGATCATAGCTCAAAGTAAGTAGGTCATCAGAAAATTCTTCTGAGCAGTCACAGTTGTTTTCACAACGTCCACATGTTAAAGTCAAACCCATTACTCAGAGAGAACTACTCTAGTCCCCACTCAGAGCCTAGCTGCTTACTCTTTCAGAACAATTTTAATAACCCTGGATATTTGGATTCCGAGGTCACAGAAGAAGAGAAGCATGCAGATAAAAGGGAGTGGGGAGACACTAATACCAACAGCAGTAAGAAGCAAGAGATGCCAATGAGATCAAAAAAGCAGAGAAAAAGCACCCAGAGCAATCTGGAAACATTTAAGTATAGGTGCTAGAAGCTCTATCAATTCCAACAGGCCCCCAAAGTAGCGTCATTTTAAGTTAGCATGGAATTGCCGATGTTAATAATTAGGATCTTTAGTCATCATAAACAGCTAAATGTGTTAAATTATGTCCTTTACTTAAGACTGCTTAGGATTGTGCAGTACATAAAAAGTTTGCAAAAAATCCGTGTAGACATATATCAGAAGTTTGATACTTAAGGGATTAAGTTATTTAGAAAACTCATTTACATGGTAACTCCCAGTGGTACCAAATAAACACTCCTTACAAAGCAGTAACATGATCTCAAAACGATGGTATATTTAATATAATAAATATAACACTTAAATATTGTACAAATCATGAGTACACAATAAGACATTAAATTAGCCTGGTTCTTGAAGTTTCTCAACAGATAGAGGTGGCGGTGAAGCCAAGGAGCATCTGTGGGAGGAACCTCACACCCACAGAACCTCCATCATTACCCGATTCTGCATGGAGTCTCAGTAAAAAGAGTGTGCTTGGTATGTGCAAGTGTTTGCTGCTTCCAAAGAGTCCTCTAGAGTAGAGGTCCCCCTCCCACTGCTCACATGTTAACACACTCTCTAGGAATATTTTATAAATCCAGTAAGGTTAACCTTCCGATTGGATTCCAATATGTAGGAGCTTTCCTCTTTAACTCGTTCCATTTCTTCTTGTAGGGTAATAATCCTATTGTTTGCAACTGCAAGCTGTTGAAAAAAATTTAAAAAATTTTTTAATCTTTTTTTTAGCACAGGATAATTCATGATCTGCTAGGATATAATTTTCAGGCTTGAATATTCTTAGAAGGAAAGAAGGTTATCTATAACCACATAAAAATGTTCTTATTGTATGAGAAATTAGGAAAAGTACTTTTAAACTAGATTAGATAAAAATAAAAAATATCTCCTATTGTTGCTTTTTGTGTAAACTCTTTTTCAGTACCAAAATGTTAACTTAAGGTTGTTTACCTCAAGGGTGTTCTCATGGGTAACTTATATTTAGTTATAATACCTATTTCTAAAATGTTTAATGAAGAGGTCATGTCATGCCTTGGGACTCATAAACCCTACATAAGACCTTTGATAGATGATTTTTAAGAGTAAAGAAATGAAACTTCAAAGTTCTCACTCTAAAAGATGCCATTAAGTATTGAAGAGATTTGTCATTTCAGTGCCTGAAAAGGTAAGGTAATGTTATTAGCAGTATATTGCTCAGGGGAGACGTTTATATCCGCATTCCACAGGAGGGAAAAGTAAAGTGGAAACACTTTTTCCTCTTCCACACCTGTTAACCTTGATTTCCCACAGAGAACATGGAAGAGCCTGAGTAAGCGTAGGAAAGGCCCTCAGCAGGCTCCTCTCGGCCAGGTTAGTCTCCCTTTACACGATCTCCTCACGAGCACTGGGCACAGGTTCTGCTTGGTCCCTGTTCTCGTGCCTAAGTACTGAGGAGCCGGGGCTCAGGCATGCTTTCTAGAGGCAAGTCTGGAGTCCATATGTCCCTCTCTGCTCCACGGGCCTAACAGTGCAGAAAAAAGTGAACTTTGGACAAGTGGGCCTTTAGATCCAGAGACATCCTCCAACAGGTTCTCCCAAGACCTTAACATCAGAGAAAGTATCAGGAAACTATGGCTGTGCATCCCAGTGGGCCTTCTAATTCAGCTTTACAGTAATAAGTGGACACTTACGTACCTTCATCTGTTTAATTCTTCTCATTTTATCATACTGGTTCAGAATTCAGCAGAGGAAAAGAGGGGCTTTGATTTTTGTTTTTTATTGGCCCTCTTAAATCCAAAATATAAGGAAATGGGAAAAGACAGATCTGATTTGTCTTATCTGTTCTTTATAAAGCCTACACACAGGGCTTACCTGTCTCTAAAAATTCAAAGTTTCAAGAAAATAAATGTTACTGGCAAAGTAAGTACATGAATGAATAAATTAATATTGGTAATAAAATAAATCTAGATCAGGAGGACAAGTCCTGTGACTGAGGGAATAAAATTAATGACCATATTTACTGGCTGCTTTTGGTGTGTCAGGCACTGGCCTAGGTCCTTACGTATTATCATTCAATTCCCGCAAAAACGTTACTATTATCATTCCCAGTTTAGAGAAGACAACCAAGAAACAGAGGCTTAAGTGATCGGCCAGGATGAGAAAGTTAGCAAGTGCCGGAGCTGGGACATGAACTCAGGTAGCCGAGCTCTAGAGCCCATGCTTCACTGTGGTGCCATATTGCCTCAACAGAGTAGCAGCCGACTCACACTACACTTCTTCTTTTTTTTTTTTAATGATTTTTTTTTTTTTTATTTATTCATTTGAAAGGGAGAGAGACAGAGAGAGCACAAGCAGGGGGGAGAGGCAGAGGCAGAGAGAGAAATAGGCTCCCCGCTGAGCTGGGAGCCCACGTGGGGCTCGATCCCAGGACCTGGAGATCATGAACCGAGCTGAAGGCAGACACTGAACCATCTGAGCCACCCAGGTGCCCCCACACTACAACACTTCTAATCAGCGTATTTCAAAAGCTTTGTAGGGTAAAATTCTAAGGATCATTTCCATTAAGCTTTTTTTTTTTTAATTTAAAGATTTTATTTATTTATTTGACAGAGAGAGAAGAGAGCGAGAGAGCACAAGCAGGGGGAGTGGGAGAGGGAGAAGCAGGCTCCCCGCTGAGCAGGGAGCCCGATGCGGGGCTCGATCCCAGGACCCTGGGATCATGACCTGAGCCAAAGACAGACGCTTCACCAACTGAGCCACCCAGGTGCCCTTCCATTAAGTTTTAATATAATTTAAGAATCTACATCCAAAAGTGAAGCCCACAGAGCTAGTAGTAAGGAAGGTGTTTTAAAGTTATAGCAATGAAAATGTTCTGAAGAAAACTGTTTAAAGGCATCTTCCTGACTAGTGCTTGAACTTGGTTTTATTTAAACCAAATGTATGCCATGGTATAGAAGAGGATAGTTATAATAAGAAATAGATTAAGATATAGATAAGATAGGGGAGCCTGGGTGGCTCAGTCGTTAAGCGTCTGCCTTCGGCTCAGGTCATGATCTCAGGGTCCTGGGATCGAGCCCCACATCGGGCTCCCTGCTCGGCGGGGAGCCTGCTCCTCCCTCTCCCACTCCCCCTGCTTGTGTTCCCTCTCTCGCTGTGTCTCTCTCTGTCAAATAAATAAAATCTTAGACAAAAAAAAAGATATAGATAAGATAAACAAAGTCTTTGCCACCTGGAAAATTTTACTTAAGATTTTTCATAGAAACATCTAATGCTATTGAAGAAAAAAATATGTGGCTTAGCCACTGACAAATTAAAAAATTTCTTTACTAAACGGAAGCAAAACACGAGGTTAATTTTTATTCTTATTTTGGGGACTTTCCTAAGGGTTTTCACATATATATTCTGTGATCTTCAGAGTAACTCTAAGGCTGAAAGGAGAAGTATAAACACCCTCAACTGCCAGGCAGGGAACCGGGCCTCTTGGCGGTCAAGTGACTTACTTACTCAGAAGCACATGATTTGTAAGCAGCATGACATGCAATCAGGGATTGCTGGCCTTCTGACAATGCTCTTTAAATTATCTACCCTACCTCCCCAAGGAGAAAATAAGGCCCGTGAGGGTGGGAGCTTGCCAATCTGGCACACATAAGCCAATGCACACAGAAATCTTTGTCTAGCTCTAGCACATCAGCAGTACCAAAATAAATGTCTGTTGAATGAACGAGTGATGAGTACCAAGCTATTTGCTTCCACTAGTGCACACTAAACTGTATGTCAATCAAAGAATATCCAAAACACATACCTCCTCTGTCAGTTTAGTGTTGGATTTTTCTAATGCATCCACTTTTGCCTGAAGATTGTTTACTGTAGCACTAAAAAGAGAAGAAAAAAGATAATGGTTTCTCTTGAAAAATAGAACAACATCCTGTACTACCCATGTAAACATCCATCACAGGTATCATCCATCGTCTAATGTCCACAATTCATGGTGGACTTGCAGGCTCTAAGACAGTTCACAAGTGGCTGTGGATCTTACCTGTTGTACCCTTGGCACTGAACTCTGTACTTAATAAGCACTTGTTGGATGAAATAAAAGAGCGGATCCACTGCACTGTCAACTTTAAAGTTTACTTATATGTAATAATCAGCTACCCGAATTAAGTGCTTGCCACACACCAAGCACTTTTCTAAATTATTTTATTTGCATTATTTCATTTACTCCTTTCAACAACCCTATGCAGTAGGTATCCCTAAATATAGATAAAGAAACTGAGGCATGAAAAGAGTCAGTAACTGTCATGTTTCTATTTCACTATCAAATATAAGTGTACTTTTGCTTGACTAACATCTCCATAATTCATTGTAGTCATTATTAGTTCTTGGTCCCCAGAGAAAATATACTTCAATTGTTCTTGAATTTTCTAGCTGAAACCAAGGCTATTCAAAATTTATTTATTTATTTATTTATTTATTTAAAGATTTTATTTATTTGACAGAGAGAGACACAGTGAGACAGGGAACACGAGTAGGGGGAGTGGGAGAGGGAGAAGCAGGCTCCCCACTGAGCAGGAGCCTGATATGGGGCTCGATCCCAGGACGCTGGGATTATGACCTGAGCTGAAGGCAGATGCTTAACAACTGAGCCACCCAGGCGCCCCAAGACTATTCAAAATTTATACTGATACTGGTATAATCATATTATAGGTCTTACTTAAATTATCTTTATAAGAGAATTATAAAAAAATAATAATCGATGTATTAATTTTTCAGAATTATTTGACAGTCTTTAGCATAACAAGAACATCAATGTACTTGAGAATACCAATAGACCGTTTCATGTTCTGGACAGTTCTGAAAAATAGTGAGTATTTGGTAAATTAACGATAGTGACGGTGAAGAGAGGGTAAGTTAATACTATCAATTCAATGTATAAATGAAAAATGCAACGGACCAACATGATACAACTAATCTAAAGGTACTAAGGCAATGAGTGGTTTGCCCACAATTGGTCTTGAAATATGTGGTTGGATCTACTGAACCAAGAGGGCTGCCACTTTCAACTGCGTATGTCACATGTTTAAGAATTCTTATATACTTAATCACTAGAGTTGTAATTACTTACTAATCTTATACTGCCTTTCACTAAAGGTCACCAAAATAGTTAAATGACATTTAATTTAGTGCCTCGCTCAGTGCCTGGCAAGCAGGAATTCTATGTATTTTTGTTGAGTATCGCCTGAATTTATCCTCATGGCTCATCAATTTACTCTTCCTTTCCTTCACAACAAAATCCCCAGGAAAGTAAAAGTATTTATTCATTCTTTACTTTAGATGTCTGTTGAGTTCTTCTACATAGTTCTTCTGATCCAGAATTGCAGTAATCTGGCCATCTCTGGGGTGGGGTGGAGTGGGGAATAGAAATAAAATAAGTAACATTAGAAGTACCAAGATCCTCCCTTCCCCAATCTTTTCATATAACATAGAAAGAAAAACCGTAGCACAGATACACTGAATCAAAAGATAGACCTGATGTATAATGTCTCCAAGAAGAATGACTCAGATACTTAAAAATGAAACAAAAAATTCCCCACATTAAAAAGCCTTTATTATAGCTTACATACCTTAATAATTTAGGTTATAGGTATAACATTACATTCTATCAGAGGCATTTAAAAAAATAAAAATTTTCTTCTCACAATTGATAACCTTTTTAGCTTTGCCGGTACTACTTATAACAACAATTTTCCATTTGTCATAGGAATTGAATTAAACTGATTTTGGTATAATAATAGTTCTTCCCAAAGGCTATAATTTTGCCTTTCAATGTTAATTTCATTTCAAAGTGATTGGTATAAAAAGCTTTCATAAAGATCAAGTGTTTATTGTTATGTGAGAAAATAAAGAGGGGAAACAGGAGGTTCACTTCTGGAACCAGCTAATTTGTAACAGGCAAGTTAAAAAGCCAGACTTTTCAATTAAAGTCAAATCAAGGCCACATACCTCTGGCACTACACTCAAAGAAAAAACGATATAGTCTTGGCTCAATGTCCAAAGTTAAGAACTTCAGATTAATTGTGCTTTCAACTGCTAAATTTATAAAGGGTATTAGGTAGTACTCTTCTGGTGTTTAATTTCTAAGGACCATATGGATATTTTAAAAACTTTTTTGAAATGATTTTAGATTTACAAGACTTAAAACAGTAGCGCAGAGTTCCCATATACTCCTCACTCTGTTACTCCTAATGTCAACATTTCATGTAAGTCCATAATGCATGTTTCATATTTCACATTCTAACAAAACCGAGAGGGCAATCCTCCTGATCAAGAAGACCATGTTTTCCAACACTACTTCAAGAGATGGAGCACTGAATTTCTTTATAAGCCCCTTTCCTTTGTTAGCCACTGAACCACACAGTAGGAAAATCACTTAACTACTACCTCTTTTAGGGTTTAGGAGGCACAAGAGTCAGCTCTTTTTGACAAGACTCTATTAAAACTATTATCATCAGAAATTCTTTCAGCAAGTCTGTTAAAGCACTACTGTTGTAAACTTTAAATGCTATCAAAGAACATTAAAGAAAAAAGAAACTTGATTTTCTCTGTACATACCCTTCACTACCTTTACTGCTGTTCCCATCCTTGAGATACATTGAAAAATCTATAACTCCAACCTACAGAGAGAATTTTCAGAATTTAATATAAAATTAGATACTTTTTCCAAGGCATAATATAATGTCTCTTTCTGGGCATTTTAAACAGTAATAATAGCCATTATTTGAAACTTTTGATGAAAACGTAATGTAATCAAGAACTTGAAAAGGGGTTGAAAGTAAGTAAAGAATCGAGATTAAGGCAACAGGACCAGAAGACCAGGTCATGCAAGTCAACACAAGACTCTAAGAAAGTCAATAGAACACTTATTATAAATTTAAGGCTTAAAGTTTCTTTCTCTTTTGTTTCTCTCAAGTATTCTGCTACTGAACCCTATTCACTTTTGGGAATAATGTTTTAAAAATTCTAATTACAAAAAGAACGCACATTTCCTTAAAAAAGTTTCAGAAAATACAAATAAGTAAAAGGAAGTAATACAAAATACCTATAGTCCCAACCACCACTGTAACATTTTGGTATTTATTATTCCAAATTCTCATTGATGCACTATGTCTAAATTTTTCAGGACTGCTTTTATTATTCAGCTTATTTCTTTTTTAAAATCCAGGTCAAAATATCCTACTTCCTTTCCCATTTTCTCAGAGTAAAAAGTAACAGAAATTTGCTGTAGAATTTCATAGAGAACGGGTGAGAAAGAATCAGTGTGAAAGTGAAAGCTTTATTTATCGAGCAATTAATTATGTTTCAGGCTCTGCACAAGGTGTATCACATGTACTAACTCTTTTATTCCACACTATAAATCTATGAAATAGAGATATCCTTTTTTTGTCCCTGTATTACAGCTAAGAAATGTGAAGCATCAAGAAACTAACTACAAAATTTATTCAGCTAAAAAATAAAGAAGCAGAATTTGAACCTAAACGGTTTGGCTTCAGTCTGTATTTGTAACTACCATGGCCGTGTATATATTTTAGCTTGTGTGTATGTATTTTAGTCTGTACAAAATATTTTATTTTTATTTTATTTTATTATTTTTTAAAGATTTTATTTATTTATTTGACAGAGAGAGAGAGAGACAGCGAGAGAGACGGAACACAAGCAGAGGGAGTGGGAGAGGGAGAAGCAGGCTTCCTGTTGAGCAGGGAGCCTGATGTGGGGCTTGACCAGGACCCTGGGATCATGACCTGAGCCGAAGGTAGATGCTTAACTGACTGAGCCACGCAGGCACCCCAGTCTGTACAAAATATTTTAAACAGGGATTACAGTCAAGATAAGAATTTGAAAAACATTCATAATACATAAATGAGTCAAGTTAGAAGGAAAAACCAAAGATATTGTTTATATTCACATCAAAAACTTAAAAATCCCATTTATGACTCACAGAATTTCCCTTAATTTGGTTGGTATAATCTGATCCATCCAAATTCTGAGATAATAGAACTCAGAGTGACCCACTTGGTAACTGAGCATCTTTTGCATACCTGAGAGTCCAAGTCTTCTCCCTTCATACAGAAATTGGCATCAATGACATTCAGACCCACCAGGAGACCAGCGATTATGGCTCCTTCTTCTTCCATCATGAGGGCATTGGGTTCATAGAATTCGCTGTAAGAGAAATTCACGGAACCCAATAATAAAACCTCAAGAATCCAATGATGTAATCTCGAGACAAGCAGAAAATGCTGGCCTCATAGTTGAATATGGGTACTATGATAATAGCAAAAAAGTTAAAAAAAAAAGGATGGCTTGGATAGTTTATTTTAGATAATAAGTACATGAATAGACTCTAGATAATAGTCCAGCTGAAAGAAAAGTGACCAGAATGGTATTTTCACTGAAGTGATTACTTATGCTTTCCCCACATATTTGTATCTGAGATGCAAGGGATAATTTTTCAATCTTAAAGCGTCTTTAAAAAATTGGTCTGTTTTTCAAAATTTGCCTCAGATCTGCTTTATTTATAGGTGGGTGTGTAGTGGTACCACAGTTATTCTAATTTGTATTTACATGGCAGCTAGTGAATCTACGTACATATTTATGTGTGTGTATATATATATATATATATATATATATAAAATTTAAAGATGTATTTATTTATTTGAGAGAGAGAGAGAAAATGTGTGCTTATGAGTGAGGAGAGGGGCAGAGGGAGGAAATCCTCAAGCAGACTCCCTGCTGAGCGTGGAGCCTGAGGTGGGACTCCAGCCCACAACCCTGAGATCATGACCTGAGCCAAAACCAACAGTCAGACAACTTAACCAACTGAGGCACCCAGGCACCCCTATATATATTTATAAAGTAAGCTCTACATCCAATGTGGGACTGAAGTCAGGACTGGGAGATCAAGAGTCTCATGCTCTACTGACTGAGCCAGCCAGGAGCCCCTCTTTTTTATGTTTACTAGCCATTTTGATTTTCTCTTGTGAAATGCCTGTTCAAATCCTTAACTCATTTTTACATTTACTTGTCTTTTTCTTACTGGACTGAAGGAGTTCTTCACATACCCTGAATATGCATCATTTGTTGAATATATATATTACAAATATCTCCTTTTACTCTACAGGTTGCCTTTTAACCTTGTTTCTTGATGAATGAAGTTCTTCATTTTAATGTAGACCAATGTATCCATTTTTTCCTTTAGGGGTAGAGCTTCTTATGTTTTGTTTAAGAAATTTTTGTCTACCTTATATTTTTTTCTAAAAGTTTTACTGTTTTCTCTTTCCCGTTTGTATCTATAATCCACCTGGAAAGTTTTTTGTGTATGTTGTTTTTAAATTTCATGTTACATGTCAACTTCCTGTCTTATTGGGTCTGGGTACATGCTAAGGTGTCAAAAGCCTTTCCTGTTTTTTGGGGGGTATTACATTTTGGCCTGCCCTGTGTATATACCACAGTGACAGACTAAACATATGTAACAAATAAACATCTATTCTTGAATAGGTGTGTGTGAGGTGTGGGAGAAGGTATTGAGTTGAACTACATGAAATTGCCACGAATCAACTGCTTTTCATCTGCGAAAATGGCAAATTTCTGATTCAACCTCATACAATGTAGAACATAGCAAGAAAAGGACAAAGTTTAACAAGGTGTTCTTACCTGAGAAGTTCCTTCTTATTGATCAAAGCTTTCATATATTCTGAGAGTTTCTTTTGCATCAATGCCAAACGAAGCCAGGCTCTTCCTCTGCCTACTGGTGTCCTACAGAAACACAGGAACCAAACAACTCAAAGTAGCAGAGCTGGGGGCCACTGTGGGACAGATTCACTTACTCTTGCTAATAGTCCCCAGTATAACATGCACACTGAGGTGCTCCTTACAACCTCCTCCACCTCATTCCTATGTAAGGAATTCTGTGTGGGCTGGTGGGATGAAGGGGCTCGTGCGTCTGGGAGGGGTGGGTTTGGAACAAGTGCTCTTGTGAAGAACTACTGAATGAGACTACGATTTGAAGACAAAACCTCTGGGAGGCCCAACTGAAAATGTTCCATCACATTAGCATTGGTAAATCCTCAGACTTAGTGTGGATCATGTAAGTACCCAAATACTAGTAATGTGGACACAGTCCATTTAGGCCTCTATCTGATTAAAGTTAAACGAGTCTAATTTGGGAAGATGGTTACTACGCTTTTTCCAGTTCTGAGGCAGGTTCCTGGTGTCTGTTGCTGAGGTTCACTTGACAACTGTTTTAATCTTGGCTCTCAAACTGCATTGAACACGTTCTTTTTCTCAGTCATGTCTAGCACGATCCCTCCTTAGATCTAATTTCTTGAGACTTGAACTGATTCCCACAAGTGCTTTAAAAAATAAGAAAATGTTTGGTCTTTTAATATGAATATAACCTCTTTAAAATTAAGAACAATTATCCCTCACAGGCACGCTTCTCTTAATATTCTATATTAGCAGTTCTCTCACAACAGTGCCGATTCATAAATAGAGTATTCTTTTTGGATTGTTATGAAATAAATTATTATGGTCATCATTACCGTTAGTCTTCAAGGAGATAATTAGTAAGAATGTTTTCCTAACAGAATTCAACCTTAAACTTACTTAAGTCCTGGAAGATCTTTGACACTTGCTGTTATCTCTGCAGCTTCTGGAACAAGCTTTTCTACCAATTCTAGAGGCCCCCAGAAGGATTTATTTTGTCCAAGGAAAGTTTTCTTAGCTAAGGTGATAAAAACAAAACAGTATTTCAATATTCTTTACAGCATAAACATGCCCTCAAAACATAAACACATACACACACTTCTCTCTCATCTGTTCATTCCTTTTTCTCAGGGAACTAGACCTAAATTATCAGACAGTTCTAAAACTATTCATGCTTTCAGAACAGGTAACATTTTGTGACAATCAAAAATCTCCCACTTCCCAAGACTCAGTCCTTCCTCTTTCAGGAAGAACTTATAACTAGCTCTATGATATAATAAAACATTTTAAGAATACAATACTTAAAGCTGCATGGTATTAGTGAGGACCACTAATTGCCACGAATCAACTGCTTTGATTCAAATCTAATAGCTTGTTTCTGGAAATTTCTTTTCCTCTGGAAAAGAATACGTAATCCAAAGGAAAAGAATATGTAATCCAGAAACAGGCTATTAGATACTGGGGAGGGAGAAGGACAGGAAGCAAGGAGAACAAGACCAGGTCCTGCCCTCAAAAGCTTATGGTTAAGTGGAAGAGCACAAAAGCCAAGAGTCCACTGTGTGACCTTGGGCAAGTTACCTCCCATTCTAGGCCTTGTTTCCCCCTGTCAAACAGAAGGACCGTATTAGACAGTAATGTCTGTTCCAGCTCTAGCATTTAGTAACCAGTGTTTTGTAAGCCCTGTATGCCCTTTAATTCAACCACATCCCTGTGTCCATATAGGGGGCACTCCAATAGGTTAGTATTACTAATTCAAGCCTCTTATTCTTTGGCTCCATAAAGACCGCTTTTCCTCTTGAGCATGTATTGCCAGAATATAGCTGCATGCACATCTGCATCCTGGGGCCATGGCCTACCCTTCAAGCCGTGTTTCAGGCAGTGCTCCATCACCACGAAGAACTGCTGGAGGGGTGCGTAGTCTGAGTCCAGAGTTCTCCCCAGGTTCAGAGCAGATTCAATCAAGCCCTTGATACTCAGCTTGGCCATGTTCATCAGGTTCATGCGTTCGTTAGCCATGAGATAATTAGGATCTACAGTCAAAGAGGGAGAGGACGGACCATGGTTACCAGAAACAGCACATTTAAAAATTCAGCATGTCACTGTGTTGACATTAGCATCGAAGGTGCAAAAGCAATGCTTGGTAGGGCTGTTGGTATCTTGCTAAGAATGAAGACAGTGGCACCAAACTATATTGTTAGGTTTTATATTCTCTGCCAAGTACTCGCTGTTAAAAAAAAAAAAAAAAAAAAAAAAAAAAAGATGCCAATTTCCCTTAGGAATATTCTTGGTGCAACAGTGAAGCTGCTTATTTTATCAAATTTCAAGCCTTGAGTACAGTCTTAATGTTCTCACCACCACCCCTGCCACCACCCTAACTTGGGGCTCATCATAGCCCACTATACTGCACAGCATTCACACTGGTCTCCGTGATTCCTCTCTGGCCCTGCCCCCTCATTCTCCACAGTTTGTGAAGCGCTCTGAAAATTACAGCCAAGGTAGGAAAACAAAAGTACTTAAACTTTGTTCCAAATATACTATTCACATTATTAGTATTACTACTTATGCTGATTAGCATTATTTAAACTAAGCATTATTAAGTAAACTAAAAATAATTAACAGTATTAGCTCCCCAATTTTTAAGACTCAGCATGCAGTGTGATAAACTTCTTAAGGGACTAAGTACCACATTTTATCTGACAGAACTCAGAACATTCCAGGCACTCACGACTTCCACTTGCTGGTGCCTACCCTGTGCCAGGGACTGTGTGGGCTGCTTCTGGCAGTTACGATTTCAATCCCTCCTTATCGGCAGTAAGAGACAACAAAGGCAGAGTCTAAACCCTGGTTCACTGACTCCAAAACCTATGCTCTTGACCACTATAATCCACTCACAAATGAACCAATGACTCCAAATAATATTTATCCTTCCCTCCTGTTGGCCATTCTTTTACTATCTTATTTAATTCTTGTGACTCTATCATTAAGTATTGTCCCTTCTTTTACGGGGGTAAAGCAGGCCAATAGAGTTTTCAGATCCAAGGCCGAAGAGTTCATAAATGGCAGAATTTGGACTTAGATCTGACATGAAAGCTAATGCATCCTCTCAAACATCAAATATATCATATTCTTTAAAAACTAGAAAAGGCGGGACGCCTGGGTGGCTCAATCAGTTAAATGGCTGCCTTCGGCTCAGGTCATGATCCCAGGACCCTGGGATTGAGTCCCGCATCGGGCTCCTTACTCAGTGGGGAGCCTGCTTCTCCCTCTGCCTGCCGCTCCCCCTGCTCGTGCTCCCTCCCTCTCTGACAAATAAATCTTAAAAAAAAAAAAAAAAAAGACTGGAAAAGGCCTAGACATCTATGAACTATTTTACTTCTTCTTAGGATAACAAAAAAATACTAATAAAATCCATACTCCCATAATATAAAAAAGCTACAACATAAAACAGAGATTATTTTATTCAAATTGGCCTTAATTTTCTTCATGTAATGTTTTCATTTGTATCTGCTTTCACAGTTAAATAAGTAGAATCAAATGCCAAATTCTAAGCTAATTTTCATTAAGTTTACAGACTTGTAGATTTATAATTCCAACTATATAAATCTTGGTTTGTTGTGTTCTCTAATACTTTTAGAGCAATATTTTATATTATAAAGTCAGAATTGGTATATATTGTCATTAATTCTTTCTTGCACAACAAATTTTTTTTTTTTAAAGATTTTGTTTATTTATTTGACAGAGAGAGACACAGCGAGAGAGGGAACACAAGCAGGGGGAGTAGGAGAGGGAGAAGCAGGCTTCCCACTGAGCAGGGAGCCCGATGCGGGGCTCGATCCCAGGACCCTGGGATCATGACCTGAGCCGAAGGCAGACGTTCAACGACTGAGCCACCCAGGCGCCACCGCACAACAAATGTTTTAAGGCTATGCCTCAAATGTGACTCTTTGATCAGGGCAGGTCAACTTGTCATGACCAGAACAAGTTCGCAAGATGACACTGAAATACACAAAAATCTACTTCCTAAGAAACAGCCACGAAAAACAACTTTATTAGATATTAATTTCCAACTTTGTTACTGGCATTTATGTGCACTCCAGTGTTTCTAAGACTTATTTATTTTAGAGAGAGAGAGAAAGTGCAAGTGAGCAGGGGGAGGGGCAGAGGGAGAGAGAGAATCTTAAGCAGACTCTGCGCTGAGCGTAGAGCTTGAGGCAGGGCTCCATCTCACGACCCTGAGATCATGGTCTGAACAGAAATGAAGAGTTGGACACTTAACCGATTATACCACTTGGGCATCCCGCACTCCAGTGTTTCTAACCTTCCATAATCACTGGAAGAAACGAATGGCATAGAGGTGTGTGAGTATGCATGAATGTTTGTGGAGAGCAACTAGATTCTCTATTTAACGCCTCCCAACAGATGGCAAGAAAATTAAGAGAGCTGGATGTGAGACTTTTGCCAGAAGTGGTGATAGATTTATACTTCTACATTGTCTCATCTCATTCTTCTTATAATCATTAGCAAATGTTCAAGACATCTGTTTGGGGTCTGGTGAATAAACTACACAGAAAGATGAGCTAATGCCTAGGGAAATTAAAGTCCTAATACCTTGTACATTATTAGTATGGTGCTGTAACCTGTTTGAACTAATCTAAATCAAACACAACCCACTCATTCTTTAGAAAATATTGCTCTCAACTTCAGTACTATTGACATTTTGGGCCAGATAATTCTTTTTTGTGGGGGGCTGCTCTGTGAATTAAGTTTAGCAGCAACCAGACCTTTACCACTAGGTGTCAGTAGCACTCTCCAGTTATGACAACCAAGAATGTCTCCAGATACTGCCAAATGCCTGTCCCCTGGGAGACAAAATCGGGCTCCCTCCCCATTGAGAATTACTACTCTAAACAAACAAAAGAAGGTCAAACAAAAATCAGGGTAATTTGAGAATTAGGCATAAAAGCTCAAAAGAATTTACTGCTCATTAATTATTTAATGCAAAAGCTAAAATGATTATTACTTAATGCTTATTAAAATTTTTGTGTTGAATAGTATACAAGTGTATGGGCATTACGAATAATTTTAATTACTTTTTTCTAGTTAGTACTAAAGCAAACTACTGAAAATAGTACTTAAAATTAATTATTTTTTACATTTTGTAATGTTGGCTAGTAGTAATGATCACTAAATCACTAACTTGTCATGGGAATAACAAATACTCTATTCAATCGGTTACTTGTCTTAAATCACACTCAAGTATAAAATGATTTTGCAAAACAAATATATGCTGATAAAAAGGGTTTCAGTGACACAATGAGAGCATGGAAGGAGTTCTGAGGGGCAGGTGAAGTTTTGTTTTTTTTATATGGGTGTTAGTTATGTGAAACTGTTGAGTGTGTGAAAATTCATTGCACTGAACACTTACAATGTGATCTTTCCTGTATATTTTATACTTTTAACTATAAAAAGTTTTTTTTAAGATTTTGTTTATTTATTTGATAGAGGGAGAGAGAGCACAAGCAGGGCAAGTGGGGAGGAAGAAGCAGACTCCCCACTGAGCAGGGAGCCCGATGTGGGGCTTGATTCCAGGACCCTGGGATCATGACCTGAGCCAAAGGTAGACGCCTCACCGACTGAGCCACCCAGGCACCCCTATAGATGGTTTCTTTTTAAAGTTTTGTTACATTGTATAGGCCAGAAAATGATTTTTAAAAATGCATGACTTTCACAGTGTCATTAGTCATATTTTTTCTATGAGAAAAATATCTAAAATGTTTAACAATGCTAACATTTAACACTATTATTACAAAACTGAACTTTTGTTCATTCATTCATTTTTTTTTTTTAATAAATAGTGAACATCTACTGGGTATTAGATACTATGTTTAATGCTGGGACTCTAGAGATAAAAGACCTAGTTCCTGACATCAAAGTGCTTACTATTTATCAAACTTGGGTTACACAGACATCTGAAGAACAAAACAGGACAGCTTACAGAGAAAACTTGAAATTTCACAATAAACATTATCATCTTTGACAAAGATCAATTTTATTCCAGGACAAATAAAATGTTTTTATATTAGGTTAACTATACCTTTTCTATGGAATCAAATGTAAATTTTATATATTTTTTAAGGCTAAGATACTACATGTGATATTAATGTAAAATTTCAGGCAGGCTATATGTAAGTCCGATACAATCTCCTCTGCCTGGATGTGGAAAAGTTTGAGAAGTAGTGCAAATGTACTGCAATAAGAACACTAACAAAAGTATACACAGGACATTACAGGAACATGTACAGAAGAAAGCTATCTGACCCACCCCCTTTCCCTTCATATTTAAAGGGCAGGTATGTGGATATAAGTTCTCAGAGGATAAGGCTGCTTTTTTTTTTTTTAAGCTTATAAAGTATGTTTATTCACTCTGAAGCATTTTTAGGCAATTAAGAAATATCCATTAACATGACTATTACTTAACATTGTACTGAGGGTTGTGGAGGAATGCAAATAAAAAAGATAAAGAAATTAGAAGCATATAACCTGTGAAAGAGTGGATCAAATATTACTGCTCTCACACGATCTGATTTTATACCCAGAAAATCAAACGAACAAAATTTGTACAAAAATACAGTAATTCAGAGGTAGCAGAGTACAAAATTAATAACAGATATCATTAGGGGGGCACCTGGGAAGCTCAGTCGGTTAAGTGGCCAACTCTTGATTTTGACTCAGGTCATGATCTCAGGGTGCTGGGATAGAGCCCCGAGAGGGGCACTGCACTAAGCGGGGAGTCTGCTTGAGGATGCTCCCTCCTCCCTCTGCCCCATCTCCCGCTTGCACACTTTCTAAAATGAATAAAATAAATCTTAAAAAAAAAAAGAAATCATTAGGTGCCATATATTTCAGTAACACAGGATGAGACTTTTGAGTTCGGTCTCCAAGGACAAAAAGACATTAGACAAGGAGGGGTAGGCGTAGAGCTGGGAAGGGAGCAGGATGAAAGGAATAGCTCGGGCAAAGGCACCTAAGTATGAAAGAACTTGGCCCACTAAGAAAAATAAAATGGAAAACACGTCAGAAGCTTATGGTGCATATGAGTAAATGCTGTGAGAAGAGATGAGGGAAACAGGTCAAGGAGAGACTGCTAAGGATCTTGGTTAAGGAGTATGGATTTTACCTTAAAGTCAGGAAAGATTTTAATGAGACGCGTAGGTCACAGATTTGAATTTTAGAGAAGCCGTTCCCACAGCCGTGTGGAAGGCGGATTGGAAGGGTGCACGCACTCGAAGCTGCGGAGCAAGGAAGGGTCTAATGCAAGAGCTGGGGGAGAAACAGAAAGGGGTGGAACTAGAGCGGTCGGTGCTGTGTGGAGAAGCGGGGATTAGCTTTGGGGTACGTGCTAGGGGCAGAATGCCCGGATTTCAGGACCTGATGCCCACTTCGAGGTGAGGGAGAGTAACTTCTACGTTTCTAGTTTTGGTGAACAGACAGGTGGTGACACAAAGCACCTTAGTGGGGAAGGCAGCAGGAGCAGTGGACTGAAGAAACTGTACGAAAATGACTCCAGTTACAATAATAACTGTATGAACTGATTTTCAAACCAAAGTGCTTTCAAGAACACGTAGATCTTCATTAGAGCTCTTCAAGACTGCTAATTTCCATATAAGGAAATCTTAATGAACTTTACAGAGTAATGAGGCTCATTTAGTTAACCGTGATGACATAAGTGAACCCAAAGTCATATAGCTAAGAATGACAGTGAGTCAAATAATTCTGCAAACCCATCATCTGACCAAGACCCCACTTTATCTCTCTAGTGCAATGACTAAAATTCATACAGAGAAATCTTGAAATGTTTTATGAATAATTGAAGAAAAGTTAAGCTATACTTAACATATGTTAATATTGCTATACTGTGCCCAATTTTTCTTAAGGTGGGAGTAATTCGTATGCACAAGCAGTTACTCTTTAGAACTTCCTGGTTATCTGACACATGAAAAATTTATCCTATATGAGAAACAAAAGTTGTCATATAGAGTTCTTCTAAAGATACCTAAGAACATTAATATGAGATTAAAAATGACAAATTAACAGAAAGAATGTCTGAAGACCAATAATTCCTAAATAAATCTATTTTGAATTTTTTCTGTAATATTTCTTAGAGTATAAAACTGGGTGTAAAATGAGTTGTCCTTGATAGTGGAAGAAATTACTGATAGCACTGAAAAGATCTTGTAATAAAACAACATTTAACTAGACTAATGACACTTATTTGTGCAAGAGAATCATGAACTTTTTACTCAATTCTCATTTGAAAATAATCAATAGATGGGGAGCCTGCCTCAGTCAGTAGAACATGTGACTACCTGATCTCAGGGTTGTAAGCTCGAGCCCCATGCTGGATGTGGAGATTACTTAAAAATGAAATCTTTACAAAAAAAAAATAATAATAATCAACAGAGTCTTAGGACCCTTAGATTATCTATATATCCATGTCCATATCTATCTATTCTCCTTAATGCCATTCCAAATATCATATAAATGTCTACTCAAGAGTACCAAAGAGGAAATTCACTTAAGTAACATTTTCTCTGGGTTGAAATCTTAATGAAGTCACAAAAATTTAACAACAAATTCATTTATCCTCATTACTACCTTTCCTCGGTGATAGCATAATCAAAGATGTACTTTGCTACAATCAAGCTTTATCATCAGAAAGATTATATCCACCCACTAATCTTAATCTTTTTGATATTAGTCACCTATCTGCACCAATTAACTTATATGACACTAGGCAAAGAGTCTTATTTCTCTGGGGCCTCAATTTCCTCATCTGTCAAATGAGAAGGTTAAGCCTGTTCAGTAATTCTTTTAGCTGACGGAAACAACACACACCCATATCAATCACAATGACTCACTGCAGCACCAATTCTCAAGGGGTGGGGTCGTGCATATTATTATCCCTGGAATAGAGAGACAACATGGTTTAGAAAACCCCACAAATGACTCTGATACCAAATGAACTAGATCCTTGCCACTGAACATGTGTTCCTGGCCTCAGCATAGGCGTCACCTGGAGGCTTTTGGAATGGGAAAACTTAGGCTCCAATGGTACCACTGAATTAGGGTTCCACGCCTTAACCAGACCCCAGGGTAATCTGTATGTGCACTAAAAGTTTGAGAAACACTGACCTAGATGACTCTTCTAGCTCCAGCGTATCAGAATTCCATGATTTCACAGACAGCTTCCTCAAGGGCAACCAATACATATATCCATCAGTGGAAAGCCCCAGGAGGAAGGAGTAATAAAGATAAGAACAGAAATAAATAGCACATTAAAGTACTGAGAAAAATCAATGAAACCCAAAGTTGGTTCTTTGAAAAGATCAACAACATTGCCAAACATTTTAGCTTGAGTGACCAATAGAAAAAGAAGACTCAAACAGCTAAGATCAGGAATGAAGAGAAGACATCATTATTGACCTTACAGAAACAAAAAGGATTATAAGGCAATACTATTATTTAATTGGCAATTATATGCCCAAATATGAGACAACCTAGATAAAATGAACAATTTTTCTTTCTTTTTTTTTTTTTTTAAAGATTTTATTTATTTATTTGACACAGAGAGAGAGTTAGTGAGAACAGGAACACAAGCGGGGGAGTGGGAGAGGGAGAAGCAGGCTTCCCGCCGAGCAGGGAGCCTGATGCGGGGCTCGATCCCAGGACCCTGGGATCATGACCTGAGCCGAAGGCAGACGCTTAACGACTGAGCCACCCAGGCGCCCCTAAAATGAACAATTTCTAAGAAAGATACAAATTACCAAAACTAACTTGAGAAACAGAAATCTATTAACAAGTAAAGATACTGAATTTGTAATTAAAAAAAAATCCCACAAAGAAGAAGTCAGACCAGATGGCTTTACTATTGAAATCTACATAAGAAAAAAGAATTAAAACAATCCTTCCCAAACAATTCCAAAATATAGAAGAGGGAACATTTCCCAACTTACTCTATGAGACCAATATTACCTTGAGACCAAAATCAGACGAAGATATAAAAAACTATAGATCAATAAATACCTCTTATGAATACAGATGCAAACTAAATCTAACAACATATAAGAAGGATTATAGAACATGACTAAGTGGTTTTTCAGATGACACCACAAGCACAAGAAACAGAAAAAAATAAACTGGATTAAAAAAAATAAAAAACAATAAAAAAAATTAAACGGGATTTTATCAAAATTAAAAACATTTGTACTTCAAAGGACATCATTAAGAAAATGAAAAGACAGGGGAGCCTGGGTGGCTCAGTCGCTAAGCATCTGCCTTCGGCTCAGGTCATGATCCCAGGGTCCTGGGATCGAGCCCCGCATCTGGCTCCCTGCTCCACGGGAAGCCTGCTTCTCCCTCTCCCACTCCCACTGCTGTGTTCCCTCTCTCACTGTCTCTCTCTCTCTGTCAAATAAATAAATAAAATCTTTAAAAAAAGAAAATGAAAAGACAGCCCATGGAATGGGAGAAAAAAAATCTACAGATCACATCCAGTATCTGGAATATACAAAGAATTCTTACAATTCAACAAGAGAAAAATAACCCAGTAAAAAAGAATGGGCAAAGGATTTGAATAGATATTTCTTCAGAGAAGATATACAAATGGCTAGTAAGTACATGAAAAAATGCTCATTAGGGAAGTGCAAATGAGATACCACTCCACATTCATAAATATGGATATAATTTTAAAAAAAAATTTAAAAAGGAAAATAACAAATGTTGACAAGAATGTGGAGAACCCTGTGCACCTTTGGCAGGAATGTAAAATGGTGCAACAGCTCTGGAAAACAGCCTGGCAGTTCCTTCAAAGGTTAAATCACAGTCACCAATATGACCTAGCCAATTCCACTCTTAGGTATTATAGCCAATTAGGTATATACCCAAAAGAAGTGAAAACACATGTCCATATAAAATTCATACATGAATGTTCATAACAACTTCACTCATAATAGCCTAAAAGTGGAAATGGCCCAAATGTCCATCAATTGACGAGTGGATAAATAAAATGTGGTATGTACGATGAAATACTGTTCAGCAATAAAAAGGGATGAAGTACTGATACATGCCATATTATGCATGAACCTTGAAAACATTATGCCGAATGAAAGAAGCCAGGCACAAAGGGCTCGTATTTAATGACTTTGTTTAAACGAAATGTCCAGAACAGGCAAATCTATAAAAACAGAAAGTAGATTAGTAGTTGCCAGAACCTGGGGAGAAGAGGGAATAGGGAGTCAATGCTAATGGATATAGGGTTTCTTTAGAGTGATGAAAATATTCTGGGATTAGGTAGTGGTGATGCATGCACAATTGTGTAAATACTAACAACCACTGAACTGTACAGTATAAAGTGGTGACTCTTATAGTATGTGAATTATATCTCAATAAAGCTGTTCTATAAAAAAACTAGAGACTTACTGGAGGGGAGGAGGGCAGGGGATGGGTTAAATTAGTGCTGGGTTATCCTTAAGAAGTGCACTTGTTGTGATGAGCACTGGATGTTGTATTAAGTGATGAATCACTAAATTCTTCATCTGAAACTAGTATTACACTCTAAATTAACTGGAATTTAAATAAAAAGTTGGAAATAAAATGAGGATAACAGCGGTATAAAAAATTAATAATTAAAAAATGGCCACAATAGCCAAACTGTGGAAGGACCTGAGATACATTTCAACAGATGAATGGATAAAGATGTGGTTCATATATACAACGGAATATTATTCAGCCATCAGAAAGGCTGAATACCCACCATTTACATCAACATGGATGTAACTGGAGGGGATTATGCTAAGTGAAATAAGTCAATCAGAGAAAGACAATTATCATATGGTTTCACTAATATGTGGAACATAAGGAATAGAGTGGAGGACCACAGGGGAAGGGAGGGAAAACTGAATGGGAAGAAATCAGAAAGGGAGACAAACCACGAAAGACTCTGGACTCCAGGAAACAAACTGAGGTTTACAGAAGGGAGGGGTTTGGGGAAAGGGGTAAGAGGGTGATGGGTATTAAGGAGGGCACGTGTGGTGACGAGCACTGGGTGTTATATGCAGCTAACGAATCAGTGAACACTACATCAAAAACTAATGATGTATTATATGTTGACTAATTGAACATAATAAAATTAAAATTTAAAAAATAAAAAAAAAACTAGAGACTTAAGAGACATAATAATGTATATCTTGTGTGGATCCTGATTGAAATAAACCAACTGAAAAGAGACATATTTGAGACAAGTAGCCTTTGAAGATGGACTGAATAAATATTAGGTACTATTAAGAAATTTATTGTTAATTTTGTTAGGTGTGATACTGAAGTTTTTGCAAATGGAAAGGCATAGTGTTTGGAATTTCCTTTAAAATAAAAAATATTCTTTAAGATATGATGGGGTTACAGCCCAATAAACCCACCGTAAGTTGAAAATATCATGTTAACAATGCATTTAATACACCTAACCTACCAAACATTATGTCTGGCCTAGCCTACCTTAAACGTGCTCAGAACATTCACATTAGCTTACAGTTGGGCAAAATCATCTAACAAAAACCTATTTTAGAATGAAGTGCTGAATATCCCATGTAATTTATTAAATACTGTATTGAAAGTGAAAAACAGAATGGTTGTATGGCACAGAATGGTTTTCAGTGTACCAACTGTTTACCCTTGTGATTGCACGGACTGACTGGGAGCTACATTTCTCTGCTGCTGCCCAGCATCATGGGAGACTATTGTACAGCTTGGGAAAAGATGAAAATAGTTGAAGAATGGTTTCTACTGAATGTATATCACTTCCACACCACCATAAAGTTGAAAAATCATAAGCTGGGGATTGTAAGTATTCCAGAAGCAAAAATGTGGAAGTAGATGAAATAAGATCAACAAAGACTGACAATGATTGAAGCTGGCTGATGGAAACTTTAGGGTTCATTATTCTCCATTCTGTAATTAAAATAAAAAGAGGTTCTATTTTTTCTTGCTTCAGACCACAGTTTAACTACCCCCTTCTTGTCCTCCCATCTCTGCACATAACCAAAAAACCCCTTCCGATCGGCATTAGCATTGAAAAGAATGAGCTTATTTGGCGATTTAATGTTTCCAAACCATTCTTTTATATACTAACACTCATTCTTAGGCATTGTGAAATAATAATATATATATTATCACATTATATAAATACATATTGGGTTCTACCCGTGATTCCTAACAAAGAGCTCCTAAAACCCTTGCAATTTTCCTAAGTGATAAGAGCCATGGAAGCATATTTTGTTGTAATATTTGATTTTTGTCCTTGGCTCCAGAAATAGTTCCAGAGTTAAAGGTAAAAGAAGCATCTTTTGGAAAGCCCTTAAGGATGCGGGCTGGTTAACCAGGAGAACCAGTCATGTGATTAGAGGGTTGGAACATTCAGCTATACCCCACCCCCCAACTCCAGGAAGGAGAGAGGGTCTGAAGATTTGAGTTCAATCATCAACAACCAATGATTTAATCAGTCATTCCTATGAAATGAAACTTCCATAAAAATCCTAACCCAAAGGGTTCAGAGGGCCTCTGGGTTGGTGAATGCACTGAGGTGCTAGGAGGGTGAAGCACCCAGAGAGGGTATGGAAGCTCTGTGCTCCTTCCTACTTACTTGGCCCTCTGTATCTCTTCCACCCGGCTGTTCGTGAATTGTGTTCTTTTATAATACTCTGTAATCTAGCATGTAAACTCTCTTCCTGAGGTCTGTGAGTCATTCTGGCAAATTATCAGACTTTATGAGGGGGGGTCACAAAAACCTGATTTATATCTGGTGGTCAGAAGCAGAGGTGACAGGCTAGCCTTGCGGCTGGCATCTGAAATGAGGGGGCGCCTTGTAGGAGTGAGCTCTTAATCTGCACACAGAGCCTGCGTTAACTCCAGGTACATAGTGTCAGAATTGGTTGGTGTGGGAACCCCCCCCCTGCCCCCCGCATAACTGGTGTCTGAAGTGTTGTGAGCAGTAGAGGAAAAGAGTGTTTTTCTTTTAGGCATCCATTTCTCTAATCATTAAGATGTCCATTTATAATATTTTCCGAGTTCCCTATGAAAATACACTGGTTTCTTCCTCATTGGGTTCCCATATCATAATATAATCAATTTTTGTTTTGGAAAGTTCCCAAACTCAACACCACAGAATACCTAGAATTCTGGGAACATTCAGAAGTTAGGACAATAGTCAGTCGTCTTTGTTTTGATGCAACATAAGAAATTTAGGAGATAAATACAAATCCACGAGTTCCTTGCTTTGCTCAACTTATTCCACAGAAAGAATTTAAATGTTGGGGGGCACCACTAGACTAGAGCTCTGATCTGGAAGAGTGAGATCTGTTTCTCACATTCCCTGACTGATACTGAGGAAATTTCTCATTTCTTTGTATCTTAGGTGTAAAGTGTTAGGAAAAATCCTCCTTGGACCCCTTGTGCTACTACACATCTTTACTGGATTGTATCAGGACTGCAAGCCCCTGACCACTCTTTTACCTGGGTCATTCGTCAGGACTGTTTATGCAGCTGATAGTCATGACTTACTGCTTTCTTACTGCTTTCTATAAAAGCAATGGATTCTCCAAACTCAGTGTTCCTCAGCTGCAACACAAACCCACCGCATGGGGAGCATCTTGCTGAGCCATATGGTGTCTCACATAAGGGACTCTTATGCAAGACACAAGTGTGCTAATGCTCAGGTTGCTTGCGGTATCATGAGTAATAAAGTCCTTTGTCTCTGACTAGGAGTTTTGTGTCTTTTTCCAGTATCCAAGAAACAGTATCAGCCTAATTTTTTAGCTTTTAAGTAGGATAAACCCCAGACCTGACCAAAAAATAGGAGTAATCTTGAACCTTAGTTTAACACTTGGAATACTGTACACTTGTGCTCCAAATGACACACCACCATATACTATAGGACTTGAGGCAGACCCTCAGTGTGAAATCACAGAAAACATGGAAGAACGTATTCCAAAAGGTGGGAATGGGTGTATGAAGTGAGGCGAAGGGAATAGGAATGGAATGGGGAGGTCTTCCTGGGGAGAAGTGGAAAGCACAGGAAGGGTCTCTAAACTAGACTTGGAACAGGCAATGGGAACCATCATAGGATTTGAGTAGAGTAGTAATCAGAAATTGAAGATGATGAGTCTGAGAGGATAATGCAAAGTGAATTTAGGGGAAGAGGACCAAACCAAAACTGTCTGCCAGAACTGTACCTGTTAAGGAAACAGAAGAGTCACAAATAATCCAAGATTTTTGCCCTGTGAGACCGGAAATGAAAATGAAAAAACTGAGTATCTGTTTTGGGGGTAAGGGGTAAAATCAGCTTGGTTTTGAATACAGTAAAGGACATTTATGTGGAAGTATTCTCAACATATTTTTCATCAAATGGTTGTAAATACAAATTAAAGTTTGAGGCTGGATAATCACTAGCATAGGGATAATAGTGACAATTATTAGATGCTTTCACCAGAGGAGATGGTTTAAAGAGAAATAGAAGGATGCAGGGTTAGTGGCCCAGTCTTTAGAGGATGCCAGTAATTGTATGCTGGAAACAGAATCTAAAATAGAGTCATTTCAGGAAAAGCTCTTTTTCTTATATCTGCGTAGCTAGAGCATTTTTCAAACTAAAGGTTACACCCCTCAGTGAAGTATAAAATCGATTTACTATGTCCCTTATAGTAAGGTCATGTATTGTTTTACGAAACGTATGTTCTGGATACATACAAATAAATGATGTATGTACTGAGTTCTGATGAAAACATATTTTTACAGTGGGTCTTGAGTCAAATAAGTTTGAACTTTGGTGCAGTGGTTAAGGGCACAAGCTCTGGGGGAAGCCTGTGGGAGTTTGAACTCGACTCGAACTCTTCCCTGTGGGACTCTGGGAAAGTTTCTTACCTCTTTGCTTCTTCCTTGCACTTTTTATTTTGAGATAACTGGTAGATTCACATGCAGTTGTAAGAGAGAATAGAAATTTCATGTACCCTTAACCTAGTTCCCCCAAACGTAACATCATGCAAAACTAGAGTACATTATCACAACCAGGATACTGACACTGAATTACAGTCAAGACCCACAATGTTGCCATCAACACGAGGATCCCTCATCTTGCCCTTTTAAAGCCAAACCCACTTCCCTCTAGCCCCTTACCCTCTCTTAACCCTTGGCAACTACTATTTTCTATTTTTATATATAAGTTTTATCACTTCAAGAATATTATATAAATGTAATCACACAGTATATAACTTTTTAAGTTGGCCCCCCCCCCAACTCAGCAAAATTCCTTGGCTATTCATCCAGGTTGTTGGGTGTATCAATAGTTTATTCCTTTTTATTACTGAGCAGTATTCCACTGGGAACCTCTTTTAACTCTGCAGGCCTCACTTTCCTCATCTATGAAATGATAATAGGGTTTTGAAGATTAAACAAATTTGTACATGTTAAGTATTTAGAAACGCTTAGGACACACTAAGAACAAAACATTGTTAGCTATTAAAATTATTATGGTTCTCCATAAATAAGTGTTAACAATTTTATTTAAAATAAACCTTTACTGAATGACTATGTGACACAGTGCTAGATGCTAAGAATATCTCTTAGATATGTTGTTTCCATTTTTCAAGATGGTAGACGTTAAGTCTTAATCCAGAAGAAAATATGTCAAGGAATCAGTAAGCAATCTTGACCAAGTAATATTTCACACAGGTATATTATTTCCCTAATTCAAGTAACGTCCCAACCATTTCAACGCTCAGAGAGATGGATGGTAATCCGGGTAACTGCAAATTCAGTCTGTTTAAGAGGCTAGTAATGAGTACAGAAAGGAATTAATATTTATTGAGAAACTAAAGATAGTAAACATTGTGCTTTTATTATTTCATTTAATTTTCATAATTTTCTAATGAGTTTCCAAACTTTTAGACACAAAGTAATAGTATATAATGAGATGAGATGCCACATAATTGATCAGTGTGGAAAGCATGATACCTCTCCACCCTAAGAAGACACTTCATATTCTATTAAATAGGAGTTATAGACACATCGAATGTAAAACCAACCATCACTGTAAGAAATCAGTTCACCAGAAAAAACTTCAATCTTGACAAAATTTAAACAAAACAAAACCCCAAAGCTAACAGTTCTAATCTGCAACCTCCTAGAGTTTGTTATTTTAAAAAGCAAATTTTCAGGAGGCTGGAAACCAGAGTCAACACTTCATCTACTAAAAAAAAGACAACTGTTAGGGCACATCCATAACAACAGATGAGAAACAGAACTGAAACAGCTCACAGTGAAGGTCTCCTGAAAAGAGCTCTATACATCGTCAGCTTTCTCAGGGGAGAAAGAAACTGGGATCCATCCCAGACCCTGAGCTGCTAAGTGTGTTATGTATGGGCAACACTCCTTAACTCATGTTTATTCTTGTTACAAGTATGCATTTATAAAATCTCTTAAGTTATGTAATAGTACAGTAAAACTAGCATTTCACATAACTGAAATGAGGCAAGAGAAATAGAAAATGATAATAGAAAAGGGATGAAATGACTCAAAAGTTAATAAGTAAAGCCATTTCCCTCCCCCCATTCTGATTTTCTTTTTTTTAAAACTACATTCCAGAAAGACTTTTCTGTAAATACATTCTTGATCAACATTACCATATATTATGTGACTGGTAATCTACTAGGATCATCAAAATATTGAGACAGTTTACATCTTCTAGTTTTTTTTATATGTTACACTGTACAATTCATTTATTTCCCTTTCTGATTCCACCTACGATAATCATTCACAAAAATTCCCACAAAAACAAAATGAAAAAGAGGAGGCTGCCTCTCACAGTAGGCTTGATTCTTGAAGTAGTACTATGTATTAAAGAAACGGAATTTTGACAGGTTGAGTCCTAGGGAAGAAGTCTTCAAGAAGGACATAGATTTGTTGGCTTTTATGCAGCACTCTTCTTTAGTACCTAGTCTATTAAAGGAATCAAAACCTTACACTTGCGTGGTGTCTGGTAAATAATAACAGCAGCTAACATAATAGTAAACGCTACTCACTGAATGAATCAATACCCTCCTCTTTGTTTTCCTTTGTCTATGAACTATCAATCAACTGTGCAATACTGATTTTTTCACTGAATTATACATAACCAGTTACAATAAAAGCAGAATCAAAGATGGAATAAAGACACAGTTTGACTATAGGAAATGAGATGAAACTTAGAATAATTTACTCATTCAAAGTAAAGTGCTGAAGAAGAAGCTACTGGGCATCAGTAGTCTTGTCTGGTGTGACCAAAGGGCCTGAGCACAGTACCACCCCAAGTCTCACATGGACACTGAGAAGTTTAAGACATAAAAGGATTTTACACTTGAACTAGGATGATAAACACACAAGAAGTAGAGAACAAGTAAAAAGCCTTAAGCTCCAAGTCCTGCAGGGCTTGGGTGAATGGAGAAATGAATATGGGCCACGGCTGTCAAGGAGCACTTCCTTCAAGATGCTCCCATCTGGATTTGTCGGGTGGTAGTGGGGGTGGGGAGGGCAAAGCGAGAGAGAGGAGGGCAGTAAATGCTCCAGGTGGAATGCTGCAGGAGCAAGGCAGGAGAGGAGGCTGACGCACTCAGGTGCAGGCAATGAAAAGGCCAGTCTGCACGCAGGGCAGGGGATGTGTGTGTGCTGAAGCTGGGGGACCTTTAATGCCCAGGCAAAGTGGGAGAATGTAAAATGATAGAGTAATTGAGCCAAACTTCAATTTTTCTATTTTTATTATAAAATGTGTAAATTACCTTGAGGTCCCTAAAGTTAGGTGCCGATTACAGAAGAAACTATTCTTGGGGGCGCCTGGGTGGCTCAGTTGGTTAAGCGGCTGCCTTTGGCTCAGGTCATGATCCTGGAGTCTCTGGATCGAGTCCCGCATCGGGCTCCCTACTCGGCGGGGAGTCTGCTTCTCCCTCTGGCCCTCCCCCCTCTCATGTGCTCTCTCTTTCTCTCTCTCTCAAATAAATAAACAAAATCTTAAAAAAAAAAAAAGAAACTATTCTTGGTTTGGGGAACCTTCATATATTGGAACTTATGTGCTACTTTTGAAAGTAATTCCACCAGGAAGTAATGCTATTACAGGACCAAGCTGAAAGTGCTGAATGTTACAGAAATCCACAAATCTGAACAACATTCCAGACTGGATACTTCAGATTCCTGGGATCTGTTTGTTTTTGACTACTGTGGAATTAACAGGAATATATGTTTTCACGAATGATAAAAAGATTTACATCTTCCCAACAAGTAAATGAAAAAAAAAAATAGCCATAGAAAAATTTGATATATCTTGAAATAAAGTCCCCTCAAAACATGTTATCCGACAAATATCCTAAAGGAACAGCATAAACATATACTTATGACACTGTACTTGGAACCACAAGGAGAAAGATTTTAAATGCAAGATTCTGAAAACCCTAGTCCTGTACGAATGAGGTACCTGTATGGAAAATATGGCAAATATTTTTTACTATTCCAGTTATTGCCATGGGAAATAAAACCTAGAGCTGACAGTCTGGCTTATGGAAAACAATCAAAAGGTGGTTAGAAATTAAAAAAAGAAAAGAAAAGAAGAGAAAGAAAAAAAAGACAGGAAGAAAGAAAAGAAAAAAAAAGCTGAAAGATGTTGGTGTGGCACGCACCTTCTGTATCATCGCGCATTTGCTCCACCAAATCTGTCAAATCCTCCCAAGAGTCTTTGCAAACGGCAAAAAGAAAGGAAAAGAAAGATAAAATGTCATGCAAGCCAAGAAAGAAAAGTGCTATTAAAAACACGGTTTCAAAAGGGATAACTGAAAGGGAGATTTCCTAGAATGCTTTCAACTTAACCCAGAGATTAACAGTGAAAAGGGCTGGGAACCTACCCAAGGAGGAGTAGGACACTAAGCAGAGATATCAACTAAGACTATTAAATGTTTCAAAGCTAAAATAATTTCAAAGTTTCTAATAAAAGGAAACAAAGATGCATATCCCATAAAAAAGTAACAAAGATTTTTCCATTGAAAATCAAGACTAGGCTGTTCCTATTTTTAAGGGCATACAACACTGACTTCATTCAACATTTGTTTTGACCACATCAGTGAAGCCGGAAAATATGTGAAATGCATTTTAGACTCAGGCCAAATATCATGATACAAACTAGTGACTCTTCTTAAAATAACCAAAGAAAAATCTAAATACCTTTCCCAAAGCCCTCCACCCCACGGTTCTTCCCCAAACCAAAAGAAAGGAGAAGACGCTGCTTTGAAGACAAAATAAATCACTTATAATACAATACAGATATTTATTCAGTTAAAAGTACTCCCTCCTTTTACTATATAAATTCAGTGTTCTTATACACAGAATATTCCATGTGAGGCAAAAGGACAGGAAAGAACACGAAGATTACAAATATAATAGATACTTCTGTGTCTTAAAACTGTAAGATGACTATTTGGAAATAAATTTTGAGAACTTATGGAAATTTTTTAAAAAGCATACTAGCTTCATCCTTCAGTAATTCTGAAGCTATTATATTGTACACAACTGCAATATTCATATGCAAACTCACAAAGTCATGTGAATTTCATATGTATAAATATGCAGCAAATAAAGAGAAATTGTCAGAGGATGAAGCACAACAAAAACGAGAAAATGGGCAAAGAATACTTTGTCCACCATAAGCCTTCCTTCTTGAAAAATTTACCACAGAAACCACGATAGGGCCTGAGGCAATAACACAGAATCATGATCTTGGAAAAGAACTTATCATTTGTCCTGCTTTCTCACTATTTATTAAGTTATCACTGTAATTTAATTGGTTAATTTTTACTTCTGATGTGATATAGTGATTTTTCAAGTGGGCTATAAGGGTACATTCTAGTGTTAAATAAATACATAGTTATAAAAATGTGATACAAATAAAATTTAAATTTAAATTCAGAAAATTTAAATTAGATGAGTATCTAATAATGTGACATGTGATTAAAGTTGTAGACTGTTGGTTAGACCAGACCTGGGGACAGGGAATATAAAAAGAATGCAAGTATCAATAACTTTTACACTTGTATTGTCTCCCAATTAAAGTCTAGAAATTAATAATTAGAAAACCACAGGAGTAGGGCACAGAAATCTAGGATTAAATCCCTAACTTGCGTCAACATCCCAAGCAAGTCACGGTGGTTCAGAGAACAGACACAGGAGCCGGATCCCTGGGGCTGACATCCTAGTTCCACTCCTAATGGCCATATGACCTTGTCCCTTACTTCATCTCTTTTTCCTCAGTTTCCTCATTCTATAAAAAAGGGAAAAGAACAGTACCTATCTTACAGCACTGTTATGAGGATAAAAGGGTAAGCACAGGCCCCAATCCTTCATGTTATTATTTTCTGGCCAAATATATTTTGAAATTCAGATTATTTTTTTAATTTTAGAAAGGTAAAATGGTAAATATGGAGGCCAAAAAACATGCAGAACTAGCAGGACCTAGGGCAGTTTCTTACAATCAAGCACATTAACATTCCTGTGGGAAATAAGTGAATATTCAAGTTAAATAGGAGAAATAAAAACTATAAATAGCTTCAAATAAATTCAGGTCATGTTTTAGCACCAAATGAGTCCAGGCAAATTTATGAAAAATGCTCTTGGTTTTCAGAGCTTTTCTGGATTCTGCAATTGTGGTTATGTATGTGTAAAGCACTAAGATAGTTTTTCATATAGAAAAAGCACAGTATCAGTGTTAGTTACTACTATTTTAAAATAAATTAGTGTTAAAATACATTATATATTTATTTTCATATATCATTTTCACATAGAATCTCCTGACAATATGCTACAAATTTTTATTATGTAGGAATGTACTCTTAACCACCACATGAGTTTACTCTAAAGACTTGCTATGTTGACCTTGTGAAAGTCAGTAAGGTGGGTATTTCTGTTTTATCTGACATTTTCTTTGCCTAGAAACTGTATTTGTCACCTAATAAAATAAAAGTCTACCTAATCATTAAAGCAAAATATAAAGGCCCTCCGAGACTTGTGCACAGAAGAGTTCTGGAAAGTGAATTTCTAGGTAGGAAGGGGTGGTGAATACAAGGGGTCTCTCTGACTTTCCCCCTGCCATGTCCCATCTCCAGCAGTTTCTCAGTCTGTTTCAATCAGATATATTTTCTGTTATGCTTTTAAAAAGTTATGAGTATCAGAGTGATGGAATCAATTTAAAAGAGCCCTCCTCCCTGAAGGATAAAAAAGGTGTGTTTTCTTCTTCTAAAGTTGTTTTCCACCTACCGTGGCATGCTCAGTATTTTATTGCAATAAAGAATGGATACTGTGATGTTCTTTTATAATCTTCTCAAAGAAGGATTTATAAAATATTTTAAAAATTATGCCCCCTGGAATATGTTCAAATTATTAAAACAACAACAATGAAAGTATCTAATACATGAATCGAAGATGATAGTACCATGGACAATTCTTGTCTTTTCCCCAGAACATTTCATTTTTTTAGGGATAATACTTTGTTGCTTTTGAGCATGTTTTACCTGATCTAAAAATATATATTAACTTTGTGTCATATAATACATATTCACAAATTTCAGAGAGCAATAATCTAAAGGCTAGCTGATACAGAAGATAGGCCTGCATTAAAATTTTTCTATATATAGTGCATAATTCAGAGCTGTACCAATCAGAACTATGCCAAATGTGTACTGTAAAGTTAAATAGTAAAGGGAGCTTCCAAAGTTACTCTGGCTAAACACACAGCCTCAGTTCCCACTCAAAACACTGATTGACAAGGAAAAGAGTTGCATAGTTTGGAAATGCCAAATGGATTGTCACTGTAGGTGGTGCCCTGAGTCTGGTAATGAAATATCAGGACCACCACCCCACTTTAAATGCTTGGATTAAATGGTTAAAAATGCTGCACTAACAGACTCCTGAGATGCACATGAACAAAGACATTTTTTAAAGTCAAGAGGGAAGAGACAAGGCTGGAACTGTACAAGGGCCCCAAATTAGGAAGCATAGCTTATGAGGTTCAGTGAACTATTTTCTTGGCTATCATCCTGTTTCAGGTCTAAGACTGACTAAGTCAGCAGACTAATCAGGTAGTACTGTAAAACATTCGCTCACTGGCGATGACAGTGTAGTCAGGTAAGTGCCCTGGCTTTGACATTGATACAGATTTGGGGTGCGGCCACTGTTGTCACAAGGCCTCGGGCCCTGCGTACTTCCATCTTTTTTCTCTGGATGAGGGAGTTAGCTGAAGCTCCTTCTCTCTTAAGAAATGCTTAAATGAGCTCAAAGTGCCCCTTCATGATTTACGCGTCCAGGGCTGTGAGATCTCTCTTCTTCTTGATATATTCTTTTTTCAGGAGCGTCATTACTATAGACAACCAAGTTACAGTCAAGTTTAGAGACAAATGTAACCAAGTTACACTGTCTCCTTGAGGCTAGGTGGCTCTGATTTAAAAAGTGTATTACAGTTTCTTGGGGGGAAAGTCTTCTTGAAGATCCAACTACTGATCATAAATAACTCTTTAAAGGACTGTTGTGAAAATAAAAGCTAACTAATTTAAAGTACTTAGCACACTTTAGGTATTCAGTGTCGACTTTACCTTTACAAGAAACCAACATGTGCCCTGTATTCTCATTTGGCTAACAAGCTGGATTCTTCTAAGTATATTTGCCATAATTAAAAAAGAAAACAGAGAGTGGGATTTAAAAAAAAAAAACCGAAACTACATATTAAACACAGTGGAAAAAACAAGTCAACACAAGCAGACCAAATGACAAGTTTAACAGCTGAAGTGCTGTTACACTAACTAATAATACAATTAGCTTGGTAATATGAAAGTATAGGAACTATCAAACTAATTTTTAAAAATGCTAAGAGGTTCTGTTCTAATAAATCAGTAATTTAGGCAAGATCTTTTCCCCACAGTAAAAACAAAAATATCACAAATGGTCCTGAAAAAAGTAACATTAAGTGACTGTGATCCTGTGATTTATAATATGAAATCTCTACTTGGTCTTCCTCCCCAGTCCCTGACACAGGGCTCCTGAAACCCTTGTAAATTCCTAAGTGATAACAGCACTAGGAGCATCTTCTGTTCTAATGAGGTGAGTCTGGGTGGGCTCCTGGATGGTGGCTGGTCCCCAGAAATACCAAGCCATGGTTATAAGCTTGGAATTTTCAGTCCCACTTCCCACTTCTTTAGAGAGGGGAAAGGGGCTGGAAATGGAGTCTACTGATCATGCCTATGTGGGGAAGCCTCACAAAATCCCAGTAGTATGGGGTTTGAAAGCTTTCCAGTTGGTGAACACATCTACATACCAGGAGGGTGACATACCCCAAATCCACCGGGAAGAAGCTCCTGCATTTGGGACCCTCCCAGACCTCTCCCTATGTATCTCTTCATCTGGCTGTTCATCTGTATCCTTTTATCATATCCTTTAATAAACAGCAAACATACATGTTTCCCTGAGTTCTGTGAACTGTTCTAGCAAGTAACTGAATCTAAGGGGAAAGAAGTCATGGGAACCTCTGATTTGTCGCCAAGTTGGACAAAAGTTGTGGGTAACCTGGGGATCTACTACTTGTGATTAGTATCTGGAGTGGGGGAGAGTCTTGTGGGAGTGAACCCTTAACCTGTGGGATCTGACACTAACTCCAGGTAGACAGAGCCAGAACTGAGTTAAACTGTAGGGCACCCAGCTGGTGTCACAGAATTGCTTGGTGTTAGAACCTCCCACACCAACACACACACACACTTGGTGACCAGAAGTGTTAGAAGTAAAGTGTTCTGTGTGAAAGGAGAAAGACACAAGAGAAGTATAGGCTTTCTTAGTATAGCTATCAACACTTGAGCCATTTAATACTTAGCATGTATGCTGAGCAAAGGAGTTTACTAAAGCAGTTTGTATAGAAGTCACAAATAGAAAATATCACTAGACACTGCCCTTGAGGAGAACGAAGTAACTGTGACATAAGGTAAAAAGGGACTGGTATTACAGAGATAAGATAAAATAGATTCCTAAGTCAGGTGAGCAGCTATGTGACGCTGGAAGGCTAGGGAGGACATGGGCTGATGGGGACTGAGGGGATGAGGCAAAGGGGGCCTCCCCACATCAGTAGACCCTCTGCCGCCTTGCCTGAATGGCAAGAAATAATAATGAGGTGTCTGATACCCTCAACTGGGAAGCTTGCTGCCTACAGGACTAGACGTTATGGAATTCTCAGATGAAATGTAGTACACAGCCTGAGTTTTATAGCTCTAAGGAGAAAGAGAAATCCCAGCAGCCTTTCACCCCAGAAAACAAACTCCAGCAATCACAGAAAATCATGAAATTTCTCATTGTACTTTTAACAGTAAAATTCATTCTCTTCTGCTTAGGATATTGTCATTAGCTTAAAGAAAAAAAAACAGATAAAATACAATCATGCAGTTTATAGCTGCTGTATCAACTGTCCTAAAAACAAACAAAAAAACCCCCACACAACTGTTTCCTTTGGAAAGTTCAGATCTTAGTATTGTGAGAAACCACAACCAATTGCAGTAGCGAAAGACAAAAACGAATTGCAAAGAAGTAGCCAATATGAAAGTTTACGATACCATGCTGTTAAAAAATTTTTTTTAATGTTTATGGCAGCTTGGAAATGTGTTTAAAAAACGAAAATATCTTACTATTTGACTCAGAAACTCCACGTCTAAAAAGGAAAACTGGTAAGGTGTTCAAATTATAAAAATAATGATGTACCCAAACTGTCAGTGGTGGCCAAATTTAGAAACAACCTAAAGGTTGTAACAAAGAAGTCGAAGAAATTATGGCATATCCAAAAAACGGAAGACATTAAATGAGGTGATAACAAATTTCTATTTACCGATGTGGAAAGATACTGCAGAGGAAAAAAGGCAGGTCACACAACATAGGAATGGTATGATTTTACATGTAAAAATCTGTGTGAACTTATAAGTGAACTCTGTATATATTAATAAAAAAGAAAATCTGGTTACTAAATCTTATCTGTGTTTATCAATAGGTGCTAGAACTTCAGGTGAATTCTATTTTGTGTTTTATACTCTTCTGTATTCTGTAACTCTTACAGTGTGAATATATCATCTATATAACTAGAAAAATAGTTGTTTTCATAAGATACATTATGTACATAACAATAACATAGACATTTTCTTAAAAAAACCTCCATTATTTTCAGCACACTGACATATATATTTTATTTGGGAATATTTAGTTATAATGAAAAATAAATAATTACTTAGGGGCCATTTGTCAATAAATCTATTTCTTTCTCCCTCTACACATGTGCTTCTAAGCTCATCAAACCTTTTTTTTTTTTTTAAAGATTTTATTTATTTATTTGAGAGAGAGAGACACAGTGAGAGAAGGAACACAAGCAGGGGCAGTGGGAGAGGGAGAAGCAGGCTTCCTGCTGAGCAGGGAGCCCGATGCGGGGCTCGATCCCAGGACCCTGGGATTATGACCTGAGCCGAAGGCAGACGCTTAACGACTGAGCCACCCAGGCACCCCTCATCAAATCTTTCTGTTTGTTCTCCAGCAAAGTTCAAATATGAAAAATTGTAAGGAACAGTTTTTCATATTTACTCCTCTGTACTCAAAAGCACCTCAGGGGCGTCTGGGTGGCTCAGTCAGTTAAGCGGCTGCCTTGGACTCAGGTCAGGGTCCTGGGATCAAGCCCCACATTAGGCTCCCTGCTCACGGGGAGTCTGCTTCTCCCTCTCCCTCTGCCCCTCCCCTGCCTTCCTGTTCTCTATCTTGCTCTCTGTCGGAAAAAAAAAAAAAGTACTTCATAGCAGTCATAGTGGATTGGCGGGGGGGCTGGAAAAGCCATAATGGAAAACTGTGCCTCATTATACTTTCTACTTCCCCCCAAAAAGCTGGCACTGCCAAAAAAAACAAAATACAGCACAATGAAGAGCAGAGACTATTGTGGGTACTTTCAAATCACATCACTTGCCCTTTCCAGCCAGGTCTCATGGGTACCCAAGGCTGGGAACCCGACAGCTTGAATTCCAATCTGAGCTCCATCACTGAGTAGTTATCTAACCTGCTACAGATTTATGTCTGGGAAATGGTAAATATGTCCGTGATCAGGTTATGAGAAATGACCTTCTGGCACTGGAAGCTGATAACCCAAAGAAGAGCTAATGTAAACTCTGTTAAGAAAGGCACAAATTAAAGGTTAAAGAAAAAGCTTTAAGAAAGGTCCAGAAAAGCTCACCAATAGGGAGGAAAGATGGTAAGTCACTGTGATTAAGGACAATGCCCTGAAGCGGACACCAGGGCAGGGGCATTAGGAGGTGGGAAGGAACTGGCCAGGGAAGGAGAAAGGGGATTTTATGGAGAGCACGTTACAGTCAGTTCAGAGGCATCATGTAGCTCTGCTAATATTTCTCTCTCAGACAGGAGTTTATAAAACTTGGGCAAAACTTACCTTGAAAGGGTGACTAGCCAAGCTATTCCACAGCAGAGCAACAAGAAGGGATGAACTTTGTCCAAAGAACTTTGCCCAGTAGGCTTGTGAGATGGTATTGAAAGCTACCACCTCCACACTTTGAAAAGTTCACAAAGACTGCCTTGTGCACACGTAATCACAACTTGGGAGAACCTGACAATGGAGATCAGAGGCTATGCCGGCTGGTGGCAGCAAATGTTCCCGTAATCTAACCAAGGGCAGATTACAAAAGGACATGTGCCATATCAAAAGCATAGAACAGTAACAGGATTCTGTGAAAACCAGAATCCTAACAATTCAGGTTTTATTTTCTGAACACTTCTGGAAGGGATAAATCAAATGCTGTACCGAATGTACCCGAGTCTAGACCCCGTGGGTCACCCTTGTGCACGGCATGCAGCTTTCAGACAGCTTTGAAAACAAGGCATGCCAGTAAATAAACACAGGCCTATGACGTGAAAAAACTCAAAACGTCTTTTAGACATACAAAAAAATTATACTGACGATAGAATCTGAAGCAGTAGCTCTGCTTTTAGGCAATTGCTCCTTTTCATGGATATGTAAAACTGTTATGGAAAGTACTTAATAAATATGAGTCAGATGGATGACTGCGCACCTGTGGTTTTCAAAAAGCTTTCCGCTTTTTAAAAAAATAGCATTTTTTCTGATTATAGTAATATATCCTCTTGTAGAATATTTGGAAGACATAAAAAAGCATAAAGATACCATAATAATCACCTGTCATTCCACTATCCAGAAGGAATACTTTTTACATTTTTGGTATATTTTGTTTTACTTGTGATGAATGTGTACCCCTTCCTTTAACACAAATTGTGACCACAGTGTATGTAGTTTGGGAGACAGCTTTTTAAAAATTATATTCTAAACAATACCCTAGCCATTAAATATTCTTCCCCAACACCATTTTTAGTGCCTGTTGTATAGATGTTCTAGAATTTATTGAGCCATTTTCCTGTTCGGCTACTTGAGTTGCTTTTTAAGGTTTTGCTACTATAAATCATAAAACTGCCTTGAATCAGTATCTCTGATTATTTCCCGAAGATGGATGTCTGGTATAATCACTGAAACTTAATTTTTTGAGGTTCTTGATTCACAGTGATAAAGTGATTTCCAACAAGACTGCACCAATGTATACGCCTACCAGCAGAGCCCACCCATAAGTCTTCCTGCACTCTCATCAGCACTGAATATTATTCATGGATATATTAGAAAACAACAATAACAAATTATTACATTATACTAAACTTCAATTTTCTAAGTAAGATATAGTGAGTCTGGAATAGGAAATAAGTGACTAAAAAATTAAAAAAACTCAAAAAACATAAATTGTGTGTAATGGAGGGAAGGTATTTCAATAATCTTTCCTTTCACCACTGATTATTTGGTGGGGTTAGGAGGTATTACTGAGTTCACCCAAAGTGTGTTGGATAGCTACCATAAACAATACACGGTACCATGAGGCCTTCTGAAGGATGCAAAAGAAAAGTTTTGCCCCAAAGAACTTTCTACATAATTTCATAAATGAGGAATCACACAGATTAAAATTAATCACTGGAGAATGATTCCAAGCGCATTCAATAAAGTGGCACAGACAGTACCCAATGATTCAGGAAATGAAGAGTGTTGCGCATGCTAGAGAAGGCCTTGTGGATGAAGGAAGTCAAGGGGCCTTCCATTTCCGGATTTGATGTCAGCATACAGAATCTCAAGAGGGAGTAGTGTAATAGCAAGAATAATCAGGGTCCTGGTGAAGTGAGAATCAACCAGCTGGCTGAAATCGTTAGGTACTGAACGGGAGTTTGAAAAAAAAACATCAGATAAGTAAAATTACCCAACGAAGGGCATGGAAATACTTGGCCTTTCAAGACTAAGGATTCAATGTAGTGACTATTTCAAACAATCCATAATCATGAATACTCCTCTTACCACTATTCTCTTTTCCCATCATTTTGTACATCTACTTGAGAAACATTTTAAATTTAGCACATAAAGGTGCTTGCTGCCTGCCAGCCAGGTCAGTTTCAGCAATGTGCCCTTTTTGCTGTTTGGTGGTATCTGTGCAATCATGTAAATATTTTCATGTACTTCATAAAAATGAGTGGAAAGAAGAAAATGAAAACAAGTGGATAAAAGCTAAGATCTCCAATTTAATTGATGGCAATCACCAAGCACATCCCAAATGACATGCTTTGGCCCCATTCTGACATTCACTGGACTTAAGCTGGCCAATGCTGTGAGCAACTGTGTACAAAATTGCTGGAAAGACGTAACCAGAGAAGATGCCCTCTGTTACATGCAGGTCTGCTGTTGGACTTACATTCAGAGTTTTGGTATTGGAGTGTCCCAAGCAGGCTGAATGGTGGCTGCCTGCGTTTGAATCCCGGCTCTACCACTTACTACATTCCCAAGTGTCAACTAGTAAAAGGGGGGTAATAATAACACCTAGGCTCCAAAGGTTGTTGTAACGATTAAATGAGATACTACATACCTATTACTTAGAGGAAACAGTTCCTGGCATCAAAATCACTGCTCAATAAATGATAACATCCCCTCCACGACAACCCCATCACCCCCTTTTCAGGAGTACTCTACATGTAATAGAGTAGGCTGCCTAAAACAGGGCTCTTGTACAAGAATGAAAAGTTTCCTTTCATGAAGACTTCTTTGGCAATTTTATGAAGAATGAATCAGTATAGGAAGAAAAATGGGTTTGGAGAAAAGGTGAAAGTTAGGTGTAGGAATCTAGATGTGACATAATTAGTTCCTGGTAGTTTTAGAAATGAAAATGAAAAACAAAATTAAGACTTCGTTGTGGAACACAGCACAGATATCCTTCCTTTATGCCCCAACACACATAGCACTGTTTGTTTAAGCATAACAGGAAACTTGTAATAGCCAGATGCCTTGTGTGTATACAGGTGTTGCGTTAAATGCAGAAAAGTTCATTTATATAGTTCAATCAAGTGATACTTTTGATATGATTAACATGTTCACTTATGAAAATAATTGCAGCCTTGATTTTTCATCAACTTCAGTTAATTTCACATAAGAAGCATCAAGCATTGTATGCTTATAATTTTCTCAGTAAATACACGCTTATCATCAAAAAGATAAGGGAATGGTCACATATAAATAAGTGAAAATAGGAAGTCTGTTCACAAATTTGCATGTTACTGGTGCTCAATATTAAGAGTAATAGCTGTTTTAAACTTTTTACCATTAAGAATGGCTTTTATAAATGCATGACCCCACAATTTTGTTCACTGTCAGGATTTAATAGCTTATTACTGTTTTCCCTACTTCTCATAAAGAATTTTGTTAGAAGAAGTGCTCAACAGCTCTAATTTAAAAATGAAACCAGCTACAAAATAAATTTGATACTTTTTAATAAAATAAAAGAGTAATAGTTGTTTGGTTTTTCTATTAATTTGGAGAAATGACTATTATTAAGTCTTATGTAGGAGGGCTATTAAAATTCATATATAATCTAGTATATACTCATTTTATTAAAGTATAGGAGTAAATGTACACACATAATACAACGTATTCACTGTGAAGACACTTCAGATTTTATGGTTAAAAAATTAACATTGTCCACAATCAGAAGAGAAAAAAAATCTATTTCATCACTACCTCTAACATTCTGTTACTAGTAGAGCATGTGGCTTTATTAATATTTCTGGTTAAAGAGGTGAAAATTACATGGAAAGGAAATTTGGAAAGTGGCTAAAAATATATACTGATAATCTTTCAGTTCTGGCATTTGGGTCTCTGAAAGTACTATCTCCTCACCACCCCCACTCCCCCAATACCCGTTGCCTCCACTTTATGCCCAGATAACTCCTGTATACGTTTTAGGTCTTACCTCAAACATTACTTCAATTGGGAATCTTCCCTGGAATAAGATTTTTTACTCTGTACCACTGTACTGCAATGACTATTATTTCACTTGAAGTACCCCACTCCACACCCCCCACTTGCCAATAAGTCCAGAAAATACAGAGGACTGGACTTGTTCACTGTACTGTACCTTACGACCTACTGTAGTATGGTGCATAAATTATAAGTAGGATACTTAAATGTATGCTGAATGAAGGACCAAGAGTTTGTATGATAAAACTGAGTTTCTTAAGTATTATTTTTTTCCTTTGGTGGGTACTAATGGACACTAAGGATTTTTCTTCCAGAAAAAAAATATACAGATATAAAATTTTATGTATGATTTTTAGGATCAAGGATCCCAGGTTTAGAAGCCCTACACTAGGCTTTTTTTTTTTTTTTTTAAAGATTTTATTTATTTATTTGAGAGAGAGAAAGAGAGGGGAGAGACTCAGAGGGGAGAAGCTGACTCCCCACTGAGCAGGGAGCCTGATGTGGGACTCGATCCTGGGACTCCGGGATCATGACCTGAGCTGAAGGCAGTAGCTTAAACCAACTGAGCTACCCAGGCGCCCAGCCCTGCACTAGACTATAGTGAATTCATGCTATGAAGTTTCTTGGTAAATAGCCATTTGGCTTCCCCTGCCAAAATGCCCATTGGGACATGCACTTTTTACATGAAAACATAAGAAGTTCCCCAAGCAGGATAGGGTTATACTAGGGTGCAGTAATATTAATGAGTAAAAGTACATTAGTAAATGTCAATGGGGTTATCTCAGCACCAGACATTTCCCATAGTCACTGAATAACACTTTCCATTACATCTATTTTTTCCTTGCTTATTTTTATCTTATCAGTAGACTATTCCCCATTATATCTTAAGCGTAAAGTGTTTCCTATTGAATGGAAAAACCTGATCACAAATCTGTATCCATAATTTGTACCCAGACTGTCCTCTAGGAAATGTGAAGGGCTATCAATTTCTTAGTCCCCAGAACTGGACTTTGCATGGAGGGATGTCCAGTAAATATTTCTACCAACAGACTGACCAAAACACATCCTCGCATTTTAAAGCAGCATCATTACTACACTTGCAGATGTTTCAGATAAGCTCTCTCTTTATACATGACAGTAAAATGCCAGCTCTTGTAATGAACTAGTACTAAAGCAAACTGCAAGTACCAGGGACACTGCAGAGTTATGCAGTAATGGCACGTATGAAGTCCACCATCACATACAGTTCTCTACAGTAACCTGGAAATCACCATGTCTGCCCAATAGATCTCTTCTTCCACAGTCTGTCTCTTATTATCTGTATTTGAAAAGGAAGTTTCCCAAGTCAAAAAAGTAACTTCAAAGCCTATAGCTGTCTTTGTAACCAGATGGTATATTTTATTGTATTAAATTGATCATCTGTGTGCATTGTCTCTCAACGTCGGATTCCCATTCTTTAAAAGGTTACTAGGAAAATAAGTATTGCTTGATAACTGACATATTTTTAACCAATTATTTTTTTGGTTATGGAGGTCCAAGAAAGGACAATGCTAAAACGTGAATTTAAGCTTACTTACTATTACTTTAGTCTGTCTCGTAAACAACTAGTTTAGACTGCTCTAAAAAGTTAGCTATAAAAAACAGAAATATACATTAAATTGGTAATGTATTTAAGAATGTGGTGCGGCTCAAACTGTGGCTCCATGAATAACTATTACACACATAACTAACGTTTATAGGGTGTTTTTCATTAATTATCTCACTTAATCCTCCTAACCTACAATGAGATAGTTACCGCTCCTAACTACTTGCTATTCTCCAGCTCAGCCAGCTCACCAGGTACTGCTGGAAATGTCTCCCCTTCACCCCACGTCTGCCTGATGATCGCCTAGTTATGTACAGTGTCCAGCCCAGTTTCACTCATTGAACAAAGCCCTTTTCGGAACCCTCTCCTCTCCTGTGGAATCAATCCTAGGCTCTTGTCTTTAGGGGAAATCTACTTACAATCATAGATTTGTAGATTTCCTCCTGGTTTTAAAAAAAGTGTACTGGGGGAAAAAAAGTATACTGAGGGACGCCTGGGTGGTTCAGTTGGTTAAGCATCTGCCTTCGGCCCAGGTCATGATCCCAGGGTTCTGGGGTTGAGCCCTGCATTGGGCTCCCTGCTCAGTGGGGAGCCTGCTTCTCCCTCTGCCTGCTGCTTGTGTTCTCTCTCACTGACAAATAATAAATAAAATCTTAAAAAAAAAAATAAAAAAAGTGTACCGAGAGATCACCTCCCTAACTACCAATAAGCACTGGAATAATGAAATGAATGCTTCTATTCCCATGTATTTAAGGGTCAAGCTAGGCAGAAACTCTAGGTCTAGGCCTATACTTTAGGCTGCAGAGTGAGAGGTGGGAGCTCTGTTTTTAGAAAACAAAAGTTGGAAACTGCAAAGCTTCTATTGCTGAGGGCACACACAATCTATATTATCGTCTTACAAGGGTATATGATGCTTTTTGCCCATTTTCTCTTGTGGGAGTCAGGATGCCTCATTGCAGGAGTTGTGTGGTCAGATATCTTTCCCTCTATGAGTCAGCTGGGAAGTACAGTATGAATACTCCTGTGTGTCCAGGCACCAGGTGCTCCATTTTGTCAACAAGGTGAGATTCACATTATCACTGGCCTGGTGATAGCTAAATTATACCTAAATAATTATCACTGGTATTAATATTAAAGCAGACATTTCCTGAGTCCAAATGACTGTTCAGACATTCTGAGTTAGCTAGTAGAGCAAGGAAATAAAAGCCCTGTAAAGCACCACCTTGTTTCCTAGATCACTAAACCTACAGACGCCTTCCTGGGCCTGGACTTTCTTTTATTATTTCCATTTCTAATCATTTGAAATTGTTGTTTCTCTTGCCCAATTTAAGGCAAAATTCCAAAATTCAATGACAGCATTTCCCTATTTTCCTCCACACCCTCTATAGTTGGTTCTAAGGTGTTGGGAACTCCCTATTTGTCTATTTTCCTTAATCAAAGGATGTGCCACCTAGAGCTTAGGTTGCAGGCCACGTACATTTTCCATCACAGTTTGCCCCTTGAAGGATTCATACAGCACCACTACAAATGCTTACATGAACCGAACAGCTCACTTTTGCTCACTCAAAGGAATCTTGTTCTAGAAACAAATATATAGTCAAAGTACTAAAATTGCTAAAAATTATTTTTCAGACACTGATATACTAGGTTTTATAATTAAAGGTGTATTTCATATTGCATTACTTTCAATATGGATGAGAATATTTTTGAAAACAAAGTATGCAAATTGAGGCATTTGCTAAAAGACTTCTTGGTAGCGTTCTAAAAATGTGTTTTTCTTCCCTCAAGATTCTTAAACCTTTGGAGGCTGTTTTAAACAATACTGGCATTCTATGGAATTCCAGCTGATGTCTTCCAACCCTTGTGCATGTTCTGATTCTGAGACTTAGAGCCACAGGAAGCTGCCCAATTGACAAACCAATTGTTAAAGGATGCAAAGGGTTTTAAAAACGACTTAAAGACACACCAAAATGAATACTTTGTGTTCTGAGATATTAATCCGCTCTAAAACTTTCTCAAGGCTAAGCCCAACTGGGAAAATAAAATCCTTTTCAGAATAAAGGGTGAGATCTGAGTCATGATAAGATTGCAATATAAGGTCAAGGGCAAGGAATCACTTTTCCCAAACCCAATCTGCTATGTGCAGCTCACCTTACGGTCTCTATTCTGGAGATATGCCTAAATACCAGGCAGATGTTGATAAAGAATTTCTCATTTGTGAGCATTTCTGTCATTATTTTAAAGCTAGAGAATAAACACTAGCTAAGAGGCCACTCCATAAAAAACAAAAATATTTGCATCTAGGACTCAAACTAATTCTCTTCCTTATGGCATTGAGTTAGCAGAATTAAGGGGTATAAACTGAAAACCTCTGATAATTTAGAAAAGGTTCTAGGAGAAAGTCACAAGTTAAGTAAGCGACCACAAAAGTCTCAAAGGTATTGACTGTGGAAATTTCAAATGGGTCATCACAGTTACCACAAATAACTTATAAAAAGCAATGGCCAATAGATTCCATGGGAAGGGATTACCTTATTAATCATGTTTAACCTTTATAAGGCATTATCCTTTTTTAAGCGTCCATATTCATTCAAAAAGCACTGAATGTAAAACTGCTTTCTCATCTATAGTCCATATTATTAAAAAAAGATAATGTCTGACCAAATATTTTCTAGATATCATAGCCTGTTTAACATTATACTCTGATGCCCCTTGGTAAAACACCGAATGTTTCAACTATGTCATGTACAATCCTACAGTCTTGCTGTCTTAACTTACTCTATTAAGAATTACTGCAATTTCCATAATATTTTAGTATTTAATCAATACTAATAGCTTCTTCATTATCGATTAGGGCCAAATGTGGTAAGTGACCTCAAATGTTCTTTTTAGAAGGCATAAAGACAAAGAGCTCTAAATAGGCACCAGCATCTTTTGAAAGGATACCTCAGGGGGCAGAGAAAAAATATTTTTTCCCCCGAAAGTACAGAAGGGCAACTGGGTAGTAGGTAAGGATGAAAGGTTTTCATGGTTGCTAACAGGTTAAAGTATGGGTTCTTCCTACCTCTCCCTGACCCTCCCAGCCTACTGTAACAATGAGGATGCTGGTGAGATACTAGTGGATAGGGTCTGACCATACCTTCATGGGTAGGCTCTGGGTCAGGTGTAAGTGAGATGTCATCCAGCTCTCGCAGGCAGAGCCATTCTCCGTCCATAGACACTCGGAATTTGCAAAGGTAGATGGTCTCCATGGCAGCCTGTGTGATCTTGTCAGTGGTGGGGGTTGGCATATCGGTTGGAGGCGTCAGAGCAGACATGATGACTCAGCTGGGACCACAACACACACTCACACACACACACTCACACACACACTCACCCCAACAAAAATAAATAAAACCTCCTCACCAAAAAACCCCAAATCCAAAGCTCTGGAACAAAGCTCTCAAGAAAAGGGGTGGGGGAGATGAAAACAAATCACAAGGAAAAATGCCTACGGTTTAAGAAGCAATTGCTCAAGATAAACAATTTAATACTATCTTTTCTCATAGATAGTTCCTACCACATAGCAAAATAAGATGATGCCTGGTCTTCTCCTAGCTTCTCTCCTTTTATCTTCTCTTCCCTACCCCCTCCTTTTTCAGCTGAGCTATCGGCTTTAAATCCTGCACAGCTGATGCCACCTTAGCTGGCTTTAAAAAACTGGCCTCTGCATGAGTAAGTGAAAAATCCTCCTTTGTGCAGGAAAAAAACAAAACAAAACAAAACAAAAAAACAAAAAAAAACCAACCCTGAAAAATAAACCAATATTTTCAATTTAGCTTAAAAAAAATCCTGAACTGCAGAAATCACTTCCAGGATCTGCTCAGATGAGCCGGGATGCTGAGTTCTAATAGGATTGGTTGTGCGCAGTAAGCAGGGTGTTGACCAAAATGGCTGACTAATGAACTGAACTGAAAATCCAGGCTCATGTGACCAGCTGCTCTGAACGTGGGGCGAGCAATTCCCAGGATGCTTTATAGATGCTGCTGATGCAGGGAGAGCAATTAGGCTGCTGCTCTCATCCTGTACAACCCACTTCCAGACTGTGCTAGTCAAACTGTGATCAGACATAACACAATGCACATATCCTCATCAATTCCCTCACTCTAGGATAAAAGGGCTGGATAATAGGAAGACAATTAACACTGGGTAATACTCCACAGGAGAGATGATAAAAGAGACAGATGAATTTAACAAGCACATAATTCACCTCTAATCTTTACTCTCATATACCTAGCTATTAAAATTCTTTAGTCCACTAAAGGTGGTGTTTTAAGAAAAAGCAAAAACAGATTTTCAAGTTAAATATCATACTCTTAGGCATTTATAATTTCCTTCCCCAAGGTACAAAAACCTGACTTTCTAGACTGGACAGAAGTGCAAGAAAAAAACTTGATGGTAAAAAAGCAAAATCCTTTCCAATTAATGGCAACCCCCCCCTTTTGATGTTGCTGTATTTACCAAGTTTCTGCATAAAGTATGTATTATGTTTCTAATCAGAAGATAAAACTATGTTTATTTTTAAAAGTCTCTCATTCTAGGGATTTCCTAGTTAGAAGGATACCTTGATTTCTGAGAACTAAAAAAAAAATTCTCCGTATTATAATTATATTTTATATACAATACATATGCATGCTATGTAACATTTAAATATAATATTAAAATTTCATAAATGATTCATCCTAATTTGAGATTGAGCTCAAAGAAAAAAATGCTAAGAACCAGACTCTAGATAAACAGGCATTTCTCAAACTGGCAGAGGGAAAGCAAGCTGGTACAATGTCAAAATGCATATACATATATGATTATTTACAATTAGGAAGAAAATTAGCAAGTTATTAAGGAAAACAAAATATCCCAGGTTTATTCATTTCTATTTAAATCTCTTCCACCATTCTCCTACATCTGGACCCAGAGCTATTCATTCATTCATTTATTCACTCAGTAAATATTCACTAAGTGTATTCCACATGCCAGGCAGCAATCCAGGCACTGGACAGGCAGCAGTAAGACAAGATCACCTCTTCAAGGAGGCAGAATTTATGTATCCAAATACTGAACACAAGCCTTCATTTAACCCATTCACATTTAATTACAGGTTGATTCCTTTCTAGCCATATACATTTCCATCTTATACATTAAAACCTTAAGCTATGCAATACTTCAAAACCTTATAAGCAGTCATTAAAACCTTTAAATGAAACTTACACTGAATAGTTCCTGGAATCACAATGCCAAAGAGCCCTATTTGTACATCGGCACCAAGACTGTAAGTCACTGATACATTCTTAAAATATAGAATGGTGAAAACAAAAAAGAAATCTGAATGCTTTGAGATTTCCTGGGTCCACTAATACCTGAATTGAGCCTGTCACAAACCATGACAATCTTTTTACCAACCAGCCAAGAAGCATTTACTAACCCTGAACAGATAGGGATTGATTACAACACACCAGCATAACAAGAACACCTAGGTCAATAAGCAGAGAAACCTGGTTAATAATACTCCTTCCAAAGGTTCTTCTCTCCAAGTAGAAGACACCAGGAGGGAAGCCCAAAGGGAGGGAAAAACCCTCCTGCAGGAGCTAGCCTTGAGTTTCCCTCATCTGTCAGTTTGAGGAGGTATTAGCAGTCATTTCAGAAATAAGAACCGTGAGTGAGCAGGAAAACCTGTATTTCCACCCTCTAAGGCAAACCTGCTTGCAGGTAAACACCCTTGAATCTTCAGTTTGAACAGTTACTCATTGTTCACAAGCAATGAATTTACTATGAAAACAGGCACTATTTGTAAACCAATAAAAATAATTCTAAACATCGTTTAGCACTGTTTTTACATTTGGGTCTTTACTAGGTAAATATTAGCTTAGAATGTAAAGGTAACATTAAGTCATCAGTGAGACAAACCTTGGAACTCTTTTCTCATTCAATCCTACCTGTGAATAAAGGCACATATTTATAAGGTAGTTGTGAGGAGGACTGAGGTATAGTCTGTGGCCCTAAAACAGAACTAACAGGCTTAGGTGAAATTCAAATCCAAGGTGATGATCTGAATAATACTAGGTTCTAGCTGCTTACACAGCTCAAATTTTCCACATTAAAATTGATCCAAAGCAAATGAGATTCACATGTCAAAGTCAGAAGTCACATTCCTTTTAAGAATATTTACTCAGCTACTATTATAAGAAAAAGAATGATTTGTCATGCTCAATGTCCCTGTTATACAATGTGGAAAAATTATGACTTAAGGTACCTATCATTTATTAACTCTTATTTTCCTTTAGGTGCTTTATAAATACTGTATCAAATCCTCACAAGAATCTTGCAAAGCAGATATTGGTATCTCCGCTTTACATACAAAAAAACCAAAGTCGAGCCAAGTCACTGGCCCAAGATCACACAACTTAGCAAGCAGCATATCTGGGATTTCAAGATCTGCCTTTGGGGGGGCGGGGGTAGAGAGAGGGCGGAAGGAGAGATTCCCACGCAGGCTGTACGTTCGGGACTGAGCCCGTCATGTCGGGCTCAATCTCACAATCCTAAGATCATGACCTGAGCCAAAATTAAGAGTCTGATGCTTACCCAACTGTGCCCCCCAGGCGCTCCCCAAGATCTGTCTTAATGTCCCCAAACCAAAGTCCACGTTTTCTTTCATACCTTGAAATGTCAGCACGCCAACCCAAGGATTAAATTTTAATTAGGGAAAATAAAAACAAAACGAAAAGCAAAACCAAAATAACACAGGCAACATCCCTATAAAGTTTCCCAAATATGAATTTCAATTTAAGATTCGAGGAAGAGGAAATTTTTATTAACTTTCACACTTCACAAACCATATATTCCACTTATTCTTATACATTCTAGTTAGGTTTATAAGTATTTTCTGAGAAACTGAGAACCGAGCACGGATCTTTCCTGCTGTGTGCTGCAACCACATTCTTCCTGATCACCGTGAAGGATATACTACTTACTATACCTCCACTCTGAGGAAAAGAGCTGGAAATAACCATCTTAACAAGTTTCCTCCTCATCCATTAACTTAGTTGGGCATATATAAGAACACTGGATACATTCCGTAGTGTGAAAAGATAAATGAAGGTGGGAATTAATTTCTAAAATGACTCACTCCAGAAGTTCTTCAAATAGCTAACTTCAATGTATAATTTTTTTTTAAGGTTTTATTTATTTATTTGACAGAGAGGGACATAGTGAGAGAGGGAACACAAGCAGGGGGAGTGGGAGAGGGAGAAGCAGGCTTCCCGCTGAGCGGGGACTCCGATGCGGGGCTCGATCCCAGGACCCTGGGACCATGACCTGAGCCAAAGGCAGACACTTAACGATTGAGCCAAACAGGCGCCCCTCAATGTATAATTTTAATTCTTTTTTTTTTTAAAGATTTTATTTATTTATTTGACAGAGACAGAGATAGCGAGAGCAGGAACACAAGCAGAGGGAGTGGGAGAGGGAGAAGCAGGCTTCTCGCAGAGCGGGGAGCCCGATGTGGGACTCGATTCAGGGACTCCAGGATCATGACCTGAGCTGAAGGCAGTCGCTTAACCAACTGAGCCACCCAGGCGCCCCATAATGGTGTTTTTAAAAAATGTATCAACTTGTACAACTAAATCAGTTTTAAAGCTCACAAGTTCTACTTCCCAAAGATTCCTGGAACACAGTTTTACAATTTAAGAAAAATCTCACCCCTACAGCCCCAACATTTTACTAGTTGTTATTAGCACAGAAGGGTTTCTCTGATAAATCATCATCATGATGACATTGGTGAAAGGGCCAGATGTTTCTGCTAAATTATAAGATTTTTTTTTTTCTGAGAGAAGAGAGAGAGAGAGTGCACGGGGGGGGGGGGCGGGGGGGGGGGGAGAGGGAGAAACAGTCTTAATCAGACTCCACGCCCAGCGTGAGCCTGACGACACAGAGCTCCATCTCATGACACTGAGATCGTGACCAGAGCCGAGATCAAGAGTCCAAGGCTTAACCAACTGAGCCACACAGGCACCCCTAAATTATAAGATTATTCAGTTGAACGATCATGATTTTTTCACATGCTCCAGTCCTCCCTCCCACTCACTTCCTTCCCTCTCTCAGACAAAAATCTATTATGTCCACCTCTAATGCTGAGATTTCTACAGTTTTAGGTTTATAACATTTGAAAGACTCAGTACTACTTTGCAGATATTAACTGAGGATGATAATTAGTACTATAAAATTATTATACCTGAGAATCTGAGTTATCATTATTTTGTTTAGAAACAAACACCGCCAGGAGTATTATAATGCATAATCTTTTCACTTATTAAAAATAACCAGCATAAGACTAGAGCTAACTCCTACCTTAATAACAAAAATCGACTGCATGGCTAAGTACCGTAGGCAATGATGTACAGATATAAAACTACCAGCAACTTATTAGATGATCTTGGGAAATTTATCCTGCTCTTGTCCTAATTTACTCAGCTATAAAACTAAATAACTAGCTTCACAAAAGTCATGGGCTTGTTGAGAATGTTGCCTGTTTTGCACACCTTTATACATCTGCTTAAAACAGTACCTACCAAATATCAGAGTCTTAATAGACACTTGGTATAGATATATAACTCCAAAGCACTCTATATTCTTGCAATTGTATATTTTCACCCTCCTATTTCACTTACCCATGAAAACCCCCAACTTCTACAAAATCAAGCTGTATTTATGCCCCAACAAACAAGTCATTCTAACAGACTTTATTCATTTGTACATAACATTCATTAGTTTAATATGCACAGGGCACCTACTATATGTTAGTCACTAGACATGAAAAACAAGGTAATAAACAAGAAACAGGCAATTACAGGTGTTTAAGAAATTCCTAAGTCCTTGTCACACAGATGGCTATTCAGTGTTGTTTACATCCATAACTATTTTCTCTATCAAATCGGTGACTTGTGAATTTCACATTCATTTATTCATTTAGCAAGCAGGGCTTTGCTGAGTAGAATGAGAAACTAGAGGGTTGCTGCTGTCTGAAAAGGAGCCTTCAGTTTAGGATGGGATTCCAGTGGTGGAGTTGATGAAGGAAGCTGCGAGCATGTGGACTCTAGAGCCAGAATGCCCACAGTGAACACTAGATCCACCACTTAGAAGCTCAGTAACCTTGGCAAATTACTTGTTTTTGTGCCTGCTTCTTCAATGACAATATTAACTACTTCAGAGTTAAAGGAAGTAATGTAAATAAAATGCTCAGCATAGCACTTTGCACAAAGTAAGCAGTAAGTAAATACCAGCCATTATCATCACTGTTAGTGCTTGAGAATTGAGGGGGGGATAAAACCCCATGCTATCACCACATGAAATTTAAGTCAGGAAGGATGAAAGCTCACGGGACTGAGGTAGAGGAAAGTGAAAAGGAAATGTGAGCAAAGGGTACGCTGGGGCATCTCTCAGGCCTTGAGGAGGGAAGAAGTGATGGGTCAGAGTTTTACCAACCATTCGTATCAGATGACCAGATTTCTTAAGTTCATCAAGGCAGAGGAAACAGATGTGTATGTCTCTCAAGAGTCCCTAAAAACATTTAAAGTTAGAGGAACTACACTCTAAAAGGCAGCATGCTCAAACAACTTCTGCTTTCTGCATGCCTCTTGCTGTCAGTCTGACAGTCTCTCTTCTCTGTTTCACAGCGTTTCAAACTTTCCCAGCTCTGCCCCACCTTCCCTGCCTCCCCCTCTGACACTTGTTGCTGTCCAGTCTATTTGGTATGGGGCAACTGTAGAACCAGCCAGTCACAAAGACGGGCCCTGCAAACAGGGATACCACCTTGGCCAGCAGCCCTCGCCTGATGTTTTAGGAAGACCATGAACCTTTCATAATTATTCAGATGTAGCTATGGGGGTGGGGGGAGACACCATATTGATACTCGAGATCTCAAGTATGACTGCTTTTAAAACTCTAAAAGCATTTCCTTTCTCATAATTTCAAGCTGTGCTTATGATACGCTGCTGACTTCTCAAAATAAATGTTAAAGCTCATAGTTGAGCCACTTTACACTATAGGAAGAAGTTTCCATTTTAATAAGGTTTGGGTGGAAATATAACAGTTGTGATATCCTGCAAAATTCATTAAAATGGGATTCCTTGGGGTGCCTGTCTGGCTCAGTGGGGAACATGTGATTCTTGATCTTGGGGTTGTGAGTTCAAGCCCCACATTGGGTGTAGGGCTTACTTAAAAATAAATAAATAAATAAAATGGGATTCTTTTATTTATGATGGCTACATGTTACCTTTTGTACAATGATAAAGTGGCAGTATGTCTTTTAGGCAACTCTCTTAATTATTTAAGGAATTTCCAAAAATACTAGATAACAAGGAGATACCATCCAGTTAATTCTGCTACACTCTCACCATCATCCTACCAGACTTTTTTTTTTTTTTTTAGGATTTATTTATTTATTTATTTGAGAGAGAGAGAATGAGAGAGAGAGAGCACATGAGAGGGGAGAGGGTCAGAAGGAGAAGCAGACTCCCTGCCGAGCAGGGAGCCCGACGCAGGACTCGATCCAGGGACTCCAGGATCATGACCTGAGCCGAAGGCAGTCGCTTAACCAACTGAGCCACCCAGGCACCCCCTCCCAGACTTTTTACTATCTATAACCTACACTAGAAAAATATGTTCTCTCAGCTTCTTTGTAGGATTCTACCTCTTTAACATAGATTTCTGTTAAAAGCCAAGCAAAAAGGAGAAAGATACAAGATAGAATAAGTCAGGTGAATATGTTTTGAGGACAATACTAGTCTTTTAGTCCAAAAAGTTGCTTTCTTTGCCACCTTTCCTCTGCTCTCTCTCAGCACATTTTACTGCCTTCTACCTAAACTGATTTGAGGGAGCAGACAGTGATTAAGAACATGAACTGTAGTATCATACTATGCAGGAATATGAATTCATTCTCTGTACTTCACTTAAAAAACTGCATTATATACAAAAATTGAATCATTATGTGGTACATACAAAACTGATATAATGTTATATGTCAATTATACCTCACAAAAAATAAACAAACAAACATCTCTGGAGAGAAGGCCAGAAATCTGTGCTAATAAGATATCCAGGTGATTCCGATTGGTGCTAAAATTTGAGATAAGAACTATCCTAAAACTACAGGATCTGTGTCTCTGGAATGTAAAGTTCTAAATCCAAGGTTCCCCTATCAGAATTTTTGTATTTTATAATAAATTAGGTAAGTTAATTAGAGATACTGAATCAAATATTCTGATGAAAAACATGTTGTAGCCATCTACTTATATGAATTCTATATGGACTAATCCTCCTTCCCATTTTTTTTCTTTTCAGTTTTCATTGTTAAGAGAGTAGTTTTATGTATTGGCACTTCTATTGGAAATTTTAAGAAATAAAAAAACAATCGGAAAGTACTGATACATGTGAACTTTTTAGCTCTCTGTGTGGCACATAAAAAATATTCCATAAATGGCAGCCACCAAGTACTACAATTATCTTACTACTCACTTCCTTTATTTATAATTGTTTGGGTTATAGAACTATAGTAAAACTTCTTTCATCTAACGGAGAGCCTTTTAGGATCCTCTAGTATCCAGAATGAAGCTAAGTTCAGAAACAAGAAAAAAGAAAACTGTAAAGAATCAACCTATGATTATCAAGAGGGGAGCGGTCAAAACAAAATCTCAAAGATAAGCTCTAATATACCGAAACTGTTGCTTTGTCCATCAGAGCGTGCTCTGACTTTCTGATCATGCTAGGCCAGAGGAGCCGAGAGGAGGCAGGAGAGAAGGGGAGAAACCGGCTGGGAAGACACGCTGTGACAGCTGAGGCATCAGTGGCGATAAAAGCCAGACGGGGAAGCGGAAGCAGCAGCCAGGTTACTGCAGCAGCCAGGTTACTGCAGCAGCCAGGTTACTGCAGCCACAGCACACCGGAAATGGGGGCCGGACCCAGCTCGGGCCACTGCAGCCTTGTGCAGAAGGGACCCACCTGCACTTAGATATTAGATGCTCTGGAGTTCTAAACTCCAGTTCTGGTAGTCACTAACCTACAATTAAATACTGTCTGAAAATGCTACATTTCTGAAGGCTTTTTCTTTCTTTCTTTTTTTTTAGGGGTGATCCTATCTGTCCTTTGACAAAATAGCATTTAATGGATCAGATAGTGATTCTTAACCCATGTTAAAGCATAATGCTTTCTGGGGGCACCTGGGTGGCTCAGTTGTTAAGCGTATGCCTTCGGCTCGGGTCATGATCCCAGGATCCTGGGATGGAGCCCCGCATCGGGCTCCCTGCTGGGCGGGAAGCCTGCCTCTCCCTCTCCCACTCCCCCTGCTGTGTTCCTTCTCTCACGTTCTCTCTCTCTGTCAAATAAATAAAAAAAAAGCATAATGCTTTCTGGAAGACTATTAATTGATGAAAAAAGAAGACACAAAGAAATGTCAATGGAGGATAAATTAAGATCAGTGAATAAATATATACATACACACAATAATATATATACATGCGCATGTACATCTATATATATTTTTATATTGTATGTGTATAAACTAGACATACAACTATTTTTCTTCCCTTACTCATTCCTGCGTTTATACACAAATGAGAAAGTTCCTTCCCCAAATCATGGATTCTTAAAGTGCATCTGTGAGAAAGTGCATCTGTGAATGTTTCCAGAAGCCTCATTCTCTGCACTTTCCTGGGCCCAACCAAGGTATTCACTGTTAGGTATACTCAACTTCAAAGTGGGTGGTCAGAGTAATGCTCTCAGGCCTTCCCACCTTTTTTCTTCTTTCTATTCTTCTCTTAGCCCCTTCCACCATCTCAAAACAGCATATACAAATACAGAAAGAAAGCTGCTTCTTTGTTGAGTGGAACCTTTTTTTTTTTTTTTTTTGGAACACTGCTGTAATTAGAAAAGACAAGAGCAGAGATGTAGGTTATTTGCCTGTCACTGTCATAAACATCAATGTTTGCTATAGCTCCGGGAGTTGGAAGAAGAAATGAGTAACGGTCAATAGAAGCTGATAACTATGTACACAGCAGGGGTGCCTCTTCCCTCCAACCAAGAAGCCACCTCTGACTTATCCTGTCCATCCACGAGAAGACTTCAAAAGTTAGGGTGAAAAAGGAAGGCATTAAAAGTATTGCACCATGGCATGAAAGTGGCTCCTTCATTATATATAGTTTATGAGAAATTGGTGTGGAAGGTCCTACACAAGGGGGAAAAGGCCTCATGAAATATGAATACATACATGTCTGTGAATGCATGCACAAGTTACAGAAGAAAACTCACCAAACTCAAAAGTGATATCCTCTGAAAAGAAATGGGTTGGGGGTGACCCCCCAAGGGGAAAGTGCACTTTGTACTCAATGTACTCTTTCATGGTAAAGATTTAAACAATGAGAACATTTATATTTATATGGCCCTAATTTTCTAACAATACTTAAAAAAACAAAGCCAACCCTTAATAGGAGGAAGAATCAAATAAATTAACCTAAGTTCAGATAATCCCCACAAATGACACTGGCCAACAACTGAAATTTCTTCTGTCAAACTTTGTACCACAACTATTAAGAGTTATAAAGAACTGATAGAAGTGTTTTCACTCTATAGTGATGTGGTTAATAGGCAGATTACACAGAAATAAAATTTTAAGGAGAAAAAAGAGGCTGTGCTTAAAGAACAAACGAGAAAGCAGATTCCTTAGAAAACAGAAATGTGAATATTCTTATCTCTACCTCCTCTGCTTATTAAAGGGCTAATTTCTATCTTGATTAGACACTCCCATCTGGAGATTAGCACAGACCACCCCAACACACAAACTATGGTTTCACTAAGACTGTTAGGCAGTGGTCAGTGTTGGCCCTCTTTCTAGGTAATACAGAAAAGGTGACACTGGACTACTACCTCAAGCTGAATCCAATGGCCCCTAAGCTAGGAGAACCATGCTACCAGTTTCCAAAGTCTGGGGTTTGCTTAAAGAGGACAGGCTTGGTAGACAAGGAATCTGGGTCAACTTCATTCCTTCTCTAAGGCTGTTACTTGGGACAGATCACTCAATAATACTGATACAGCTTTATCTGAAAACGTGGTATCATCTGCCTCACAGAGACGTGAGGATTAACTCTGATATTCACAGCACATGCACACAGAAAATATTCGACTAATGTTAATCTTCTCATAGGGGATGGATGGGGGAGGGTAGAAAAGGCAAAGTCGGGATTTCTTGTTTGTGTAGAGCAGTTAAAAGGTTTGTTGCAGTGATCAAAGAAATCTCTAGCTCTATCTCTAGGAAAGAGAGATTCCCTCATCCCCCTAAGCAAGTTTCTCCCCCTTTTCAGAACTCATACAGGGAAGTATTTGACATTTATAGCACGCCTTGTATCTTTTTTTTTTTTTTTTTAAAGATTTTATTTATTTATTTGACAGAGAGACACAGTGAGAGAGGGAACACAAGCGGGGGAGTGGGGGAGGAAGAAGCAGGCTTCCCGTGGAGCAGGGAGCCCGATGTGGGGCTCGATCCCAGGACCCTGGGACCATGACCTGAGCCGAAGGCAGTCGCTTAATGACTGAGCCACCTAGGCGCCCCGCACGCCTTGTATCTTCAGCCACATTTTCATACTGTAAGACCCTGTCTTGTTAAACCAGATTTAACACTCTCCAAGTCTTTTTATACATATTGCCCTACTCTAGGGCCCCGCTCATGGCCAGTAGCAATAAACATCTGTTGACTGATAAAGCACAAAGTGGGGTCCGCTGCAATCAGAGGGCTCCCCCATCCGTGCTATTAAAAGGTGGAGGCCTCTCCCTGCCAAACGCTACAATCTCGCGAGGGGCCCTTCCAAAGCCACACATTCCCTTCTCGTCGTCTTGGGCACTGTTCCTGATTTCTCTTCTCAATCGGGGGACACATCTGTGATATCTACGGATGTGGCGTGAATGCTGGTAAAAATTTTAGTGGTACAACTGAGGCAGCCCGGGCGGCGGCAGCGCCGCAGCCACACCTACTCCGCGGCCGCGGCGCCGGGAGCCCGCAGAAGGCGGGCCAACCGCGCGGCCGGGTCTCTGGGCGCCGCCCCCTCCTCGGCCTCTTTCGGGAAGGCTCCCAGCCTGGGACCCGGGGCTGGGACCGGGGAGCACGTGGGAGGCTGGCGAGGACGAGCGCCCGGCTCAGGAGGGGAGGGGAGGCCGAGCGGGAGCCCGCGGCCTGGGGAGACTCGGAGGTAAACAGTCCGGCGCCCGGACCGCGGCAGTTCCCCCTCCCCCGCCTTCCCGGCCGAGTCCCCCCTTCCCGCCGCCACTCACGGTGCTTGCCGCCGCCGCCGCCGCCGCTCGGGTAGCTCAGAAGCAGGAAGGGCAGCGGGGAGCCCGGCGACGGCGGGGTCCTCCAGGCGCGCTGTTGCTGCTGCGGCGGCGGGCGCGCTGTGAAGCCGGCGCCTCCATCGCCCGGGTAGAGCAGGAAGAAGGGGGCGGCCACTGGCGAGCCGGGCTCCGACTGCCCGGCGGCGGAGGCCAGCGGCGGCCCCGCCTCGCCCTCTCGGTCCGCGCCCCCGGCTGGAGCGCGGCGCGGCTCCTCCAGCAGCTGCTCCCCGCCCCTCGCCGGCTCTTCGCTGCAACTTTCCGCGCTGGCGGTGGGTGGCGGCGAGGTCTCAGCCATTCTCGCTCCTTCCTTCGCCGCCGCCTTCGACTCGCTCCCGGGGTCGGGCAGGGGAGAGGAGGGTCACGGCGGCGAGCCGCCGCCTCGTCCCCGTCCGCGCCGCCGCCGCCACCTTTCTCCTTGGCCGCGGGCCGGCGTCTAGGCTCCGCCGCGCCGTCTACAGCCCGCCCCGCCGCGGTCCGAGCCAGCTGGAGCGACGGCCCCGCCCGACGGCGCGGTCTCCCTACCGGCCGCCTCCTCCCGCCCCGGCCCCCGCCTAGCGGCGCGGCTCCCCTAGGGGGCGGTGTCCTCCTCTTCCCACTTCCCACCTTCCGCTTCCCTCCGCCGGCGTTGACCTCCCTCCCGACCCTAGGGGAGGAGACGGCGCCCAGTGCCGCGTCCTTACCCGCCCCCGGCCCGGCCCTCTTAAGCCGTCAGGTGTGTTTGGACGCCGGGGCTTGAAAGGTGGGAGACCTGGCGAAATAGCTAGCGGCGTTTTTCTGTGTTGCCGCCTAACTTCAGCGGTAGCACGGAGGCACAAAGATCTGGGTGGGAGAAGAGGCGAAAGCTAATTTTAAAAAGGAACCTCCCTTCCCACGGGTATTAAACTGTACCATTTGCCTTTCACACACTAGAACTTTAACGGTTGATTCACGGTTTTGATTCCTGAGCTTTTTATGTGAGAACCTAGAGGTGGGTGTCTTCCTTCTACCACCTCTTTTGTTCCCTGTCATGTGCGCCGTATAGAAATCTTGTCTTTGCTTTGAGTTCAACTCCTTGGTTTTCTGGTGTTCTGGGTGCGCATGAGTGCATTTTAAGCTAAACAGATTAGAATTTATAGGACAAGCGTCTATTATAGGTCGACAGTTTTCACTTTCATTGTGCTTGTGTCTCGCTAGTAATTGGCCGCTGTTGCTTTATTTTGAATGTTTGAATCAATGCTTACTGATCCAGTAATTCCCATAAGTAAACACTTCTTTCTCTAATAAAGACATTTCCCAGTTATTATCGTTATTTCTTACGCTGGATTCTGTGAACCTGCCCCCGTATTTCCTAGCAGATTAGCTTTGTGTTCAGGTTGCAAAATGCTGGCATAGAATCCATGTTGACTTATAATTAAAAATCACTGTTGTGGAACATTTTTGCTTACCTGCTTTTCTCTTTTTCTGGTCTGCCTTTCCCTCTGTAGAGGAAGTTATACTTCTCTAGGAAAATAAGCCTTTTTATTGTTATTATTCTCTGAAAATCACCCTTGAAATTACATGGAATTAACATGAAACTTCTAATACTATCTTTCACCAAAACTTTTAAACAAAAGTATTAAAAAAATGTTTAGGAGAAGCTAACTTCAAGGAGCCTGACAGTTTCTTAGTAGCTTTTCGGTTTCTGGCATTTTCCTGACCTGTTGATCCCAGCGCTGCTGCCTACTTGAGTGAGTACTGAGCCAGGATTCCTCTTTTGTAAAAATTATTATATTACTTACGCATAGAGATGTTGTGGGGATTAAATAAGAAATACTCGTAAAGACTTCAAGATAAGATCTGGTATGGGGTAAAGTGTTATTAGTATATTTTATCACTGTGGCAAAACAGCATATAACTTTCAGTAATAAAACAAACTCAACTGAGGAAAAAAAAACTTTTTCATCATGTATTTAGCATTTGGGGAGGTTGTTTGGCCTTTTTATTTCAGCCTTGGTGAGGGTGAGAGTCTTGATAAAAAAACATGTTTGCCTTTTAGGAATTACAAACTGTAAAATACCTTGAGGAGACAAACTAAAAGATTCCAGGTGTATTATATAGTTTTAATGTCCATCCTTAACTGGATATTTTACCTTGTTTTTGCATGCAGAAAATTTTAAGTATCATTATAGCTCCTTCACAGAGATGTTTTGCAATGTTTTAGTAAAGAATTTGACGAGAATATACACTTACTCCATTGAAGGTAGAAGAAAAGAGCAGAGTCCTCACAGATCACAATCAGCCAAGGAAGTCACCAAGTTAAAGTACAAAATGTTATCTAGTCTAAATTGCCAGCTTTCTCCTTTCTAGTTAGTCAAGATCCCTATAGGTATTAGAAACATTGACATGCTGTGGAATCTTGCAATGTAATTGTTTTTTTTGTGTGTGCCTCTCTGCATTTAAAAGCAGTTCTATTTATGTTTTATGTCATTAAGTGGCAGTGTAATGAAACCAGCTGAAATATGAGTTCTTTAAAATTTATAGGTAAGGCTATTTATGAGCCTTTTCTTTAAAGGTGGATGGTACTCCACGTTCCTAGCTGCTTATGCTTTTAGCTTTTGGATCAATATGATCACAGCTCTGCATAAGCTTCAGTGCAATAAGGGTTGATTCAGCTGCTACATACATTTAAGGAAGCCAAGATTATAAAAACAAGCCTAAACATGTTGCTTCTTGAAAATTCACAGAATATCTTACTATTCTGTTTTAAAGTGACAAAATCCAAGCCACTGTAAGAATCAAGCTTTATTAATTTTCTTGTGAAATAAGCAAGAGATGCTTTTCAACTTAGCTTCATTTTGTTTTTAGTTATCCATCTTTGGTTTTTTGAAATCCTTTGGTGATCTTAAGGATGGACCCTTAGAACATGTGACAAAATTTTTTAGAGATCAATGTCATGGATGTACTTTTAGCATAAGCTTTTTAGAGCTGTGGTGAGAGAAAAAATACTACTTGGAAACGGTTGGAACTTTTTTTTTTTTTTCTTTTTCAGTGTAATGTATAGGCTTATTATGATTCTAACATAATGGTTTTCCATGCTCATGGCTGGCTCAGTCAGAAGAGAGGGCAACTCATGATCTTGGGGCCATGAGTTTAAGCCCCATGTTGAATGTAGAGATTACTTAAATAAATAAAACTTAAATAAATAAGGGTGCCTGGGTGGCTCAGTTGGTTAGGTGTCTGCCTTCGGCTCAGGTCATGATTCTGCCTTCGGCTCAGGTCCTGGCATCAAGCCCCACATTGGGCTCCCTGCTTGGCGGGAAGTCTGCTTCTCCCTCTTACTCTCCCTCTGTGCTCTCTCTCTCAAATAAATAAAATCTTTTAAAATAAAATAAAATAAAAAAATGGTTTTCTTGAGCTGTTTGTTTTTCATTGTGTGGTACTTGGGAAAAGACTTATTTGAAAACTATACACTCAATTTAAGATCTCATGTTTAACTTCTGATTTTAATAAATGCAGAAATTTATTTATATTGATTAGTTAATATAAAGCCTCAGTGTGAAAGCTCTCTGTAGAGTCCACTGTCCTTCACTTTTGAATCACAAGGTTTTGATGACTGTTACTGACTTATTTTTGCAAAACATTAATTACAAAAATACTTAGTCAATATATATATCCTCTCCATGTTTATTTTTCTCTGTAAAACTCTTAGAAATATAAACATTACTTTTTTTTTTTTTTTTAAGATTTATTTATTTATCCCAGAAAGAGAGAGTGCAGCAGGCAGGGGCAGAGGGAAGGGGAGAGAAAGAATCCTTGGGCAGACTCCCCACTGAGTGTAGAGCCCAAAAAGGGTCTCCATCCCAGGACCTGGATAGAGACCATGACATAGTCATAATCGAGAGCTGGGCACTTAACTGAGCCACCTAGGCACCCCTATAAGCACTACTCTTAATACAATATTCTTAATGAGATTACAATGCACTCTTAAGACATATATTTATCTTCAGCAATATATTTAACCTAGGTCAAACAATGGCAGTTTTCTTTTTTTTTTTTTTTTTTTTTTTAAAATTTTTTTTTTTTTTTTTTTGAGACAGAGAGAATGAGATACAGAGAGCATTAGAGGGAGGAGGGTCAGAGGGAGAAGCAGACTCCCTGCCGAGCAGGGAGCCCGATGCGGGACTCGATCCAGGGACTCCAGGATCATGACCTGAGCCGAAGGCAGTCGCTCAACCAACTGAGCCACCCAGGCGCCCACCAATGGCAGTTTTCTTTGGGTGGAAGAAATATGGATGTATTTTTCCATTTTTCCACTTTCCTGTATTTGCAAATAGTCTATGATGAAGGCATTACCTTTATAATAGAAAATAAAACATGTTGAGGGATGATTTTGATTAATAGTTTGATAATTATATCTTTTTAATGAAATGCTACTAACAGCAAGGAGCAAAGTGGTGTTCCTTATGTTTACTGTGGAGAAGTAGAGTTCAACAGGCTTATGCTGGAGAAGCTTATGGTATTTTGTGTCAGCTTGGAATTTTAATAATAGTGTTGCTGAAACTATTTGGCTGTTCAGTTTTCTGACCTTCTATGACTTTATTTACTGTTTATTCCACTTCTCATGCATTCATCAAACTCTCTTCTAAATTTTTGTCAAATCTGTTGCTTAATTTGTTTTCTCTGCTTTAATTGAAATCTTTTCTTGCCTGTATTATTGCAAATGACTCCTAGCTGGTTTTCCTGCCTCTATTTTTTTTTTTTAGAAGATTTTATTTATTTATTTGAGAGAGAGAATGAGATAGAGAGAGAGCATAAGAGGGGGGAGGGTCAGAGGGAGAAGCAGACTCCCCGCCGAGCAGGGAGCCCGATGCGGGACTCGATCCAGGGACTCCAGGATCATGACCTGAGCCGAAGGCAGTCGCTCAACCAACTGAGCCACCCAGGCGCCCAGTCCTGCCTCTATTTTTAATCTATTCCAATTCCATTGCTCTACAGCATTTAGAATGAGTAATTAACTTATCTGAAGGTTGATCTAATTATGTTGCATAGATTCTTAAAAAACCTTGCTTGTCTTCTCCATATCTGGGATACAATCTAAGGTCTTTCATGATCCAACCCCTCCCTACCTTTCCAATATTATCTTCCAACCTTGTTTCCCCCTTGTTGCCTTTGGATAAACTTTATTTATTTATTTATTTATTTATTTATTTATAAGATTTTATTTATTTGAGAGAGAGAGAGCACAAGCAGGGGGAAGGGCAGAGGCAGAGGGACAAGCAGACTTCCTACTGAGCAGGGAGCCTGATGTGGGGCTCACTCCCAGGACCCTGGAATCATGACCTGAGCTGAAGGCAGACCCTTAACCAACTGAGCCACCCAGGCGTCCCTGGATAAACTTTAAAATGTTTGGCATTCCCCATATTGCCACACTCACTCTTCCTCCAAGATTCTACTCAAATAGAGCTTCTCTGCCTGCCTTATGTAAGAGGTACATGCCTCTTTTGAGGTCCCATAGCATCCTAACTAAGCAGTTAATCGCTCCAACTGCATGGTGTCTCTCTCTTTCACCGATGTGTGTACTCCCAAAGTTCCCATCTTTGAGTTTCTCCTTTTTACAATACACAACAGATTTACTCCTCTGGTAGTTCTCAGAAATCCTTTTCCTCTTTCTAAAATCTTATCAAAATTCTGTGCCATTGGGTTCCTGAATAGAAGTGATTGAGAAAAGTTGGACTGAAGTGAAGTCTAAGGAATAAACTTATTTATTTGGCCTTAATTTCCCTTTATGTGTAGGTTTGAATGTGGTGTAATTAGAAATGTAAGTACAGCTGACCCTTGACGATATGGGTTTGAACTGAGCAGGTACTCTTCTATTGGATTTTTTCCAATAAATACAGTCCAGTTTGGTAAATGTATTTTCTCTTCCATATGATTTTCTTAACATTTTCTTTTCTCTAGTTACTTTATTGTAAGAATACATTATATAACGCACATAATATGAAAATGTGTGTTAATCTGCTATTTATATTATCAGTAAAGCTTCTGGTCAAGAGTAGACTATTAAGTTTTTGGGGAGTCAAAAATGATACAGGATTTTCACCTGCTTGGGGAGAGGGGTATTGGCATCTTTAATTCCCATATTCAAGTGTCAACTGTATGTCTAAAAGAGCTCATTTAATAAGTATAAAAGAATTATGAGTGCTAATCAGGTTTTGTTTAGTCATCTACTTATTTTGAATAATCCCCTCTCTCACCCATCGTAAAATGATCTCCTAGTACATGTATTAGCATAGGCCATATAAAGCAATGCTTAAGGGTAAATAAAAGGAACAGTTCTCTAGTGTAAGGTTTCCTGGGACGCCTGGCTTCAGAGTTCAGAAACCCACTTGTGGTATATAAATGTGATTAAGCCTAGGTTATTGTTCTGGGGGAAGGTCCATTGCTTTCAACAGATTCTCAAGGGACTACCACTGAGGTTTTGTAGTCCCATGTTAATGCCACACCGTATATCATTCTTGTAATTAATTTCATTCATGTCTGTTATTGGCTAAGAGAAACCTAAAACCAGTGTGCCCAGAGCAGTGTTTCCCAAAGTGTATTTTATAGATTATCTGGATCAGCATCATCTGAGGTGCCTGTTAAAAATACAGGTCCCTAAATTAACACCAGGCTAGCTAAATCTGAAGGTGATGGTAGGCACAGAAATCTGCTTTTTAAACTTAACTACCTCATCCTTAGGCACTCTGGTCTGTAAAGCACTATGAGAGAACCAAGGAGAAAATTAACTCTTTCAAGTGGAGTAAATTATTTTTTTAAATGGATTAATAGTAAAAAAAAAAAAAAAAGATTAATATTAACTAACACTAAGCACTTACCTTCCGGGTGCTGTTCTAAATGTATATTATATGGTTTAACTATTTAAATGAGTATAACATCATACATGATTCAGTGTGAGGAAACTGAAACAGAGATTAAGTAGGTCAAAGACACACTGTAAGTGGAGACACGGATTTAAACTCAGTCTGGCTCTAGAGGTCAAACTCTTAATTGCTACCCTACATTGTTTCTCTTAAGACAGACCATTTTATTCATTTCCTCCAGGGCTTTCTTTGTTTTATTTATAGTTTTAAAAATGTGGATTCTTAATATTTACTATCATTTAAAGCAAACGTTAAAAAATCTTTTTTTCTTCTTCAAAAATGTATAGCTGAAGGAATCCAGAAAACATCTGGATTGCATAGCTGAAGTAACTAAATTAAAAACTTTGATACTGAGAAAATATACTTTAAGCAAAATTTAAAACGTACATGTTAACACTTGTTGATTTGGGTGGTGTTAAATTTTTTATCCTGTTTCTGTGCTTAAACGTTTAATGGAATAATGCAAATGTGTTAGAATCACTATCTAAAAGAATTTTTAAACTCTGATTTATTACCTGAAGTAATATTCCATTTGAATGATTTGGAACTCTAGTTGAATCCTGCATGATTTTTTGGGATCATTTACTATTCAGACAGTGGTACATGTTTCTCATTGTGACCTGAGATGTAAATTTTACTGACCTTCACTTTTCTTGAATTATTTTGGTAATGTTAACATATTACTATAACATATTAACTTAAAATATGTTTTTAAGTTATGTTTATGTCTTTTACTTCAGACAACAAGGCATAAGCAATTCTAGCCATTCTTCAGAGATATAATCTTTTGTGTATCTTTAAGACTATAAAAAGTAATTTCCCAGGTGCCAAAAGCTTTGACCATAAAGGTAGTTTTAGAGGTCTGATAAGCAAATACATTTATTTCTACACAAAAATTAGAGGGATACATTTATTTTATTTAATTCCTTCATAAGAATATAGGTAAGAAACTGTGGCTTAGAAAAACTGACTACTCAAAGCTAGTCAGCTGGTTAGTGGTAGAGTAAATCACTTAGACCACTAATTTGGTATTTTCTTGTACTTTAATTTTTAATATTTTTATTTTCAATAGTTACCCACAGCTTAACATGCTGACATAAAACTAACAGGTTGTTGCTTTGTATTGATGCCAGAAACCAGTTATCTATTTTATTGGAACTGTTACCCATGACACTCCTGAGTTCACAAAGTGAGTCACTATGGTAAGAGATCACATTGAGTAGTTACTTATTCCCATGCTAGGATGGTACCCAGCACATCTCAGTGCCCTTTAAATGTATGTATATGTATATACAAAATTTGGATGATGTAAATATTATATCTAGCAATCTGTTACTTCATTAACTATCAATTCACATCAGGCAAGGCCAATTTTTATGTTTTTAATGAGGATAGCACCATCTATATCCTAGCTATCCCTGAATTGTTTACACTGTGTTGTGAGGTATCTGAAGGAATATTTGGAGGAATATTTAACAGGCATAATTTTTTCCACTTTCCTAAATGTAAAGCTTTTCTTCCTTTAAAACATTTTTCCCTCATCACGACTTTATACATCTGGCAGGGATTTGACATAGAACATCCAATATTTTTAACCTCTAACTTCATTTCCTTGCTTTTTGTCTTGTGCCAGGTTTTCTGTATTCCTTCATGTGCTCACCCAGTGCTCCCCTCTTCTTTCAAACTTAGGATATTAATTTCTCAATCATTTTTACATATGACTACACTTTATCTCTGTTTCTGTATTAGCTACAATTTGTTGGGCACCTGTGTGCTGAGATGTGTTGTCACAACCCTGTAGTAAGAGCCAACACTTACTAGGTGATTACTGTGTAACAGGCATTGTTCTAAATGCTTTACTTTAATTATTAATTTAATATTAATCTTTGTAAAAACTCCATGAAGCAGGTACTGCTACTAATACTCCCAGTTTAGATGAAAAAACTAAGGAACAGAGAGATGTACCCAGAGTCATAGACTAAGTGATGGAAATGGGTTACGAACCTGGGTAGTCTAGTCTGCCCTCGAATTGGGAAAACTGTGTTTCCTTTATGCTACTAAACTCAACAATACTTCTCACACCAGATGTGAGCTCTGCCCCCCCCCGCCCCCCCCCGCACAAACCAATTGTGACACAGGTTGGGTATTATACAATTTAACTCAATTTTGACATTCTCTACGTGGATAGTTCGGGTTACCTGTCCTTCTGACTGACCAGCTGTAAATCTGAGGGTCTCACGACCCCCTCCCTGGGTCTGATTAATTTGCTAGAGTGGCTCACAGAACTCATGCAAACACTTACTTAATGTTTACCAGCTTATTAAAGGATATGAGTATACAGATGAGCAGTCAGATGAAGAGATGAATAGGGTGAGGTGTGGGTGGGTGCCAAGCACAGAAGATGCTGTCCCCATGGAGTTGGAGTGCATCACCCTGTCAGTGTGGATGAATTCACCAATCTGGAAGATCCCTGAACCTCATACTATTGGGATTTTATGAAGGCTTTCTCACATAAGCATAATCAATCATCAATTCCATTTCCACCTCTCTCCCCTCTCTGTTGAGTGGGGGGGGTGAGGCTGAAAATTCCAAGCTTTTAATATGGCTTGATCTTTCTGGGCACTAGCCCCCATCCCAGAGTCAAGCAGGAGGCCACCCTGTCACCTCTTTAGATCAAAAAAATGCTCCTAGTGCTCTTATCACTTAGGAATTAACAACACTTTAGGAGTTCTGTGCCAAGAATTGGGGGCAGAGCCAAAACACACATTTTCTATTATCTCAGAGCTCTTAACCGTTGTTACATCACCTCTCCAAGGTAGATATAGTTGTGCCATACAGAAGAAGAAGATGAGTTGGAAATCAAGTAATTAACTCAAAAGCACCCTAGTAAGTTAACTGCAAAACCTATACTTTTCCTACTGTATCAGAAAAGGGAAGCCAGAAAGGCTGGATTGAAATCCTGACTCTACTACTTAAAAGCTACATGACCTTGAAAGTTACTTTTTCTTTTTTTTTTTTAAAGATTTATTTATTTATTTGAGAGAACGAGAGAGAGAGAGAGAGAGAGAGAGAGAGAGTACATGAGAGGGGGGAGGGTCAGAGGGAGAAGCAGGCTCCTTGCCGAGCAGGGAGCCCGATGCGGGACTCAATCCCAGGACTCTGGGATCATGACCTGAGCCGAAGGCAGTCGCTTAACCAACTCAGCCACAGTTTCCTCATGTTTAAAATATGGTTAACAGGGCACCTGGGTGGCTCAGTCGTTAAACATCTGCCTTGGGCTCAGGTCGTGATCCCAGGGTCCTGGGATTAAGCCCCAATCGGGCTCTGCTCGGCGGGAAGACTGCTTCTCCCTCTCCCACTCCCCCTGCTTGTGTTCCCTCTCTTGCTGTGTCTCTGTCAAATAAATAAAATCTTTAAAAAATAAAATAAAATAAAATATGGCTAATAGAATTTACTGCACCAAAGTTGTGAGGAGTAAGGATGTTAAGTATAAATAAAGTGCTTTCAAAAGTACCATAGCACTGGGGCGCCTGGGTGGCTCAGTCGTTAAGCGTCTGCCTTCGGCTCAGGTCATGGTCCCAGGGTCCTGGGATCGAGCCCCGCATCGGGCTCCCTGCTCTGCAGGAAGCCTGCTTCTCCCTCTCCTACTCCCCCTGCTTGTGTTCCCTCTCTCGCTATGTTTCTCTCTGTCAAATAAATAAAATCTTTAAAAAAAAAAAAAAAGTACCATAGCACCTACTGTTACTTTTTATTTCCAACCTACCTCTTTGTAAGAAAACAAAAAAATAAAATAATTTGACATGTGTGCTACTGAGGAAGCAGCTGTAAGCCAGAGGTTAAGATAAGGCTCAAGTTAAGCTGGTTTAGGTCCAAATCCCAAGCTTGTGTCCTTTATAAGGTTAACCTCCTGGAATTTCAGCATCCTCGTAAGTGATATACAGAGAACAGTACCACACCTCACAAAGTTGTTATAAAGATTAAATGAGGTGATGCACAACTGGTACATGGCAGTTGTTTAATAAATATTAACCACTGATCATCTCTGTATCTCTAGCAGCTAGAGATATTTAATGAACAATAGCTAATGAACAGTGACAGAGTTACAACATCTTTTGTGCTTTCCTTCACTAGTCTGGTCATTTTCTTCCCTGGCATCATCCCAGATATTTTCAAGTTCACCATCTCAGCATCTCTCTCCTACTTTAAAGACCGGAATAACTAAAGAAACATGTAACTTTTTTTTACCACTTGAACTTGTCACTTACCTCATAGTAATCCTACCAAATTTTCAGCAAATGGAGTTGCAAACAGCAACTGCTGCCAGTCACCGGTAGAGTACTGAAAATGGAATTTTTACAGTATTTACCACATTAAGGACTATTAGACAATGTTCACAACTAATGTAATTAAAGCATATCTTTTTCTACTTTTAACCAAAGTTCCTCTTCATTACTAAGCTTTTACCACACAGCATGTATAAAATCTTTAAGTTAACATTAAACCTATTAATTACAAGTATCCTGCTCAAGAACTACACTTAGGTAAATGAAAATAATATGTCAGAACTATTTTATAGGCTATCTTACAAATAAGACAATTCCAAAGGTGCATTCTCTTCATAAAAACATTATAAAAGTGTTCTAAGTTTGACAGTTGCTCCACAACCAGCTGTGAAACTTTCCTAGGCTACTACTTGACAGAATATTGGAGAACTTTTTTCAACACCATCTCTTTTACCAAGCACTTTTGTATTGCTCCCCAAATTCCTAGTATGACTTTAATAATATAAATTAAAGAACAACAAAAAAATGAGCAATAACCCAAATTTCCCTGTTGACAAGAATTTTTAAAATTTAAGGTTAGGTATATATCAATACAATCACTTCAGGAGTTAAAAATAAAAATTTATTTATCTAAAATTATTGCCAAAAATCTTAAGTGAAAACTTTATTTAAGCTTAATGCTCTTTTTAACTCCTGCACGAATGCCAGAGAGTTCACCAGTGTAACGCTGCTCTTCTCTACGAACTTCACGAACTTGGCCTCTTCTGCGAATTTTGGCTCTTCTGAACTTCTCCCGGTGTTTCACTCTAGGATTGCGATCAATCTTCTTTCTTCTAGGTGTAAGTCCTCTATTTTTAGCAATCTGATAGGTAATGGCTCTCTTTGCATTTTGATCTTCAAGGGCCTGTTCTTCAATACTATTTTCTTCTTTCTTTCTCTTCAACTTTTGCTTGTCTTCTATTTCTTTATAGTATTTCAGTGCAGCTTCTTCATCAAGATCAGAATCATCAGAAATACCTGCAACAGCAGAGGCAGCAGCAGCAGTCTCTGAAACAGATTTTGGCTTGGCCTTGGTGGATTTTGCTTCTGAATTCAGTTCTTTCTTTCCAGCATCATCTTTAAGTGTGAGTAAATGACGAATTTCAGAAGACAGCTTCTGATCTACAACTGACAGCTTGTTGATCAAATTTCGGTAGGTAACAAGCCTTTCTATGACAGGATGTCCATGTGCAGGGACTCTCCTGGCTTTCAGGATCAAATAAAAGCTGATGTTGGAGCAGTAATTCAAATAGAGGTTGTACTTGGTCCTCAGGTATTGGCTTCCTTTTCCGGGTGGAATGATCCCTTGCTCCACCAACTGTAGCAATGGCTCCAGCTCATCCTTCACCTCAGTCAGCTTAACTTTCAGGTCTTCTATCAGTTCCAAGAGTTCTGGTGATTCTTTCCGCAGCATTTTCAGCTTCTCTTTCACTGAAACTTTCGCCAGATCCTTCACGACCCGGGTCTCAGCCTCATCTACTTGAGGTGCTGGTTTTGCAAAGGCCTCTACCCAGGTCACCCCAAAATCATCCTCTTCCAGGGCTTGGGCAAGGCGCCGCTGAATGAGCTGCGCTTCCTCTTCCTCCTCTTTTTCCTCCTCCTCTACTTCTTGCTGACTTTGTCGGCTTCGGGACTTGGAACCGTAGTCTGTGTCATAGTAAAGTTTTTTCCTCTGACCCCACGACAAACTGGGATCCACAGATACCTCGGCCTCACTCTGCACGGAGCTCCCACCATCGTCATCGTCATCCTCTTCATCGTCCTCATCAGCAATATCTAGGGCTAGAACCTCTTCCTCCTCATCGCCACCCTCCTCGTCCTCACTCTCCACTTCGCTCCAGCCTTTAGCCAAGGCAGCCCGGGATCGGGCCTCATGGAAAGCATCTACCTTATCTTGGTAGTAGCTAGAGTCCCCTGGCGAGGGTGGCATTTCTAAATCGTCTTCATTTTCGTCCGCTGGGCCGGGACCTGCCTTGGCTCGCACAGCTGCCCACTTGGCCGCTCCGCGCCGCCGGGATCTCCCCACCATAACTCACGGTCTCAAGTTCTACACCGATGTCAGCCTTTCTGCAACCTCCGACCTCCGCGAACCAGCCACGTGCTCCAGCAACACGCCTCTTTAAACAGCCACGCGCTCTCCTCCCGTGGGAGCTTGCAGGCGAATTGCTCCCCTGCAGGAGTTTCCACCTCCTTCCGGCCCCCAGAATCCTCTCCGTTTGGCGTGTGCACCAGGACTCCCGCTCCGTCCCACAGGCTTTGTCACGTTAAGAGCACCTTCCTCTTCGCTTTTGCCCTTTAACGCCAATCGATTCCGGTGAATTAAAATCCTTCCGTGAAGGAACACTAGATATAGGAAGTTTCGTTCCGTGGAGCCCTTTGAGACCTCCGTTCTTACTCTCGCGAGTCTGGGCGTGGCTGGGGGAACCGCGAGGCGAAGTCGCCAGGGCCAGTAGAGGGAGCTCTAGCTCTACGTCTACGAGAGGCCCCGGGGTTGTCCAGTGAGCTGCACTGCGACTGTGCCGGGTGTTTCCGACCGGGAGCCGAGTGTAGATCTGCAGGAGCTCTCCAGTCACTGCAGTTGTTATATATCCTCTCTGCCCATCTGTCTGGACTCTGCAACGTCCAAATTCTACATTTCTGGGCACCATAACCTGAGGCCGGGACGGCGCCGCTGGCCTCGAGAACCCTGGCCAGGCCTCGGGGCGGCTGTTAGCCCATCTCCAGCTCTGTGCCCTCAGGGCTCGGTGACTCGACGGTTATTTGTGACCCTGAGGGGGTTTCGGGCGGGTGTCGGTGCGCAGGTAGAGCCCCACTCCAGGAGTTGACTTTCCCAGGAGCTCAGGTTGGCTGCAGAAGGCACCGCGACTTTTTGGTGGACAGTTCACTCTTCAGGATGTTTGGACATGACACTCACGGGAGGACCCTCTTTTTTTTAAGTTAATTCTTCAACATTTATTAAGCATGAGACAGTGTGTTAGACTCTGGGAAAACAATGGTGGGCAAAGGCACACGCTGTTCCGCAGTTACGGGACTTGTGGCCTAGCGAGGGACACGCGTTAATCAAATCATCACACAAAGCGTGCCAAATTCTAACTGGGATAAGTACTGTGAACATTTGTCCCATGTAACCCAGCCTTCAGCTGCCGAAAACACTCGACGTGCCTTTTACATTGCTGCCTTCGTACACACCAATACCCTTACATAAGAAGGGTTTAGTACTCCTGCCCAAACTTGGGAAATGTTTGCTGTATTGGAAAGAGCTTAAGCATTGCTTCTTTGATCTCTACTTCCTTAGTTGTCTTTTCCTCAGTTCTTCTATATCACCTAGTAGATCTCTGCAAACACTGATATTGCAAGCACCCAGTACAGTGTCTGACACAGAGTAAGTGTTCAATCAACGTTTGTTTAATGAATAAGTATTGAAATTACAGTATTTGATTACCTGTCTATCTCAGATGCTTCATAAACTGAATGAATGTTGCATAAGGCTACAAACATTCCTAAGGGTGATAATCTGGGCTGGAATGGATTTTAGGTATCATTAATTCTAACTACTTTAATTTTATACATGTGGAAACAGAGACTTGGGGAGATTACATTAGCATACCTGGCACAGAAGCCAGGCACAGGGCTCCCTCCCACACCAGGCTTTCACATGGAGCTGTTATCAGTCTTTTGCCTCTTCAGTGTAAATTAGTTTCAGACCTTTTCCAGAGGGTAGGTTTTGCTGGGCGGGTGACAGAAATCAAGAGCATAAATTAAAATATTTGAGGAAGAGGGTGGTAATAGGGAAGAATTAATCAAACTTGTCTTTAGAAGTATTATTAGGGCTAGAAGTATGAAAGGACTGCCCTATAATCTTACAATAGTTCAAGGTTTAAATTTTCAGACATTACATATGATAGATTCAGAGTATTAATGACACCTTCAAATGTAGGGGGTTAGGATCTGAACTTTCAATATGATGCTAAAGTTAAGGGTGACATACAATTTCTTTGCAGAACGAATAGTGTCATTTAGAAAAATCATACAAATTTTTAGAAAAGTAATATTTCGATTTAAATATTTTTAAAATGCCAGAAGTTATCTTAAGCATTTTAAAACCTTCATAAGAGTTTAGAAAATACAATTTAATGAATTAAAAAGGTGTGGGTAAAAGTCCTATGTTCTGATGGTAAGCACAGAATTCATTTTTGAATGTAAATTTTAATAGATTTTATTATTAAACAAATATTAACTGCTTACTAACTGTAGCAGCATACTACATTCTGTAGTAGATCCAAAGGTGAATTAGTCAGAGTCTCTTCCCTGAAAGAGTTAATAATCAGATATAAAAGAAGACATGCATACAGATTACTGAAATACAAAGCAGTGTGTGATGTAAACCCCGTGCTGTGAGAGATCAGAGGAGAGATTGCCTCTAGATTGTTATTCTGAAATATTGCTTCAAGAATGTTGCATCTAAGTGGGACTGTAATTATATCCTTGCTTTAAATGTATTAAATTTTCATTATACATAAAAATTAAGTTTTATTTAGGCCCACAAATCTCAATTTTTCTGCTTAATTTTATTGCAAATTATTTGAGAATTTATAGCCATACTTCAGGACCAGAATGTGTATATTTTTATAGAGAAGTTAGAAAAATATTTTTGATTTTTTAATGGGAATGATCACATGGCTCTAATATTATTTATACTAAAGATTACATTTTGTAAGTATTTGGAAAAGAGTTGCAATATCCATTGTGTGTTGAGAGAGTGCTGTAGTCCAACGTTCTCAGAACTTTTTGATAAAGAACCGTTCAGAAGCCAGTTTTTCAATTCCAGAGGGTCCCATAGCCTGATCTTCCATGGCTTAATCTTAGAATTATTAGGTGAGGAAATTTTTTTCTCAAAAATTTGTATTTCTGAAAAGACAGCTTAATAGTTTTGTTATGAACCTGTGCCAATTAAAGTGAAAAACAGGTAGGGTAGCTCAGTTGGTTAAGCATCTGACTCGGTTTAGGCTCAGGGGATGATCTCAGGGTCATGAGATGGAGCCTCACGTGGGGCTTGAGCTCAGTGCAGAGTCTGCTTGTCCCTCTCCCTCTCCTTCTCCCCCCGCTCACACACACACCTTCTCTCTCTCTTTCTCTTAAATAAATAAATAAATAAATAAATAAATAAATAAATAAATAAATAAAATAAGTGAAAAACAGTCCCCAGAGAAAATGAACAAATAGTGAATAACATTTGGCATTTAACCATATTTGTGGCTACTATAATTTATCATCAACTTGAATATTTATTACATTATTGTGATGCCTGGCTTAGGCATTAGCAAACTACAGGTAATGAGGGCCAACAGGTTTCTGTTTGTTTTTTTATTTTATTTTTTATTTTTATTTATTTATTTATTTATTTATTTTTAAAGATTTTATTTATTTATTTGAGAGAGAGAGAATGAGAGACAGAGAGCATGAGAGGGAGGAGGGTCAGAGGGAGAAGCAGACTCCCTGCTGAGCAGGGAGCCCGATGCGGGACTTGATCCCGGGACTCCAGGATCATGACCTGAGCCGAAGGCAGTCGCTTAACCAACTGAGCCACCCAGGCGCCCCTGTTTGTTTTTTTAGAATACCCTTTTTGCCTTAGTCTAGGACTTTCGGGGGATTTTCTTACTGTGGAAGGTAGGGGTTTGTGAGTGACAGATTAGGTGATATTAGGATACTTTATTCAGGGCATGAGTTCTGGGTGTTGAAGGTATTCTACCACCAAATTTGCTTAAATTGATCTCAGTTATGGCCTATGCAGCAATAGCAATAATAGTAACAACAACAACAATAGCTAACATTGAGAGCAGTTATTATGTGCCAAGACTGTTACAAGCTCTTGACATTCAACTATATGAGGAAAGTACTATAATAATCTCTAATGGAAGAAACTGAGACACATAGAACTTAAATGAGGTCGTAAGGCTAGTAAGAGTAGAACTAAATTTGAACCCAGGTAGTCTGTCTTCAGTATCCACACTATTATAGCTAAACTACTTCGCTAGTACTGGCTTTCAAATATTCCCTTTATAAATCTCATTTCCAGTCTCTGCTGTACATTTGATTCAGTATCATCAGATATATCCTCCTAGAATATAATTTCTATCATCCTACATCCTTGTTTAAAAACTTTTGATGATTCTCAGTTACTATCAAGATAAAGTTCAGTTTTGCCAAAAAGTAACCTTTCCAGCCATACCTTTGATCCCTCCCCTACTAAAACCTTTTGTTCTAACTTATGTGCTCTACTACTCTATTTCTCTCCACTAAATCTATGAGCCCCATTAAGTCTGGATCCATGTAGTCATTTTTAAAATCCCCAGAATCTAGTTCAGTACTTGAATACGTATGTTTCTATACTCAGTGTCAGCATATGAAAACGGCAGCCTTTAACAATGAATTGCAGTGTCTTTTGTGCTTCTCTCGTCATCAGCAGTTTTTTTTTTTAATTTAAAAGTAACCTTTGAAACATCAAATATTTATTATATGGCTTTGTGTACTTCAGCTAATAGTTAAATGCATTTTTACATTTAATGCCAGTGTCACAGACTAGGCTGTGATGACTGAAGTTGTCAAAAGAAGTAGCTTGTTTTTGTTTGTTTTTTTAATGCTTAAAGAAGTAGTAACGGTGAAAATAATTTTATATGTTAGTAACAATGGGAAAACGCATCCTTGATGTTCAACTTCTTTAGATAGTTTGATGTAATCAAAGAAACTACTTGAACTATTTTTGGTTGCAGAGAAGAAAGAAGGATTATTTTTAACTGTAAAAAAGAAAATAGAAGAGATGAAATATAGTTGCCATCTGCTTTCATTTCTCTCAGAAACCACTTACCCTGAAACTAGTAGGTTATAGATTCTTTTTGCAGCTAAGACCTGTATCTATTTAAAGACACAAAAATCCTAAAAGTGATCCAGAAGTAAAATATAGAACTTGTACTGAAATGTGGGATAAACATATGAACACATCTAAGCTTTTAACTGACGATGACTTGGTTTGGTGGCCTCAATTATGAAATGAAGAATTTAATGAGATTGCAACACTAGTTCCCCTTCCAAACTCTAATATAACTAAATACTGTGTAATTGTTTTCCAAACATTATTTTAATCCTTTTTAATTTTTCTTTATCATGAGGAACCTTGTAGATATAATTGTTTACATATTAGCTATTGATTCTATGAAAATTATAGCTTTGATGGTTAAGGTCTTTTGAAACATGGCTCAGAAAAAATATTTCTCTTTAAGCCATTCCTCATTCTCCATAGAATAAAGGCCTTAGCTCTTAGCCTAATATTCAGGGTTTGCCTTTATCTGGCCCCAACTTATTCTTCCAGCTGCTTTCCTACTATTTTTCTTGAAGAATTCTACAGTCCAGCCAAACTAAAATACTCATTGTTCTTTTTCTCTTCTTGAGGTTTCTTTCTCTTGGCTTTTGCTTATGCTGCCCTATATCTCAATTCTTAGATGGCCTCCAAGGCCTACCTAAAATCATATTTTCTCCAGGCTGTATTCCCTGATATGCTTCCTTCCATTAGCATCTTATAGCCTTTTAACTCCTCCTATGCTGGGATTTTAAAACATTTTCTCCATTGTGTTAAGAATATTTATGTACTTGTCTCATCTTTCCTCCCCGATATATCACTGTTAATCTCTAACCCTTACAATATCTAATACAGTTACTCAGTTACCATACATAGTAAGTACTGGTAAATAGCTAATCAAATAATGAGAGTTAAATTGAGCTCTGTTAAATTTCAGTAAGGTATTAGAAGGTATTAAAACAACCTAAGAATTTAATAAGCTTCTGCAAGTGGGACATTGATCTATATCTATTTGTGGTATTAAGAGATAACTTAGACGCTATGCTAAGAGCAAAGGGAAACCATTGGAGGGTTTTAAACAGGGCAGAATTGATGGGAAGAGGTAAGATTATAGGCAAGATGTTCGTGCGGAGGTTGCTACAGTCATTTAGGTGATGAATTTTAGTGTCTAAACTAGGGCCCTGGGAATAAGGATATAAACAGTGGACAGATTAAGAGCTATTTGGGAGATGGTATTATAGGATTTAGTGTCTGATTAAGTGTAAGAGGCCAGGAGTTACAGTGACTCCCAGGTTTCCTCTCAGGAGGAAAGAGGTTAGCAGGGTGCAGGAAACAGGAAACTTAAGTCTAAGTTTTAGACTTCAAAACGGCTGCATTTGAGGTGTCTGTGAAGAAGTTCAAGTGTCTAATGTGTATTGACAATAGAGTATATGAGTCTGAAGCTTAGGAGAAATATCTAAACTAGAAAAGACATGTGTTCAGTTGGAACATGGAACTATATTTGATATTTAATTGAAAACAGGCAAAATAAGGTTTGATTGTTTTTACCTAGGTAGCTAGCACACATGAACTAGACCAGAAGGAGTATACTACTCACTTGCCACTACAGTTACAGGACTATCTATCTCTCATCAAGTGTCAAACTTAAAAGGTTCAGGTTAATAAATGAGCTATATGCAATTAAATATGTAATTTAAACCTATTAAAGTTTAAGACCCCTAAACATACCCTGTGAAACATACCACCACCACCACCAACAAAATATATCTGAATAAAGCCTCCTCGTGTGCTCAACTCGCATTTTTATCATGTCCAACAGTTTTAATACCTGTCTGGGCCTTCTCCACTAGCTATTATCAATAACATTGAATATTTTGGGAGATACTAATTATGTATCAGGCACTGCGTTAGGTCTTTTAAGTACATTATCTTACTACAGTATATTAATGAGAAGGGTACCATTATTATCCTCTTTTCATGGATGAGGCTCAGAAATGTGAAGTAATTTGCCGAAGATTATATAACTGGTAGTTAAACTCAAGTCTGTCTCATACTGAGGTTGGTTTTTAAAATCATTTTATTGTACTGTTTCCTAATCTATATTTTATCACTAATGAAAAACTTGTAGAGCCCAGAGACCTATGCATTTCTGCTTCAATGTGTACTAAAAAACTTGGACCTTTAGATTTATAGACTAAGATTGCTCAGAGATACAGTATCATATTCAACCAGCATAATGGCAGGAAATAAGAGAATTAAGAGGCATCAGCCATATTTCATCTCTCCAGTTTTGTTTTGGCATGAATGTAGTAGATGTGTTCAGAGTCTAGGCAAATAATCATAAGGCATAAATAGAGGTTATCATTCAGAGATTCGTCTGCTATTTCCTCATTGATGAATTTTGGGAAGATTTCTTCTTTTTTTTTTTCTTCTGTGATTTTGGTAAAATTGTTTATTTGCTGTAAATTATTTTCCTTCAACTTCTTTCTGTCTACACTGATTGCCATATTGGAGCATTACTTCACACTGTGATTACTAGCTACTACAATTAATGTTCTACTATACAATATTTAAAATAATAGTGAACACATTATTGTTTACATAAGTACTTCCTTTTGTATAAATGTAAATAACTGATAATATTTGAAAACTTGTTTCATGTTGCTAAGGAACTGAACTGGAGATATTTAATAATCAACTATAATATAATTAACTATACAAAATCACTACTCTACAACCAAATCATAAAATAATGCTAAATTAAAATATTTTAATTTTGCACAGCATACAACATTGTACTAGGCACTTAAGGGAAGATATATGTTGAAACATATAAAACACATAGTCTCTGGATTTCTGTTGCCATATTGAACATTCATTTCCTTGAATAGCCATGTTTTCTCTCAACTCCAAATTGTCAGTGTTATATTTTATCCTAAACCATATTCATCCCTTTTAAGCCTGACTTCTACTCATCTCTCAATCTCACCAGAGACATTACTTCCTCTCAGAGCTTTTCTTGACATTGCCTACCCTCTCCTGCAACATCTGTGCTCCTCCTATGGCACATTGTACTTTGTTGTCATGTAAATATATGTTATCATTACCCAATAAACTGTAAACCCATCTGATAAAGGTCAAACTTTTCTTGTTCACTTGTGTCCCTGCTATGTAGAATAGATGTCAATGATATTTGTTGAAAGAAAGAATAAACAAATGAATGACCATTTGAATTAAGGGCTAGATAAGCAGCATTAGTTTTATAGACCACCTATAAATATTTGCTATAATGGCAACTTTATTTCGTGCATTAAAGAGAAATTTTTAAAAAAATATTTTTATTTTTAAGTTATCTCTCCACCCAACATGGGGCTCAAACTCACACCCCCAAGATCAAGAGTCGCATGCTCCACTGATGGAGCCAGCCAGGTGCCGCTAAAGAGAAATTTTTTAAAAATAAAAATACATGGTTGCCCCAATTATACTAGGATATTGTGAGCCAAAATAATACCTATATTAATTTCTGATTGGTGCTATAATAAATTACCACAAACTTAGTGGCTTATAACAATACACATTTATTGTCCTTATAGTTCTGTAGGTTAGAAGTCCAACATGGTCTCATTGGGCTAAAATCAAGGTGTGAGCAGGGCTCTCTTCCTTCTGGAGGCTCTAGGGGAGGAACTGTTTCCTTGCCCTTTCCAGCTTCTAGATGCTACCTGCATTCCCTGGCTCATGGCTTTTTCCTTTAACTTCAAAGCCAGCAGTGCAGGATCTTCAAGCCTCTCACTCTTTCACTGACTGTCCTGCCTCCCTCTTTCCTTTGTAAGGACCCTTGTGATTACGTTGGACCCACCTGGGTAATCTAGAATAATCTCCCCATCTGAAGGTTAGCTGATTAGCAACCAAAATTCCACCTGCAACCTATATTCCTTCTTGCCATGTAATGTAACATATTCACAGGTTCTGAGAATTAGGACATGGACCTCTCTTAGATGGGCCACTATTCTGCCAACCATTATACCTTAGCATTTATGTAATTCTGAAAGAAGATGCTATCTTATCTCAACATAAAAGAATAATAATAATAGTTGCTAAAATAATTGAGTATTTATATGTTGTAGGCATGTTCTAGGTGCTTTACAACTATTAATTCTCATCAATCCCATGAAGTATGTATTATAGTTATACTCATTTTATAGATTAAATTGAGGAAATTAGAGGTTAAATAACTTACCAAAGTCCCATTTGAACCCAGGCAATTTGACTCCAGAGACTTTGCTTTGTTCGGTAGGAAGATGGTAGATATAGTAGTGTGTCTCTTAAAACATATCTTTACAGTGTAAAGTATTATGTTGTTTTAGGTATCATATAAATTATTAAAATAAGATACATTTATAACTATAATCTTGCAAAATTAGTTGGGAAATAATCAATTACTGCATACCTTTTGGGCCAAAGCAGCTTATTTGAAACTCCGAGAGATACAAAAGAATTACTATGATTGTTTTGAAAGAATACATTAGGTATTTTAAAAATAATTGACTCAATATCCTCCATCATGAATTTATGCTTTCTTATTAGGGAACAGAATTAGCATGGTACTTATATATGATGTAAAAACTCTGAATAGAAGAGTCAGAGCAAGAAAAATTTTATTTTTTCATCCATTTTTCTAACTGATTCTTTATAATTCTTTTTTGGTGTTTCTTCCTATCCTGTTCTTTGGTGCCAATTGCTGCTGCTCTTTATGAACCCCTCTCTGCATCTAGAAAGCATTAATTTAGCATAAGAGATAAACTATACACATATGAAAAGAAGTGATAAAAATGTAAAGTAATATGCTAACTCATGTAAAATGATATAAAGAGATATAAGATGAGCAATGAAGTACAGAGAGTAGTGGAGTGAACAGAATGGGATGACATTATGTGGGGAAGACTTACGAGAATTAATTTTAAAGATTTTAGGATTTTTGACAAGGACTGGCAGAAAGGGAGAAGAAATTTATGGTGAGGAAAATGACAGAGTAAAAAAGATTCTGAAACAGGAATTAGCAAATCATATATAGGAAAAGGAAAGCAGACATATTTGAATAGAGCAGAGGCCTCTTCTGAAAATAGGTTAGAATTTCCTTAAAGCAGCAAGGGACCAGACCACTGGAATTCATGAACTGAAAGGAGCATAATGTTGTTTGAGGAGTTTCCTGGAAATCTTGTTTATTATTGTGTCTCTGAAGAAATTACCGTGAAATCTAAACTGTTGGCTTTTTAAAAATGGATTTTTTGAAATAGGCTGTTTAAAATCTAGGACCTGCCCAGAAAGTAGTGTGGTAAGAGGAGAGAGCTCTGCATAATAGACAAACAACTGTTTGACTACATCCCAAATAGCAATTCTATGAAAAACCACTGCAGGTGCAAGTTTATTTAAAAACAGACCACAACACAGGTGCAATTCTCCTTATAAACATTTAACCACAAAAGATTACCCTAATAGTCTCTGTGGAAAGCCATTGGAAAAAAGAGTTCAGTTTTTTTTGTCTTAATTTTTTAATTTTTAAAAAGAATTTGGGATGAAGTTTCTTCCTTGTATTTTGTGTTCTTTTTAAATTTCCTTTTTGCCTCCTGATATCTAAATATAAATTTTACATATACATGATTAGATACAGAAATTCTGTATGCAATAAGCAAAAATGTTTAGGATTAAAAAATGTCAAATAGAAAATTTTCCATATAGATATGAAAAAAATATTAATGACTTGTAGTTTTGAGGAAGGTGAATTGGACTAGAAGTTAGGAGGCCTATGCTCGACCTTTAACTTTAGAATGACTTAATTCTAAAATTCAAAATAGATTCTAAATTTATACAATTCAAATGGGAAAAAATGTTACTTCTATAAAGAAGTGCATGGTATCATCTACTGCAGTTCTCCCCTTCACTCTGCTACAGTTCTAGGGCCTTCCTCCCTGCTACTTGACCTGTCCAAGCTCTTTCCCATCTTGGGCCGCCTTTTACTTGCTGTTTCCTTTCTTTTTGGAGCAGTGTTTGTCTAATTCTGTGGTAGGCAGACTAATGTCCCCTGCAAACCACCCACCCCTCCTGCCCAAGTACGTGCCTTAATACCTAGAACCTGTGAATATGTTAACTGTTACATAGCAAAAGAGATTTTGCAGTTGTAGCTAAGGCTGTGGGCCTTAAAATGGGGGAGTTTATTTTCAATTATCTGGATGGGCTCAGTGTAATCACATGAGGCTGTAAAAGCAGAGAACTTTCCCTAGCTGGAAGCAGGAGAGATGAGGCAAAAGCAGAGATCAGAGCAGGACTTGACCCACTATTTCTACCCTTGAAGATCAAGGAGGCCACTAGCCAGGGATTGCTGTCATCATCTAGAAGCTGGGAACAACCTCCACCTGTCAGCAGGGAAGGGAATGGGGATGTCACCTTTAAAGCTTAAGGGACTGAATTCTGCCAAAAACCTGAATGAGCTTAGAAGTAGATTCTCTGACAGAACCTCAAGAATCAGCCTCTGTCTCTTGGCGTTTTTCTTTGGCCTCCTTACATTCTCTTGGCCAAAAGTTTAGCATATTCTGCAGCCTCTTCCTTACTTTTCTTAGTTCACTGTTTCTTCAGAGCAATATGTCGATGCTTGTGTTGGAGGACGTGTGTAGTAACAAGACCCTGAATCTTGGGCACTTTGGTTCTAGTTTTCTCATCTTCTTTGTTTGGGGGCTTTATCACAACATACTGGCGGACATCATCTTTGTTAGAGATTGAAAAGCTTGTGGGTTCTGCTAGCTATTTTGGGCTCCAGGCAATGAGGCACAGTCATATCAGTGAGTCTAGAAATACCCTTCTCCCCTTTTTTTTACAGTGACCAAGTTGAGAGCACTGAGATTGGCTTCCACGATGCAACCCCAAGCAGATTTGCCCTTTCTTTCTCTAATCCTCCTTGTTGTAGCGGGAATGTCCTTTACTCAGCTGCAGGTGGGCACAGCCATGGGTCAGGACACCCTGCTTCATGGGGAAGTCTTGTTTGTCATTACCACCACTAATTCGGACCATGTAACCATTCCATTCTTTACCCAGAGTGTTAGCAGCAACTTCTGTGGCCATATGCTCTTCATAAAGGGTAGAAAGTTTTTTTTTGTTTTTTTTTTTTTAAGATTTTATTCATTTATTTGACAGAGAGACACAGCGAGAGAGGGAACATAAGCAGGGGAGCGGGGGTGAGAGAAGCAGGCTTCCTGCCAAACAGGGAGCCCGACGTGGGGCTCGATCCCAGGATCCTGGGATCATGACCTGAGCAGAAGGCAGACGCTTAACGACTGAGCCACCCAGGCGCCCTAGGGTACAAAGTTTTCATTCATCATCCACTTCAATGAGTTTCTGGCAGCCAGTAGCTGGGAAAGAGACGTTCAGCTTCAACCTAAAGTAGCTTACCACCTCCAAGGTGCCATGAAAAAGAGCTGATAATGGTTCTTGATAAGTTACATCTGCTCTTGTGGAATTGGGAAGAGAATGCGCTACAGGAGTTTTGGAAAGTCCAGAACAATCCAGCCAGGATCATCTTGGGGGCAAGAATAGATTGCCAGTCAGATAAAAGGCTTTAGCTCACTTTAGAAAACTCCCTCTTTAATCTTTGTAAATAACTTTATGTACAACAGATTTGTGGAATGTTTTGGGACTTTCAGGATGTTTAAAATTAAACTGGTTGCATTATATATTCATTATGTTGTGTATATATACACATAAAGAATTTTCCACTTTTGAATGCTTTATCTTGCTTCACTTCTCTTGGAGATCATTTTTTTGTCAGCTTGTCTTGGCTGAAGGCCCTTCCTCTGGTATTAGTAGGATCTTCTCTCAGTTTATTTTTCTGGGTTGATTCAAAAGTTACTTTTGTATTGTTTAGTGTCTCAAAGCTCTAGAAAGTAGAGATATGGTACATATAGATAAGGTATAAAGGCTGTGTTCCTGATGATCCTGTGATGTATTTGAGATGCTGTGTTTTTGGAGCTGATTTGGACAGTACTATTCATTACCAAAACTTGTTTTTCATATAAAGTTCAAGGACAAATGGGAACAATGATTTGTTACACTGAATGCAGAATTTAATCCATTAAAAGGAAAATAAAGAGAGTCCAGCTACATCTTGGATTTAAAGCCAAGAAGGCTATTAAAAAATATCATCATCCCTTTTAAGTGTTTAAGTGGCAAGATGCCAGGATATCAAGGATCTTTTTACATTATGAAAGACTTTCAAGGGGAGAAATCGCATGATATTAAAATAGAGGCTAAGGAAAGATTGATTACTTAAGCTAAGTATTCATACTATCTTTATGGACAACATGGAGAATTATAGTCTGTGTGATAGTATGGTATTGTATGAATTAACTTGAAATGAAGTGCTATACCCAAAATGTGCTTATTAATGGATTGGTGTTAGCTTAGAGATGAGACTTCTGATGTGTGCCAAAGAAGTCTGTTTTCAGCACTAACCCATTGAACATTTCTCTAAACAACTTAAATAAGGATTCTGTTGGCATGCGTATCAAGTTTGTAGATGCTGTGAAGCAGAGAGAAGTAACTAATGTGCTAGGTTTCAGAATCTGGGCTTAAAAAGAATCTAGTAAGTTGTAATGTTGGTCTGAGTTTAGTAAGATAAAACTTAAGGACCAATGCTAAATCTCATACCCAAATCCCCACTGTTTAACTATTAAATGTGGGGAAGTTACTACTATATAGAAGCACTTATTTTTTAAAAGGGGAATTTAGTTGAGTATAAAGTTGTTAGAAGTCAGTAGTGTAACATAGCTGCCAAAAGTGAGATACTATCTTAAGCGGCATTTATTGAAAAATATTACTGTTCTGCTGTTTTATACTTGGTCAGATAACACTTGGACTACTGTATGCATATCTGGAAACAACACTTAAAAAAGCAACATTGAGACTATAAAACCTGTTCAAAAAAGAGACTAATATTGCTAGAGACAGTTAAAATTAGAGACAGTTTTCAACTCCTTATGAAAATGTTCTCCATTCATCCTTTATTCAATCAATATATTTTAGTTATTCTTGTGCTTTGATCTTGGAAACAGAAGTGAGCAACAAGACAATGCCATTCTCAAGGAGCTTTTATTCTAATGAGGAGGAGACATACTAAATAAACTAAATAAGAAATTCAAACTACGATAAATACTATGAAGAAAATAAAATAGGGTAATAAGACAGTGACTGGTGATTGGTTAGGATGATTTGCAACCAGGGAAATTCTCTCTGAGGCAATGACCCTTAACTTGAGACTTGAATGATGATGAAGGGCCAGCCATGCAAAGATATGAAAAGTGTTTCATGCAGAGGGACTAAAAAGTCCAAAGGCCCTGAGTAAGTAGCTGGAGAGTGATAAGTCAAAGAGAGAGTTATGGGAAATCAGACAAGATAATGAGTTTGAATTTATTCTTAGTGTAATGAGAAGCCATTAGAGGTTTTGAATCAGATATGATCTAATTTACCTTTTGAAAAGATCACCGTCTGCTGGGTAGACAATGAGTATTGGGGGTAAGACTGGATATAGAGAAGAGTTTGGAGCAGTGAATAGTTTAATGAGTTATAAACATGAAACCATTTTTTTTTTCTCCAAATTATTGCTTCCAAATTACCATGATTAAATTTTTCTTTGCCTTCCCTTGACAATGTTTTAAGATTCAATAATTTTGGAAATTTTCTGTCATTAAATGTCTAATTTATTTTTTGAACTTAAAACAGGTCTAAAGAGTAGTCTATTAAAAAAAAAGTCTAGTTCAGTATAAAAATTTATGTCCAAAATTCACTTTTAACTTCAAATCTCCAATATTCAATTTGAAACTATATGGAATAATAGAGACCAGATTTACCCTCCCACCAGAAACAACTAAAAGAACCTGACAAACTTGTGAAACAATGATTTTTAAGAGATTGGACATTAGGCAGAGAGACAGAAAACAGATGTGAAGACCTCTGCAATTGCCCCAGCTTCTTGCCTTGAGAGAGGTTCCAGGCCCTGGCTTCACTAGTGAAATCTGCCAAACATTTAAAGAAAAAAATAATACTAATTCTACACAAACTCCTCCAGCAAATTGGAGAGGAAAAGATACTTCTAAACTTATTATATTGGGTCAGGATTATCCTGATAACAAAACCAGGCAAAGACATTATAAGAAAAGAACCATTTCAGACCAATATCCTTTATGAACATAAATGCAGAAGTTCAAAGTAAAATTTTAGTAAATTGAATCCATCAATTTATAAAAAGTATATTACATCATGAGTAGGTGGGGTTTACCCCAGAAATGCCAGGTTAATTTAACATTTAAAATCATTATAATTCACTGTATTAAACATGAAAATCATGTGGTCATTTCAATAATCAGAGAAAAGCTACTTGAAAAAGTGTAATATCCATTTCTGAAAAGAAAAAAAAACAAAAAAACCCAAAACTCAGCAAACTAGGAATAGGAGGGAACTTCCTGAACTTGATAAAGACCATTCAAGGAAAAGCTAACATCATACTTAAAAACTGAATTCTGAAGATGTGAACTCTTAATAGCTTTATTGAGATGTAATAGATACACAATGAAATGCACACATTTAAACTGTACAATAAATTTGGACATGTATGTACAGTCAGGAATTTGTAACCACCATCAAGACAATGAACATGTATATTCTCCCCAAAAGCCTTAGGCACCCTTATAATCCTTCTCTTCCTCTCTTCTCTCCCTGTCCCTACTTTCCTAGACAGTCACTGATCTGCTTTTTGTCACTGTAGGTTTGTTTTCACTTTCTAGAATTATTTGCATTAAAATAATAATTTTTATTAAATTATGATTTTATTATAATTATTTAAATTAAATAAATATATTATTTAATACAACACAAATTTTAACATAAATATATTAAAATATAATTTAAAAATAATATTTAAAATGTACTCCTATATATTTTTATAATATATATTCAATTTTTTTTTCTTTCAAGATTTTAAGTTCAGGTTAGTTAACATAGTGTAGTATTTGTTTCAGAAGTAGAATTTAGTGATTCACCACTTGCATATAACACCCACTGCTTATTACAAGTGCCCTCCTTAATGCCCATCACGCATTTACTCCATTCCCCCCACCTCCCATCTAGCAACCCTCAGATTGTTCCCTATAGTTAAGAGTCTCTTATGGTTTGTCTCCTTCTCTGTTTTTTGGTCTTATTTTATTTTTCCTTCCCTTCTCCTATGTTCATCTGTTTTGCTTCTTATATACCACATATGTGTGAAATCATATGGTATTTGTCTTTCTCTGACTTATTTCCCTTATCATAATACACTCTAGCTCCATCCAGGTCATTGCAAATGGCAAGATTTCATTCTTTTTGATGACTGAGTAATGTTCTATTGTATATATACATCTTCTTTATCCATTCATCTGTGGATGGACATTTGGGCTCTTTCCATAATTTGGCTATTGTGGATAGTGCTGCCATAAACATTGGGGTGCATGTGACCCTTTGAATCACTATTTTTGTATCTTTTGGATAAATAACTAGTAGTGCAATTGCTGGGTCATAGGGTAGTTCTATTTTTAACTTTCTGAGGAACCTCCATACTGTCTTCCAGAGTGGCTGCACCAGTTTGCATTTCCACCAACAGTGTAAGAGGGTTTCCCTTTCTCTGCATCCTCGCCAACAATTGTTGTTTCCTGACTTGTTAATTTTAGCTATTCTGACTGGTGTGAGGTAGTATCTCACTGTGGTTTTGATTTGTATTTCCCTGATGCTGAGTGATGTTGAACATTTTTTCATGTGTCAGCCATTTGTATGTCTTCTTTGGAGAAATGTCTGTTCATGTTTTTCTGCCCATTTCTTAACTGGATTTTTTATTTTTTGGGTGTTGAATTTGCTAAGTTCTTTATAGATTTTGGATACTAGCCCCCCCCCCTTTTTTTTAAGATTTTATCTATTTGACACAGAGAGAGAGATAGAGAGCACAAGCAGGGGGAGCAGCAGGCAGAGGGAGAGGGAGAAGCAGGCTCTCCACCAAGCAAGGAGCCCGATACAGGGCTCGATCCCAGGACCCCGGGATCGTGACCCGAGCCGAAGGCAGCCGCTTAACCGACTGAGCCACCCAGGCGCCCCAATACTAGCCCTTTTTATTTTTTTATTTTAAAGATTTTATTTATTTATTTGAAACAGAGAGAATGAGAGACAGAGAGCATGACAGGGAGGAGGGTCAGAGGGAGAAGCAGACTCCCTGCTGAGCAGGGAGCCCGATGCGGGACTCGATCCCGGGACTCCAGGATCATGACCTGAGCCGAAGGCAGTCGCTTAACCAACTGAGCCACCCAGGCGCCCAATACTAGCCCTTTTTAAAAAAAATTTTATTATGTTATGTTAATCACCATACATTACATCATTAGTTTTTGATGTAGTGTTCCATGATTCATTGTTTGCGTATAACACCCAGTGCTTCATTCAATACGTGCCCTCTTTATACCCATCACCAGGCTAACTCATCTGCCCACTCCCCTCCCCTCTAGAACCCTCAGTTTGTTTCTCAGAGTCCATAGTGTCTCATGGTTCACCTCCCCCTCCGATTTCTCCCCCTCTTCATTTTTCCCTTCCTACTATCTTCTTCTTCTTCTTCTTCTTTTTTTTTTTAACATATCATGTATTATTTGTTTCAGAGGTACAAGTCTGTGATTCATCAGTCTTACACAATTCACAACACTCACCATAGCACATACCCTCCCCAATGTCTATCACCCAGCCACCCCATCCCTCCCACCCCCCACCACTCCAGCAAACCGCAGTTTGTTTCCTGCGATTAAGAATTCCTCATATCAGTGAGATCATATGATACTTGTCTTTCTCTGATTGACTTATTTCGCTTAGCATAATACCCTCTAGTTCCATCCAGGTCATTGCAAATGGCAAGATTTCATTCCTTTTGATGGCTGCATAATATTCCATTGTGTATATATATATATATATATATATATATATATATATATATATACCACATCTTCTTTATCCATTCATCTGTCGATGGACATCTTGGCTCTTTCCATAGTTTGGCTATTGTGGACATTGCTGCTATAAACATTGGGGTGCACATACCCCTTCGGATCCCTACATTTGTATCTATGGGGTAGATACCCAGTAGTGCAATTGCTGGGTCATATCGTAGCTCTATTTTCAACTTTTTGAAGAACCTCCATACTGTTTTCCAGAGTGGCTGCACCAGCTTGCATTCCCACCAACAGTGTAGGAGGGTTCCCCTTTCTCCACATCCCCGCCAACATCTGTCGTTTCCTGACTTGTTAATTTTAGCCATTCTGACTGGTGTGAAGTGGTATCTCATTGAGGTTTTGATTTGGATTTCCCTGATGCTGAGCGATGTTGAGCACTTTTTCATGTGTCTGTTGGCCATTTGGATGTCTTCTTTGGAAAAACATCTGTTCATGTCTTCTGCCCATTTCTTGATTGGATTCTTTGTTCTTTGGGTGTTGAGTTTGATGAGTTCTTTATAGATTTTGGATACTAGCCCTTTATCTGATATGTCATTTGCAAATATCTTCTCCAATTCTGTAGGCTTCTCTTTAGGGTTTTTAAAAAATATTTAATTAATTAATTAACTAATTAATTTAGAGAGCCCCGTGAGCAGGGGGAGGAGCATGCTCCTCCAGGAGCTCAGCCAGGAGCCTGATGTGGGGCTTGATCCCACAGCCCTGAGATCAGGACTCGAGTGGAAACCAAAGAGATGCCCAACCGAGTCACCCAGGTGCCCTAGCTGCCTTTTAGTTTCGTTGATTGTTTCCTTTGCTGTGCAGAAGCTTTTTATCTTGATGAAGTCCCTATATTCAACTTCTCTCTCTCTCTCTATATATATATTCTGTATATATAATATATAGAATCATACAGTATATACTCTTTTTTAAATTTTTAAAAAAGGTTTATTTATTTATTTGAGAGAGACTGTGTGTGTGAGAGAGAGAGAGAGAGAAGGAGCAGGGGAAGGGCAGAGGGAGAAGCAGACTCCCCACTGAGCAGGGAGCACAATGCGGGGTTTGATCCCAGGACTCCGGGATCATGACCTGAGCTGAAGGCAGGTGCTTAACCAACGGAGCCACCCAGGTGCCCCAGTATATACTCTTTTTAAGATATTTTGTCTGGCTTCTTTCACTCAGAATAATTACTTTGAGATTCATTCATTTTGTTTTGTGTATCAAAAGTGTATACACTTTTATTGCTGAATAACATGCCACAATTTGTTCACTCAATTTGTGTATGGATATTTAGGTTGCTTCCAGTTTTAGGCTATTACGAATAAAGCTAACAGTTCTTCAGAGTGTTGTCTTCCTTCCCCAAGTTAGTAAAACTCTGGTTGTATTCTTTTTCTTTTCCAGCTTTATTGAGAAATAATTGGCATATAACTGTTTAAGGTGTAAAATGTGATGATTTGATACATATATATTGTGAAATGGTTACCACAGGAAGGTTAGTTAACATATACTTCACCTCACATAATTATCATTGTTGTCGTTGTTGCTATGGTAAGAACATTAAAGTTCTCTAACAGCAACTTTTAAGTATACAATACAGTATTATTAACTATAGTCACCTTTGTTGTGCAAAAGCTTTTTATCTCGATGAAGTCCCATAGAGCTACCCAATGACCCAGCAATTGCACTACTAGGTATTTACCCCAAAGATACAAATGTAGTGATCCAAAGAGGCACCTGCACCCCAATGTTTATAGCAGCAGTGTCCCCAAAGCCAAACTATGGAAAGAGCCTAGTCGTCCATCAGTGGATGAATAGATAAAGAAGATGTGGTATATACATACAATGGAATATTACTCAGCCATCAGAAAGGATGAAATCTTACCATTTATATAGAACTGGATGAAACTGGAGGTAAGGTATTATGCTGATCGAAGTAAGTCAATCAGAGAAAGACAATTATATAGTTTCACTCATATGAGGACTATAAGAAACAGCACAGAGGAGCATAGGGGAAGGTAGGGAAAAATGGAATGGGAAGAAATCAGAGAGGGAGACAAACCATGAGAAACTTTTTTTTTTTTTTAAAGGTTTTATTTATTTGATAGAGATAGTGAGAGAGGGAACACAAGCATGGGGGAAATGGAGAGGGAGAAGCAGGCTCCCCGCCGAGCAGGGAGCCCAATGCATGGCTCGATCCCAGGACCCTGGGATCATGACCTGAGCCGAAGGCAGACACCCAACGACCGAGCCACCCAGGCGCCCCTGAGAAACTCTTAACCATGGAAAAGAAACTGAGGGTTGCTGGAGGGGAGATAGGTGGGGGGATGGGGTAATTGGGTGATGGGCATTAAGGAGGGCACGTGATGTGATGAGCAGTGGGTGTTATATGCAGCTGATGAATTACTGAACTCTACAACTGAAACTAATAATGTTCTATATGTTGGCTAGTTGAATTTAAATTAAAAACAAAAACTAAAAGGCAACATGCGGAATGGGAGAAGATATTTGCAAATGACATATCAGATAAATGGCTAGTATCCAAGATCTATAAATAACTGGAAGCTTGTACCCTTTGGTCAACATCTTCCCATTTCTTCCACCCCTCAGCCCCTGGAAACCACTAATTCTACTCTCTGTTTCTATGAGTTCAATGTTTTTAAATTCCACATTTAAGTGAAATCAGTTCAGTGTTTTTGTCTAACTTATTTCACTTAGCACAATGCCCTTAAGGTCCATCTGTGTTGTCATAAATGACAGGATTTCCCTCTTTTTTATGGCTGAAAAATATTCCATCATATATATCACATTTTCTTTATTCATTCCTGTGTTTATGGACACTTGGTTTGTTTCCATGTCTTGGCTAGTGTGAATAATGCTGCAATGAACTTGGTGTGCAGATATGTTTTTGAGATAGTGGTTTAATTTCCTTTGGTATTCTTTTGGATATTACCCAGAAGTGGGATTGCTGGATCATATTGTAGTTCTATTTTTAATTTTTTGAAGAGCATTCATACTGTTTTCCATAGTGGCTGTACCAATTAACATGCCCTCCTACAGCGCACAAGGGCTCCCTTTACTCCACATCCTCACCAGCATTTGTTATCTCTTGTTTTTTTGGTAATAGCCATTCTAACAGGTGTGAGGTAATATCTTATTGTGGTTTTGATTTGCATTTCTCTGGTGATTAGTGATGTTGAGCACCTTTCATATACATGTTAACCATTTGGATGTTTTCTTTGGAGAAATGCCTGTTCAAGTCCTCTGCCTATTTTTAAATTGGATTGTTTGGGTTTTTTGCTATGTAGTTGTATGAGTTCCTTGTATCTTCTATATGTTAATTTCTTATCAGATATATGGTTTGCAAATATTTTCTCCCATTCTGTAAATTGCATTTTAATTTTGTTCATTATTTCTTTCGTTGTGCAGAAGATTTTAGTTTGATGTAGTTCTAATTGTTGATTTTTGCTTTTGTTGTTTATGCTTTTGGTGTCATATCCAAAAACTCATTGCCAAGGCCAAGTCAAGGAGCTTTTTCCACTATGTTTTTGTCTAGGAATTTTATGGTTTCAGGTCTTATGTTTATGTCCTTAATCCATTTCAAGTTAATTTTTGTGAATGGTGGAAGATAGGGGTCCAGCTTCATTCTTTTGCATGTGAATATTCAGTTTTTTCAAGGCCATTTAATGAAAAGACTTTCCTTTTGCCTTTGAATATTCTTGTCTCCCTTGTCAAATAATAGTTAACTCTATGTGTGTGAATTTATTTCTCGGCTCTAGATTCTGTTCCATTGGTCTATGTATGTGTTCTTGTTTGTTTATTTGTTTTTTATTTTATATGTGTCTGTTTTTATGCCAGTACCATACTGTTTTGGTTACTATCGCTTTTTAAAGACATTTTCATTCATACCTTATAAGGGGTCATATACCATGAGCACATATCGGTTTCTATGTTCTACATGCCCACAACCCAAGGGGAAATGTCCAGTCTCCCATGAATGCTTTCCTCAAAGTAGACAGCTCCAGGTTGGGTTTGCATTTTCTGCAACTCAACAGGGAGTGACCAACATAATGGTGATGGTTCTGATGATAATAATCACTACTAATGAAGTGCTTACCATATGCCAAGATCTTTTCTAACTTCTCTATATGTTATAATACATACTAAGCTCCACAACAATCCTAAGAAATATGTATTGTTATTATCCCCATTTTACAGATAGAGGTTAAATGAGCGTTCAAGGTTTGCCCATTTCACCCAGCTAGTAAATGATGGATTGGGAAATAAACTCAAGCAATCAGACTCAGAATCCTTTCTCTTAACTATTATGCTCTTTTGCTTCTCAATTTTCCTTTTTTGCAGGGTCCCTGATTTCTTTGAATGATTTTCTTGAATCTCTCCCTCAATTGACTTTGGGGAGAAAAAAGCACCCTGTCCTTCCCTCTCCCAAGAATAAAGGGGGAAAGTCTCTTACCACAAACACTACTATTTCCACAAAGCCAAGCACTCTTCCCTCCAAAGTCCTCTAAAGACTAGAGGAGAGAGCTCAGGAATGGGGGTGGTGGTTGATGGCCATAAGTTGAGTTCTGTTCTTCCTTCTGGTAAGCCTTGGAGGAAGTGTCTGACTCTCTGTAGAATTTGGGGTACTTAGCCATTCTTGGTTGTTAGCTGTGAGCCCTAGTAGCCAATTCTGGGGCAAAGGAAAAATAACTTTATGACTCAGGCTATTGTAGTAGTCTAGGCTAGAGGATAGAGACGTGGACCAGGTTGGCAGTGAAAATGGAGAGAATCAGATAAATTTGAGATATAGTCTTGAAATAAAACCAACAGGATATGGTGGTAAACTGAATATGGGGGAGAAGAAAACAAAGAAATCAAAGAAGAGGATTTGGCTTGAACAACCAGGTGGATTTACTGAGATAAGGAAGACTAGAGACAGTAAAAGATCAGATTGGAAGTGTGAGGGTAGCTTGATTGTCAAGATTACTGTTTTGCCTGGTTAAGTTTTGGATACCTGTTAGACAAGTAGAGATATCAAACAGAAAGTTGGATGTAGGAGTTTGGAGCTCAACAGGCAAGGTAAAGTCTAGAATTATGCCTTTGAAAGTCACGTTAAAGTTAATTAAGGAGAGGATGAGAGAAAAGAGAAAGCTGAGGATCAAACCTCAAGATTCACAGGAAAATTCAGCAAGAGACTTAGAAGGAGTCACCAGTGAGATAGGATCAAAACAAGAAGAGCGTCTTCTATGTCCCACGAGAATAAAGTCTTTGTCATGATTTGAATATCCCAAGTATATAATAAGCTGTGTCCAGAGGAAGTGATGCATTGACCTATTTCAGATGGTTTTTAAGCAAATGCTGAACTCAGACTGCTGTATAGGAAATTGAAACAAAACTTGAATGGGAGTAAAGAAGGTGAGACTAAATTATCTTAGGATCTCTTTCATTCAGATGAGTCTATCACTGAACCTTTTACTATAAGAATCTTATATATGAATGTCAAAAAATAAATCATTTTTGGTGAAGAATTTAGAACAATGTGGCTAAGCTCCCAGTAACTTAACTAACTTGCATGGAAACTATTCTACTATTCACATTTTACATTTTTTGGTGGGAAGAACATAACTAAAACTGGAGATGAAATGGTTTAAATTAAACCAGGACCTGTTACTTATTTATTTTAAAAAGATTTTTGGGGCGCCTGGGTGGCTCAGTCGTTAAGCGTCTGCCTTCGGCTCAGGTCATGATCCCAGGACTCCAGGATCGTGACCTGAGCCGAAGGCAGTCGCTTAACCAACTGAGCCACCCAGGTGCCCCAGGACCTCTTATTTATATATAATTGTTTAGTGCTAAAACAGATTATGGAACAATTCACCTATAGCACAGAATTGTAAAAATAAATAGAAGCTTCAACTAAATTGTTTTCAATGTAACCCTATTTATTTTTTTAAAATTACCTTTATTAACCTCTTGCTCTTCTAGAAATAGATAATACTGCTAGTTATCACCCTCCCCCCAATGCTTCTAGTCTATGAATTTTCAGATTTTATTGTACATTAGACTCAACTGGAAGGCTTTCTAAAAATACATATTCCAAGGTCACATCTCCAGAAATTCTGATTGGGTGTAGCCAGGAAATTCATATTTTGACTAGTACTCCAGATGGTACTAGGGAAGATAATCCCTGGACCACACTGAGCAATACACTGGTCCTGATCCTATATTGCAGGTATAGTAACTCTCTTCTGGTGGCAAAGGTGCCACTTGGGTCTCCAGCCCTTATTTTTATTGAGTAATTTCTTTTATTTTTTTCTCTTTTAGATGCATAGTTTACATAATAGAAATACAAAACTGTAAGATTGAAAGGATAGAAACATCAAATGTAGAGCTTTTCTTTAGCTTAGTAATTATGAATCAACTAATATTTGCTTTTATAAAAAATAAGCTTTGGGGGAAACTTTTTGTACCCAAGGATTTATCCAACTTGCTTTGGGGAGGAAATCTAGACTTGAGTTTATTTTCAAGGAAATAATGACTTAAACAAAAAAGTATCCAGCTAACTTTTTTTTTTTAAAGATTTTATTTATTTATTTATTTGATAGAGAGAGACACAGCGAGAGAGGGAACACAAGCAGGGGGAGTAGGAGAGGGAAAAGCAGGCTTCCCGCTGAGCAGGGAGCCCGATGTGGGGCTCGATGTGGGGCTCGATCCCAGGACCCTGGGATCATGACCTGAGCCGAAGGCAGACGCCTAAAGACTGAGCCTCCCAGGTGCCCCTATCCAGCTAAATTCTAATTACTCTATTTTGGAGTGAATGAATAAATCAGTCATTTAGAAACTACAGTTAGAAATGAGGAGCTCTTAAGTGTTGATACTTGTTTTGACATCCTGACCAAACACCAAAATAATGTGTTTTCAGATTTGTTTTTTTCCCTAATAGATAAAATTGTTCATGTGAATCCAGTATGTTTTTCTTAACCCCAAATAGTTTCTAAGTCCTATGATAGTAGAAATTAAAATGAGAGTAAAGTTTGACAGTATAGTAATATTATGTGTTCTAGTGTCTGGCACTTTGTTCATGTTAGACATTCAGTACATAATTGAAAGAGTGCAGTTATGTGCCAGCCTTTAATAATTAGTTTCATTCTGCCCCCTTCTGCTGTTAGCTATGAAATCTGCTTGCCTACTTATGATCCTGAAGCATTTCTTTAGTGCCTTTCAAAATTCTAGGAGACCCTTAAAAATTAGAGAACTGAGAACCAAAAGTAACATATTTGATGTTATATATATATATATATAAACAACATGATCTTGGAACCAACCCTGCCTAAGAGATAGGAAATTCTAACATGTTGGGGCAGAGGGTAGGGTGATGCCCTGTCCAAAAGCTCAGGGTTTTGTTTACTTGTTTGTTTGTTTGCTTTTTGACACTAATTAATGACAAAAAACTTACAAGAAATACTGCAGGGATTCAGTTTTCTGTTGAGGCATCTCAAATGAAAATCATTCATGGGTTTGTAATTCCAAAAGCTGTTACTAGATTATCAAACACAAGGTCTGCCTTAATGCTATCAAATTAAACCATGGCAACTGATACATCTAGTATCCATCTGTTTCAAATTCCAATTTCATGTTTGAGTTTATAAAATAACTGAAAGCAATCAGATTATGTATATATTATGTATGTCATGTAGAATATGTATATTTAAATCTGGTAACTTGGTTAATTAAGGACTAGTAGAAAAAGTTGACATAAGGTACAATTGGGACCTTGAAAGGCTTTAATTAATTTCTCCTCCTTCTCGTCCCTTCATTTACTGTTCTAGGCATAACAAATGTCACATTATTTGATTTGAAAACTTTATTATCTAGGAAATAAATTTGAGAACCCCTATTTAAACATTCTTAATGTACTCCTGACTTGAAGTTATTATTAATCTTCATGTTTAATGAAACATGTAAAATAAAGAGTTACTGCATTAAAGCATGGCTTTTGGGGGGATACTTTGGAAGAAAATATGGAAATCTGAGACATACATCTCTGTCCAGTGCAGCATTTAAATTTCTGACTCCAACCGCAGTTGTGATTGTTTTTAGTTTGTTAGCTGCCTGGAGTGTTATTTTAAGAAAGCAGAAGCACCATCATTTGCACACTCCTTATAGATCACACACCTTAACCCTGACTTTAACTTCAGTTTCTCGAAGTGAAGTCAAGATGAAGAACCATTTGCTTTTCTGGGGAGTCCTAGCCATTTTTGTTAAGGCTGTTTTTGTGACAGGTATGTGGTATTTTGAAAACTAACCCACATAAAAGGAAAAATATAACATAGATCTGCTCTTCCGATTTAAACATTTATGTTTGTGCTTTGGTTAGCTAGCTAGCTGGCTACTTTTTCTAACATGCCTTAATCTTTATATGGGCAGTGATCTTTAAGCAGAGAAGACTCATTGTAATTCTTTTTATTCTTTTTTTCTCTTATTTGTTTGCCTACTATAACTTAGAGAATAAGAAAATATATATTTCTGGATAAGTATTGATAGCTATACTTATATAAATATTCATTTTGAATCATGAAAATCAGTAATCTTCTCCTTGAGTATCTTAAATGAATATTCTGGAGAAATGAAGTAATAATTACTATAACTACAATATGGAATGCATTGGGATTTTACTTCCCCAGAGAGACTAATAATAGTTCTAACAACTTTCCTGGATCTGAGCCTACAGATTTATTATGACACTTTAACAATGTTTAATGTTACACAGGTTGCCTATGACTTGATGGTATAACTTTGGTTATTTTGTTTACTAACCTTTCAAACTACTGTAGAAAATGGAATACATTCTGAATATAGATGTAATAATTTTCATCTAGAAGGGTAATGAGTTAGAAGTTATATAATTTGGCCTGATTGTTTCTAACACTTACTGAGCTTATTCTTATTTCAGAACAGGGTATGATGTAATTAAGAATAGTCATTTTACATATATTTTTATACTACTTTAGCATTAGAAATAATGAATTTCTAATAATATTTACACACAAAAATATTAGTATTAAAACATGTACAGTATGTGTATTTATGTATATAAATAAATGTTTATGAACATGTTTATATACCTATAAACATATATGTAAAGCATATATAAAAGATCTATCATTTATTGAGTACATACTATTTTCCAGGCATTATGCTAACTGTTTTACATATACTATTCCATTTAATTCTCATAGTAACCATTTGAGGATAGGTACTATTAATATTTCTAACATATGGTTGAGTCCACTGAGATTTAGAGAGGCGAAATAACTTACCTACAGTCACACAGCAAACACGTAGAACCCAGGCCATCTGACCCTATAGCCCCTGCTCCTAACTTCTTTCCTATTCTGCCTGTATTGGAGAATCACTTTTTAGTAAACTCATTATGTTCATATCTAGTATGTGTTGTTAAGTGTATTTTCTCATTTGTTTGAACTGAATTAAATTTAACAAATATTTATTGAGCACCTGCTATGTCTCAGGCACAATCTATAACAGGTTTATTTGGAAAAATATTGCCTGTAAGTAAGAATGTTAGAATCTTTTAAGTCTTGGTGAATTGACTGTATTTGTACATTTCCTGGTAGATATATTAGTTTTATTTTTATATAATAATAATATTTATATATAATAATATTTATATATAATAATAAATAGTAATAAAAATTAATAGTTTTTTCATTGGTTTCTGGTAAGAAAATAAATTATATACTATAAATAAAATATAGAACTTTTCTATATTTTGAGAAAAACATTTAATAAAATAAGACAAAATCAAAGAGGGAGACAAACTATAAGAGACTCTTAACTATAGGAAACAAACTAAAGGTTGCTGGAGGGGAGGTGGGTGGCAAGGTGGGGTAACTGGGTGATGGACCAAAAGGAGGGCACTTGATGTAATGAACACTGGGTGTTATATGAAACTGATGAATCACTAAACTGTATCTCTGAAACTAGTAATATGCTATATGTTAATTAATTGAATTTAAATTAAAAAATAAAAAAAGAAAAACATTTAAGAGTCATGAATATAGGAGTAGGGAAGAGGACACCATTTAAGTCATCTCATTCTTTTCAAAATGTTAAGAAGAATTATGTTATTATCTTGATTTCATAATGTTTCTTCTCCAATACTATACAGAATTTTATCAGAAGATGTATTAAGAAGTTATGAATAATTCCATAATAATGCATTGTAAAGTATGTCCAACAATTAGAAGTACAAAACAATGGTCTTAAATGTTTTTGTAATGAGGATTATCATCAAGACTGAAATACTGCAATTAGGTCCTCTCTGCTTTGGGACACCTCTGAAATAATTAGACTTACAGTTACAATTATATCTATCCTGATCATTTAACCTTTGTAACTTGAATTAATGTGCTAAATTTTTTTTTAAGTTGAGGTTTGATGGGGTGATATTTTAAAGGCCATTTAGTTAAAATTATAGAAATAAAAAACATATTTAATGGGTTAATTTTATGGTAGTGGGTTATAAGTTTTTTTGTTTGTTTTAAGTATCCTACATTGAGTAAAAGCTAACATTGGTAAATTCTATCAAATTCAGTATTCTGGTTGGGAAATTGTACTATAGTTTTGCAGGATGTTACCACTGGAAGAAACCAGGTAAAATGTACATGGGTTCTCTCTCTAGTATTTATTATGAGTGCATGTGATCTAAAAAAGTTTAATTTAAAAACAAAACAAAAATATATCAAACATTATTACTATTGTTTAATTAGCACTATTAAATAAAGTTGTTATTGATTCTTTAAATGCCTGTTAACTGATCTAAGTCCAGATAATAAGAAATTTTCTTTGTTTATTCCTTGCAACACTTACCAGACCTCTTTGTCCAATATTCAGATTAGACAATAAATGTTGATACTCAGAGTTAAGGCTTTAATGGTCATCTGTGTATCCATTCACTTATTTTTTTTCTGTAACAGCATATTATATTAAATAGAGCTTGTACCTCACAATATTTTCTAAATTGTTTTTGTAAATTCATAGCACTTTACATGTATATATGCCATACCTTTTAAAGTAATTCTTATAAGAAATAGTAATAAATATAGCACTTATTATTTTATTTGACTGAACCATTATGCCATGATAACCTGATTGTTATTATGAAAAAGAAGAATATAATTAAGTTTAGGAAAATTATAGTAGAGAATACTTAAAAGTCTCACAAAGTAGGGTTATCTTGGGGAAAATGTGCCTGTTTTTAACTCTAATCCAACCTACAGATGAAAAAAAGTGTATAAATGGGAGTTCGGGAAGGATGTGACACTTCAACTGGGACTTACAAAGTCTAATGTCATTTTTTGTTTACTTTTGAATAATTACTTTGGTCTGAGAGACATCTAGTCTAGATTTTTGTTTTCTCTATCATTTTGTCATTTGCCACTGATTTTTTACAAGGCTACATTATTCAGAGAGCTGTGCCTCTATTAAAAGCATTAGATGAAAACTAGAATTCTTTTAGCCTGGGTTCCCACAGACTGGGCCAAGGAAAAAAGAAAACAATTTGTTTGGAGTGCATTTGGATTTCCTTCACAATGCTGTGAGATTCCACTTAGCATTTTAGATTAGGAAAAAGGACAAAATTGGGGAAAGCTGAAACTGATCAACCATAAAACTTAGTTTTTCTACTGGAAAAAAGATAAATTAAATAAAAGTATAGAAACAGACCTTTCTCCCCTCTCTTCTTAATATGTTTTATCTTTCAAGCCCAAGATGAAGATGGAAGTACTGTTCTTGTTGACAACAAGTGTCAGTGTGCCCGGATTACTTCCAGGATCATCCCTTCTCCCGAAGATCCTAATGAAGACATTGTGGAGAGAAACATCAGAATTATGTATGTGGCACTTTAAATTTCTTTCTTTTTTTTTCATGTTGTAAGCAGAGATACTTTCATTTATTAGCCATTGTTTGAACGTATTGACTGTAATACCTATGTCTCTACTCTTTTTTTTTTTTAAGAGAGAGAGAGAGTAGTGTGGGCAGAGGGGCAGAGAGAGAGGGAGAGAGAGAATCTTTTTTTTTTTTTTTAAAGATTTTATTTATTTATTTATTTGAGAGAGAGAGAGAGAGAGAGAGAGAAACAGCATGAGAGGGGAGAGGGTCAGAGGGAGAAGCAGGCTCCCTGCCGAGCCAGGAGCCAGATGTGGGACTCGATCCCAGGACTCTGGGATCATGACCTGAGCCGAAGGCAGTCGCTTAACCAACAGAGCCACCCAGGCGCCCTCGGAGAGAGAGAATCTTAAGCAGGCTCCATACCCAGCATGGAGTCCGATGCGGGGTTCTATCTCACAAACATAAAATCATGACCTGAGTGGAAATCAAGAGTTGGTCACTTAACCAGCTGAGCCACCCAGATGCCCCTCTACTCCTCTTTTTGATATGTAGCACTTACATGAACCTGTTTCTATAGATAATTATCTATGTATGTGTATATACGCATAGACTTTATATGAGGATTAAATATGCTAAATGGACAAAATTAAATATGCTAATGAACAAAAGCATCTAGGACAGTGTTTGAAAACCCACAGTAGATACTCATACATGTGTATTATCTTTCTCATTATTTAAAGCTTTTCCTGATATTACTAGAGCCTTTACAGTCTAATAAAGAATAGATCCATTCATTCAATCATTCATTCATTTGGCAAACATTTATTGAGAGCTACTGAATGCCACTGAGGATTAGAGCTGGTGATACAAAAATTTATATAAAGCACAGTCCATGCCATCAAATAATTTACAGTCTAGTAGGGAACTTCAAACAATTTAAAAGGCAATTATAATACAGTATTGTAAATGCTGTGACAGGAATCAGCACAAGATGTTATAGGAGCATTAAGGAGGGGCACCCGGTCCAATCCTGGAGGGTGAAGGGAGAGTGGCAGTGGGAGTCAGCCAGGGGTGTTTGGAGTTAAGTGGTGCAAGTGGCAGCTAGCAGGAGTGACCCAGGTAAGTGTGTGTGGGGAATGACAGGGTCGGTAGGTGAGGCAGATCATTCCAGGAAAAGGAAATGGGTGCTGTGCAGATTGTATGAAATCATCACATAACATGCTTCCCATGGTACCAGACACACTAGAAGTACTTTGCAAATGTTAGAACTCTTGCTGTTTTTGTTATTGTTAAGACTTGGAGATGAGAAAAAGCATGGTAAGTTTGTGGGATTGCAAGCACTTGTTTCCAGCTGGCATGTAAAGAGGGTCGCACGGGGAGAGATGGGGCTGGAGAGGTGCAGGCATATCGTGAAGGGCCTTCTATGCCATCGTAAGCATGCTCTGTTTTCTGGGTGGAGACACTGTAGGTTTTAAGCAGAGAAGAACATTAGGCTTGTATTTTAGAGGCCATTTTGGCAATAATGTGGCTAATACATTGGAGGGGTCAAGACTAAAGGAGGGTATTGCTACAATCTAGGAGAGAAATGGCAGTGTCTTAAACCAAGTGCACAGACTGAAAAGAATCAGAATCAACTGAACTGTGAGATGGATTAGATATTGGTCATTACAGAGAGGCGGCACTCAGGAATGGTATCTAAGGTTTTGGCTTGATATCTATGTAGATAGTGCTGCTAAATCCATCCTCATGTTTTCCTTTGTGTCTTTTGGTGAGGAGAAATGATGACATATATGAAAAATGTAAAAATTAATGACATCATCTCAACTAGTTGATAAGTGTTACCTACTTTTTCATGGAACATCACCAAATCAAGAGGTCTGGAGTCCAGTTACAGTTTTACTACTTAGTTGTTGTGTGAACTTGGGTAAGTCATTGAGATCTCTGGTTTATAATTTCTGCATTCCAAAAATATGGATAATAATATCTGTCCATTTATTCCACAAATATTGAACATATCCTACATGACACACATCTAGAAAGGCACTGAGAATACATAAATGGTTTTGCCTCAAAGAACTTATGTAGTCTGGGGAAGCAACTTCTCTGTAGACAAGCGACTGTGATATGGCATTTGTTATAATAAAGATATGTGAACTTCAGTGGGACGAAAGAGAAAGGAATTTGTTCAGGAGTGAGAATGGATCATCATAAAGAGGGGAAAACTTGAGCTGATTTTTAAAGGAAAAACAGGGATTTGCCAGGTAAGCAATGATCATTGACAGAGTTGTTTCTGTGAGGTTTATTTGGAATGGGAAATGTTTAAAATATGGCAAATTACCGTGAAATCGGAGTAATAGTATTACTATAGAGTGGTTTTAGAGTGCTATAGAGTGCTAAATGTACTAAATTCCTGATGAAATAGTAAATACTGTCCCAGCAATATACCTATTATAAAAAAAGCAATATCTGTTAGTTTCATTATTTTCATTTCTTTCTTTTGTTTAGTGTTCCTCTGAACAACCGGGAGAATATCTCTGATCCCACCTCACCAGTGAGAACCAAATTTGTGTACCATTTGTCTGACCTGTAAGAGATTTTCCTTCATGCTAATATAGATATGGAATTTAATTACTTTAAATTTGTTAGTAAGAATGTTTCTGAAAATATGGGGTATAAACATTTACCAATGTAATTTGAGCTTTTGAATACATTAATTTCTATGTTAATTATTAGATATCATAAATTTATAAAACTTTATCACAGATAAAAGTTAGTTATAAATTCATTCTAAATAAGAAATTATTGCCAGTAGTACAGAAGGGCCAATTTGTCTTAATAGTTAAGTAATTGGATTTCAGACATATTAACATGCAGGTGTTTCTTTGGAAGCTATGGAATCCAACATCAAACAATTTTTTTTTAAAGATTTTATTTATTTATTTATTTGAGAGAGAGAGATAGTGAGAGCAGGAACACAAGCAGGGGGAGTGGGGAGGGAGAAGCAGGCTTCCCACTGAGCAGGGAGCCCGACTGGGGGCTCAATCCCAGGACCCTGGGATCATGACCTGAGCCGAAGGCAGATGCTTAACGACCGAGCCACCCAGGCGCCCCCAATTTCTTTTTCTTAAAAATATTCTGCCTTCCTTGTCACTATAAAGAACTTGTTTAATCCAGTATACAGGTGGGAACAAACCTAAGAAGAGTAGAATTTGCTGTATGGTATAGACAAAACATCATATTATCATATCATTAATTATATTGTTTACTTTCAACTAATTTTTATATATTAAAGGTTGAAAACTCCCATTGACTATTGTTGTAGAGTAGCTGAGGTCTGAAAGGAGTTATCAGCAAGAGCCAGCTAATTTTGGATAGAAACGAATAGTCACTCAGATTCCGAGACAACATGATGGGGATTGTCAAATGAATATATTTATTTTTCAGCTGTAAAAAATGTGATCCTGTGGAAGTGGAGCTGGATAATCAAATAGTTATCGCCTCCCAGAGCAATCTCTGTGATGAAGACAGTGAGACCTGTTACACCTACGACAGAAACAAGTGCTACACAAATTGGGTCCCATTTACGTATGGTGGTCAGACCAAAATGGTGGAAACAGCCTTGACCCCGGATTCCTGCTACCCTGACTAATTTAAGTCGTTGCTGACTGCACAGCTACTTTTCTTGAAAGGCTCTTCATTTTGATCCAGAAGTTAATATATTTACTACCAATGATACTGAAACAGTGATTTTTTTTTTGTTAATATAAAACTACCCCCCCAAATAGAAATAGTAACATTGTTATTTTTACTGAAATTGCTTTTCAACTGTATGTTCTCACTCTAAGTGTTGAAATCTCTCATAATCCTTGCCCAAAGGGGTATACGACCTTAAAAATACAATTTCTAGCATTTAAAAATAGACAAGAGGAGAAAATAAAATTCAAAGAGTAAAAATCAGAAGACATAATTAAAGTTCACTTTTTGGTTTTTTTGGCCTTGCCTTGGAGAGCCAGCGCTTTTGCACCTTCCACACTATTCTCTTTTTAAAAGTATCACGTGCAGAGAAAATTTATATGCAAACATAGGTCAATTACATGTCTTCCCTAGAAAAATTATAATTAGAAAACATGTTTTGGAAATATTTGCAAAAATAATTCAAAATGGGATCTCCCTTTATGAAACCAATGAGCCAAAAGTGACATAATTAAATGCATAATTGAAAAATATATTTTGACATAGCACAGATTTGGTGGCAGATGATACAGACTTTTTTTTTTTGATAATCAGGATAGTGCAAGCAATTCCCATTGGAAATCATCTATGTTGTAACTGAGTCTAATGAAATGTGTATCCAAAATATGTATTCTCTAGCACAGCTTGAACAATTAAATAGATTCATAAGCATATACCTGTGTGAAATAATTTATTGAAAAGTTTACTAGTGTTAACTTTGTTGCATGTGAGGTAAAATATAATTTATTACTGATGAGCAGTTTGTAAGTATGGTATAATTATGCATTAATCACTGAATTCGTACATGCACATCTTTGAAGTAGCTTTGTCATTTAAATCTAAAATTAAATTAAAAGGCAAGGTCCCTCTTGACAAGCATAATGTTTATCACGGCACATAAAACTTCTTATGGCAGAAAGCCAAGGCCACCTGACAGACATATCCAAGGGTTCTGTGGAAAGTAAATGCTGACTCTGGATTTAAAATAACGGGAGGCTGATTAGTAAAAGTCAGTTTCCTGAAGAGGCATTGTTCTGTTTTCTTTTTTTTTAAAATGGTAACAGTAATTTTTCATAATTTCCACCGTGTTCATACTGATTATTCAGTGTTTTTGTTTTTTGTTGTTGTTGTTGTTGTTTTTGGGGGGATAAAGCTGGGACACTCATGCTTCAGTAGGAATCATAGTTGATGCACTAAAGACACATCATTCTTGACTAATCTAGTGTGTGGTTTTGGCCAAGTTTTTGAATTTTATCTAATCAGTCAACATTTATTAAATATTTATCACATGCAAGGAACTATGCTACATTTTTTGGTGATTAAGCTGTAATAAGTGCCCTCAAAACAGTCATCACCACTCACTCCCTAGACATCTGCTCAGTTATCTTCTCATGAAGCTCACCCTGTTTTTAAAAACTGCAAACTCTCCTTATCCTGGTTTATTTCTCCCCAGGTACTTATCACCCTCTAGTGGACTATACAATTTACTTATTTATCATTTTATGGTTTCTCTCCCCCACTAGAGTGTAAGGTCCACAAGGGCGGGCATTTTTATTTTGCTCAGTGATGTATCCCTAGCACCCAGAATAGTGCCTGGCACATTGGGATGCTCAATACATACTTGCAGAATGAACGAACATGAATACAGCTTACTTGAGGAGACAAGACATATGCATAAATAATGACAATCATTTGACAGAATCTCATAAAGGCAAACAAATAGGGTCCAAAGTGCTGTGAGAATTTATGGGGGACTTCCTGTTGGGGAACGTGATCAAAAAAAATGTGGCCAGTGGCGCCTGGGTGACTCAGTTAAGCGGCTGCCTTTGGCTCAGGTCATGATATCGGGGTCCTGGAATCGAGCCCCGCATTGGGCTCCCCCCACTCACTGGGGAGCCTGCTTCTTCCTCTCCCTCTGCCTGCCGCTCTGCCTACTTGTGCTCTCTGTCAAATAAATAAATAAAATCTTAAAAAAAGAAAAAGGGGCACCTGGGAGGCTTAGTCGTTAAGCATCTGCCTTCGGGTCAGGTCATGATCCCAGGGTCCTAGGATTAAGCCCCGCATGGGGCTCCCTGCTCAGCGGGAAGCCTGCTTCTCCCTCTCCCACTCCCCCTGCTTGTGTTCCCTCTCTCGCTGTGTCTCTCTCGGTCAAATAAATAAGTAAATAAAATCTTTAAAAAAAAAAAAGATGTGACCATTGATTGACCCATGAGCTGGACCTGGGCACTTAGAACTTTCTCTACCCCTCCCCTGTCTTTGGAATGTGGGTTACTCTAGCCTTTCTAGCTCCTGGAGGCTGCTCCAAGGACATTGCCTTAAGATAGTGAGGTGGTGTTGAAAACACCTGCATGGTATACATGCTTGAGCCCAGTTAAGGCCTCTTTATAAGATTGTAAGATTTGGTAGGCAGGTGAGGGGATCCATTTATCCTGTTGCTGCCCAAGACAAGCCTCGTATGTAAGTTCCCTTTGTTATTATTAAAATTGCCACCTACCAGCATGGAGTGGTCTGCTTCTTTCTTTGGTCTCTCCCTGACCTCTGTGTCAAGGGGCTGTTTCAGATTATACCAGGAAAGTTCCCCAGAGGTCTGTGGACCTACATTGCTGCCCTCCCCTGCCCCCAGTTTTATTGAGCTATAATTGACATATAACACTGTATAAGTTAAGGTGTACAGCATAATGACTGCATATGTATCTATTGTGAAATGATCATCACGATAAGTTTATTTTACATCCGTCACCTCATACAGTCACAAAAAATTTTTTTTCCCCTGTGATGGGAATTTTAGGTGGAGACTGTTTCTGTAGAGGGTCCTTTGCTCTTTCCCCATCCTTCCTTTAGTTTTTCTGCATACCCAATAGAGGGCATGGGGGGACGTCTGGGTGGCTCAGTTGGTTAAGCGTCTGCCTTTGGCTCAGGTCAAGCTTCCAGGGTCCTGGGATCGAGTCCCACATGAGGCTCCTTGCTCAGCGGGAAGCCTGCTTCTCCCTCTGCTTGTGCTCTCTCTGACAAATAAGTGAATAAAAGCTTAAAAAAAAAAAAAAAGGAAAGCACTTTTGGCTATTGTGGACACTGCTGCCATAAGAGACTCTTAACCAAAGGAAACAAACTGAGGGTTGCTGGATGGGAGGGGGTGTGGGGAGATGGGGTTACTGGGTGATGGGCATTAAGGAGGGCATGTGATGTGATGAGCACTGGGTGTTCTATGCAACTGATGAATCATTTAAAGTCTACCTCTGAAACTAATGATAGACTATATGTCTATATGTTAATTAATTGGATTTAAATTAAAAAAAGTTTTTGTTCCCATGTTGCAGATTCTTGTAAGAAAGACCCTTATTCCAGGGTTATTGCCTCATTAAATGACAGCTGAAAGAGGACTGCAAACTTACAGTTCTGTAGGTCTTCATTCTTTCAGAAGTTCAGTTAAACTCTAAGACCCAGCGTATTAATAACAATTTGGCCACTTACCATGTGCTAGGACACCAATCTAATGGCTTTATTGAGCATTAACTCACTCAGTATAAATCCAGAGCAGCTGTTGGCTCTTAAATGAGAGTTGTTGAAGAAAGATTAACATTCATTCATACGTTTGCTTGTATCATTGGATAATTTAGCAGGGGAACACAAAGGAATCGGTGTAGAAGAGGCAGCTCTGAAAAGACGCTTGGCTCTTTGCAGGACGCTTATTTGACTAATGGCTCTAGTATGAATTGCTGTGTTTGTGAGAGAGGTCCATGACTGTCTGCTCTCAGCCAATAATGATGGAGTATGGCAAGAATACCAAGACAGGCTCATTCCTGGGAGACACAGGACTCCCCTGATGGGTGATTGACTTGACTCCCCAGTCAGCTTCACTAAAAATTTCTTGGCACTGCACCACCATTAGATGTTATCTACCCAACCTTCCTTCCTATCCTCTTTCCTCCACATGGGCCAGACCTGCATCAGGATCTGATAGTTCTCCCAGTCTTCTTGGGCTCCCGTCCATATTCTCTTACAGGTGTTTTTCCTAATAAATCTCTTGCACCTTTAATCTCATCTTGGATTCTGCTCCTGCAGGGTCTAAATTAAATTAATAAAACCAATTATGAGGTATCTGATTTAATGATGATGCTATTGAGCATTCTTCACATGCCAGGCAGTTCACCCATGCCATCTCATTTAATCCTCACAATAATTCTTTGGGTGTTACTTTTATATTGTAAATGAGAAAACCAACTCAGTGAGTAATTAACAATTTGATCGGTTCATTTGTCTAGTAAATGGCAATGAAAACTGAATCACTGCTATAGTCTTAACAAATATTAATAGAAGCTCTTTGGCAATCATTTATTCCCTCTATAACATTGTCTTACAACCAATTCATTGACCTGTCAAAAAGTCAATTATTTTCGTACTTTTTGTCCTTTCTTTTTAGTTTGAATTAAATGGATATTTTTAAAAGATAGGCATAAGTGGGTATTATTGGTGAGACTGTTTTTCCTTCTGTATAGTTCTTGACAAGTTAGCCATTTACCTAATTGAGCACATTCAGCACCAATAGAGAAAAATTATGTTAATTAACAGTAGGAGTAATGCTTTTTTGTACTAAGCCCTTAGAAGCCGGTAGACCCAAGCCAAGTGTTTAGTTTTCACTTTAAGACTATTGTCATTTCTTGGCCAACAGACACATGAAAAAGTGCTCAATATCGCTCGGCATCAGGGAAATCCAAATCAAAACCTCAATGATACCACCTCACACCAGTCAGAATGGCTAAAATTAACAAGTCAGGAAACGACAGATGTTGGCGGGGATGTGGAGAAAGGGGAACCCTTCTACACTGTTGGTGGGAATGCAAGCTGGTGCAGCCACTCCGGAAAACAGTATGGGGTCCCTCAAAAAGTTGAAAATAGAGCTACCGTATGATCCAGCAATTGCACTACTGGGTATTTACCCCAAAGATACAAAAGTAGGGATCCGAAAGGGTACGTGCACCCCAGTGTTTATAGCAGCAATGTCCACAATAGCCAAACTGTGGAAAGAGCCAAGATGTCCATCGACAGATGAATGGATAAAGAAGATGTGGTGTATATATATACAATGGAATATTATGCAGCCATCAAAAGGAATAAGATCTTGCCATTTGCAACGACGTGGATGGAACTGGAGGGTATTATGCTGAGCGAAATAAGTCAAACAGAGAAAGACATGTATCATATGATCTCACTGATATGAGGAATTCTTAATCGCAGGAAACAAACTGAGGGTTGCTGGAGTGGGGGGTGGGGTGGGAGGGATGGGGTGACTGGGTGATAGACTGGGGAGGGTATGTGCTCTGGTAAGCGCTGTGAATTGTGCAAGACTGTTGAATCTCAGATCTGTACCTCTGAAACAAATAATGCAATATATGTTAAGAAAAAAAAAAGAAGAAGGTAGCAGGAGGGGAAGAATGAAGGGGGGGAAATCGGAGGTGTAGACGAACCATGAGAGACGATGGACTCTGAAAAACAAACTGAGGGTTCTAGAGGGGAGGGGGGGCGGGAGGATGGGTTAGCCTGGTGGTGGGTATTGAGGAGGGCACATTCTGCATGGAGCACTGGGTGTTATGCACAAACAATGAATCATGGAACACTTCATCTAAAACTAATGATGTAATGTATGGGGATTAACATAAGAATAAAAAAATAAAAAAAAGACTATTGTCATTTCTAATTGTTTTATATAACTGGATATTCAAAATGAATCATAATTACAGTACTGCATCATAAATACACCAATGTATACACATTCATAATCAGACATGCATGGACTCCCTAACCTAGAAGCAGTGGGATAGGAAAATTAACCTTTGATATATTTCCCAGGTCTTGGCTTTGGGGTGGCAGTGTAGGATAGTGGGTAAATCCCTGGCCCAGGTTGAAATACAGACTAAGTGACTGCATGACAGGTCAATAATGGTAAGTTCATTGAATCTAAGATTGAAAAATGGGAGTAAAAATTACTATCTTACAGTTTTTTTTAATGCAAAACCCCAATATACATAATGTATGTAAATCACTTAGGTCAGCTGTTGTAGCATTCACTAACCTTCTGTAAACTGCTGTGGTTTTTGTTTGTTAATTGTTTTTTGGCTCTTCTTTTTGCCCAGGCAACAAATCAAGGAAAAATGTAAATATGTATTAGATCAGTGATTGCATGAGACTCACCTGGAGGACTCATTGTAACAGATTGCTGGACCCCACCCCAAGAGATTCTGATTAAGTAGTTTTGGGATACATCAGGAGAAATACCAGGTCTCAAAAATTCCCAGGTGCGGCTGTTTGGGGATTGCTTAGGAACCACAGCGTTAACATTCGAAACCTCCGTTGCCCCCTGGTGGTTGATTTATGACCTACAACGCATATGCATTTTAGTACACCTTTCATTTAATGCTCGAAACTGCCCTATGAAATAAGGACTGTCTGCATTTTACAAATCACAAAACTGAGATACTAAGAGATGAAATAATCTTCTTAAGATTTTCATATCGTATATGGAGAACCTATAACTGGATCCAAGACTCTCAGACTCCAAAGCCAGTGCTTTGGAGGTTATCCCGAAAATAAAATACATTTTTAGATCATTTCCCTCAATAATTCCACTTCTGAGGAAATAATAAAAAATATGGACAAAGAGGCATAAAGATATTTATCACAACATTATGATAATGAAAATTTATAAGAAACTTTACATCTAGCATCAAAGGGAATGATAGTATAGGTATATTTCTGAATATTTCAGGCAATGAAAATGAAGCATTAAGTATTTTTAATTGTATAGAAATTTCTTATGTAATGTGAAGAGGGAAATGTAGGATATTTAGTAAAAAAATTACTTTAAGACCCCCGTCCCTCATACACACATATGAAAGAAAGTAGGACAAAATATTAACATTAGAAGGTAGGATTATGTGTTTCCTTTTACTTTTCATTAGTTGCCAAATATTCAACAGTAAGTGTGTATTTTGTAATTAGAAAAATATTAATCATTATTAATTTTTATTTTATATCAAATTATATTAAAATTTGGGAAATTCTGAATTTCTATTCATTTATAAAATGTATTTAAAGAAAAAGCGATGTTTATTTAGCATCCATTCTGTGCTCAGCACAGTGCCAGGTGTTATGAGGCATACGCAAGGAAGATGAGAACTGGGCCTCACTTTTTAGGAGTTTTCTTTCTCCTTCCGTAGGCAGAACTAACACAGGAAAAAAGCAATATTAAATATAAAAGATGATGTGCTGTGAGCCCTCAGGGAAGCTGGGGATGTTGGGGCTGGGGTAGTCTTGGAGGAGATATTAATGAAATAGAGTGGAAGTAGAACTTTCTAGAAATACAGGAGTCATGCAGAGACAGGAAGAAGTATAACATAAATGTAGGCTTGGCCTGATCCTCTTTCTCTTTGTGTTCTCTATTCCAATTACATGCTTTATTTATGCATATCCTTTCAGGTTGGTAATATTCAGTTTTTTCAGTGGTCAAGACCTTTCTGTTCCCACCCTGGTGAGTGTGCAGTTGTCCCTTATTTATAGGAAATAGCCTAGCACTTTGCCACTCCAACTTTGGTCTGCCAACTGGCTAATTCATCATCACCTGGGGGCATGTTTATAATACAAAACCAAAGGTCCCACTCCAGACGCCGAAATCAAAATCTGCATTGTAACAAGATTCAGGTGCACATTAAAGCTTGCAAAACGCTGGTATAGCATGCGACACTGTCAGAAAGAGCCTGAGTCCTCTGTTGGAGAGACAGCTGCCTGCGTGGTTTTATAGCTAAGGGACTGACAAGGGCCTACCCAAATAAAATTTCCTACCATTACTCTGTTATCCTTCTGGAAATATGCCATGATTGGATTCACTCTTTAAGGGTGTGCTGATTGATGTGGGAGGCCTGCATTTTAGCCAATATTTGGGAAGGAATCTTTTTGCCAAGTTAGGCCCAGTCAATACCTGCTTTGTGCAGTGCAGAAAGCAATGAGGCATGGTTTTTTGGATAAGCTCAGAGGAAATTGCTGTCCAAGTTCTGATGAAGCACAGAAAGGGAGGGTGCTGGGTCCTCAGGCAGGTGGAATGGAGCACTCTGAGTGCAGAGGACCTTGCCCCAGCAGGTGACGGGGCATCGAGGACAGCTTCATCAATTTCACAATTTTGTCCATGTCAAATTGTAGCTCGGCTGCATCCTTCTCTATTTAAAGCATTTTCCTCTGCCAACATGGAATTTTGTTTGTTACCAGCTGACATTTGTTTCTAAGTGTCATTGGCCATGAATTTAAAGTGAGACAGTAGGTCCAGTGGCTGATATTATTGGGTTAGGGGTGAGGTGCAGAGGCAAGGAAGAACAGGTGGCCAAAACCAAAAGCTATGTTCCGTTGTGAAGTGGTGATGACCTACTTCCCATCAAGTGTAGTGTTCTTCTGAGTTTTCATTGGGAAGTTGGCCTGAGTCACAGTGAAATCCTTGAGGTTTTGTGAAGGAGGGACAGAGCTGTTGATTTTAAGTCCAACATTTCCAGTTCCCCTTTTGGTTTTTAGAAATGAAGTTTGGTTTCCGGAGGGCAAGATAGATCTTCTTTAGGGTCTTTAGGGTCCTGACTGAAGGAGAGGGGGCTAAGGAAAGGCAGAGATGTGCCAAAGCAAGCAATAGAAGTAACTCAAAGGTCATGTCTCATGAATTTTCTTTAAAATGTATAAAGTTGGGACTCTGATAGGAGTAAAAGGTAAAACATGTTCAGGGGATCTGAAAACCAGAGGAAGAACCTCCATGACCATGGCTACTAGGCCAAGTTTTCAGACGTAGCTGTCCCCACATTTCATCATCTTAGTTTGCTTCCTACTTAACGTGAAAAAGTGTAAGATCTCCCCCAGCCAGCTGGATCTATGGCCAATATCCTCTGGAGAAATCTATTGCATGATGCAAGACAGAAAAGCTTATAAAGCAGGTGTGTTTGTTTTGCTGGATTATCTTCCCTGTTTGTTATCCTGAGGTATTATTTTCTCATTCTCTATTTACTTGTTGACAAAAGACACCACCAGGCTATATCCAGTCATTTTAGAACCAACAGGTGACAGCCTCTAGGCATAGGAACTCGCTGTAGAGGTGGGGCTATGGTGGTGGGGTGTGGGTGCTAGAGAAGAAGGGGATCATGCTCAGAGCCTTCCATCTTCACGTGTGCACCTTGACCTTAGAGCTTATTAATAAATTACCAATGTCACACAGAATAATCACTTTACTGTAGGGAACTCAGGCCTGGTGTCCAGGTTTGTACAAGGATACCCGAGCTGATGAGATAGAGGGATTTTCTACATGAACATTCCCCACCCCCTTGGTTTTTCACTCTCTATCTCAAATTCAATAGATATTTTTGTCCTATGTGCTTTTACATTTTACATTATGGATGTCTTAGATGATAATTTACACTACGGTGCCTCATAGACAAAGATTTGTCAATACATCTGCCAAAACAACTATAAGATTCATATGTTTTATGAAATACTGAAGCAAATGCGTCTTTTACAAAGAAAGTATTCATATCTAGATTAAAAATCAACTGGAAAGAAAGCAAAACAAAAAAATGTAGTTTTATTTTGATGAGGATAATTCTTAAGAGACAGTTTTGTATAGAAAAAGTTAATGACTTTTTAGTGTGTGATTAAAATATAAAAGTGTGGGTGGGGGGATTTTGGCAACTAGTGGATGGCCTAAATCATCTCCCTCTGAGATCCCTTCCTACCCTGAGATTCTATGTTCTGCAAATGTGGCTGAGTATCTAAAGCTACAGAGTATGACATGGCTAATTCAGTATCCTGTATAGTATACCCACAGGAAAAGCACACCACAGGATTTTCATGGGAGCTTTGAAAGCCGTTTTAAAATTGGTCAATCAATAAATATTTATTGGGTATCTACTATGTGCAAGACACTGTGCCAAGAAATTCAGAAGACTCAAAGGACAAGATTCCGTTCCTCTTGAAGTTTTCAACACAGATATTCTCAAATTTCTGAGATCTTCTTATAAAATCTGTCCCAGGAAATTTTCTCCTAAGAAACTCTTTAGAGTTAGAAGTAACTTTCTAGATAATTCCAAGAATTCTTCTCCTCTAGGAAGGAATATACAGATAGTAGTCCAACACGCCATTATTAAAAACAAAAAAACAAAACAAAACCCTGGATGTATTCTAGCAAGGCAATACAGAAACATTTACTTTACAAAAATAATTTACACTATTTAATCAGGATACAAAGAAAGTATGTCTGCAAGTAATTCTACCAGGACATGAAAAATAAGACTTTATGTTGGTAGTAGCATATGCTGGTAGAATCACTTATATTATACTGTTAAGGAAAACTGACCATAGAGTGTTTCTCTTATTTGATTAGGATAGTGCTTCCTAAAATGTACTCTCTAGGTCCTGCAGAGTATGAATTGGTGATAGGGTGTGACAAGTCCCACTTTTTTTCTGGATGCTCAGTCCCTGTGTGGCAGTGTTTCCCTCCCCACATTCCTAAGCCTTGTCTCCAGGCTGTTAGTTCTAGGTAACTAGCCTGTCTTCCCCCACACTTCTTGAATGTATTCCTCTGGCTAAGCTGTATCTACCTGGTAAAGGCCATGAGAAAATTAAAAACAAAAGTAGGTACCAGTGTCTACTATTTCTGAAATATATTCTACAATGATGGTTAGACTGAGTCAAAAAAAACTAGCATAGGATTTGGAGAGTAGATACAAAAAGGAAGAGAGATATGTGGTCTTAAGATATGAAAATGGTGTAACAGGGAAAAAGATAAATTGAAGGGAAGAAAAGAAAAGGATTGATTGACAAGTGATCCATTAGGAGAGGGAACAGAAAGATGGGAAGAGGGGAAGACATAACGAAGAAGATAGAGGTAAAGACAAGTGATGGATAATAGCTTGGGGTGTAAAAAGTGACAGAAAGCGGGAAAGATGGGAAAGAAAAAATAGGAAGCTAAATACAGAATAGCGGACAGAAAGAAAACACAGAAGGAAGAAGGGAAATGATAGAGCAAAGAGAGAAGTAGTGGGAGATAAAAGATGTCAAAAGAATATTAGCTAGGAAAAAAAACTGACAAAGACCAACACAAGAAAAAACTGTACAATCATCGGGATTATACTGATATATAGATCTCCATGCATAAAATGGAAAGTTCATCTGCCTTTCTGTCTTGCAAAACCAGAGAATTTTGCAAGTATGGAACTTTGAAAGAAAAAGGAAGAATCAGCAAACAAAGGGAAACTAACCCAGACAAGTGGCTTCCAAGTTTCAAGGTGATGGAGGTCATAGCCTTTCTACTTCTTTTTAAGGTCTGTGTTAATTAGTGACAATACTGAATCTAGCAACCCCCAGAGGCTCAACCTCGTCAGCATCACCTGGGCCACTACTCCTATTGCTGGAATGGGGAAAAACTTAAGGATCACTAAGAGGGTCAGATACTTAATTGAGTCTGGTGAGGGGTGGGGGGATGTTGGGGAACCACTGTAGAATATCAGGTATTTTCCTTCCCCAAAGAATGTTTGGTTGCGATAATCCCTAGGCCTGAAGTAGTAAGCAGTCTTGCACATGGTCCTGTGGTGGATTGGTCCCTAACTGAAGAGAATCAAATGGAGTGTGTTCATCTGCATTAAGTGGGTCTACGTTTATACTCTGAAACTGTGCCCCAGTAGCTAACCTAGACAATGAGTTAGGACTTTCAGTAGGCATAACTGGATCTTCATCAAATGGGCCTTGCCTTCCAACGCTAGATGGAGTTCCAGTGCTGGAGGAGTGATACTTTGCTATTTTGGAGCCAAAGCATGGTAACTGTAGGATGCTTGATGGTCTTTGTTGCTGCCTTTCACCCTCATTTCCTTGCACTTCACTTTGGATTCCTTCTGGCGGAGGGCCTTCATCAGGTGTACCGATAACAAGCTGCTCAGGAGTAAGATCAACAGTTCTTTCATTGAACTGGTTGCCTTCAGATATTTGTTCCAAAACATTGTTCCCATCTCCTCCAAGGTCACTTGTGAGACAAGGCATATTCTTCGACTGAAGGGAACTGGCTTCAGGAAAGGGCACAATTCCCCTCTGGCTCAGTTGATTCTTCATTGAACATGGTGTGTTCCTTCTCAGAGTGGACACATCATCTCTGAAAGGACTTGGGTTTTGACTTCCTCCAGGCAGTCTCTTCTCTGAGCTGTTTCTTTGGTCAGGCAGGTTGCTTGTAGGGGAGATGGTATGTCTTACATGTTTAGTGTGGCTAGCTTCTGAGTACAGAGGGCTGGTGTCTTGATTCTCCCCTGGTGCAAGACCAAAGGATGGAGTATAGTCCTGGAGAGCACGTGGATTGTCCTTGTGTCCTGTGGAGCCAGCAGCACAGCAAGGGCCTCTCTGGCTTAGGTGAAATACATGTGCTTCCTTTTGACCTGCTGGGTAACTTGGAGGAATTAAGTCTGGGAAAGCCAAATGTTCTCCCTCTGGTGAATTTAACCTGGTAATTTGCATGCCATAATTCAAATTCTCACCTTCATGCCATGTTGGATTTTTCTGAAGCCCAGCTGGGGAATTACTAGGATAGTGCTGGTTCTCTGTCTGGTGTGGTGGACTAGGGGGTGCTTTGTGTAAAGCTGTTGGCTGATTCCAGAAATTTCTGTTAAAATATGGCCTTCTTTCTTTCTGCCCTTGGGGTTGAATCCTGTGGTCCCAGGAGTTCCAAGAAGGAAGCAGAGTGCTTTCTTCTTGTCCAACAGCATTATTAGCATAAGAGCCCCTCTCCACAAGTGGTGGTACAGTAGGGGCTGTATTATATGATGGAAAATTTTCATCTGGGTTCCAGGGGTAAAATTCACCGTAAGGGAAATCCTCCCTGGGTTTTGATGGATTATCTAAGGAATAGGGAAGGTATTCCTTTGGTTGATTTGAGGTGTATTGCTCGCCTTCATAGTGCCTAACTGTTGGACCTTCTTTAAAGCTTGGCTCCTCCATACCCCATCTACTTTGTCCTGGGAAAGTTTCATCTCCAGTTGGATCAACTGGGTCCTCTTCATTATAAGGGACTGTTTCTTTCAGCTCTGGAGTATTTATAGGGTACAGCGAATTTTTGGGTTGCCCTATATTATTGGGAGAATCGTCTCTTTCATCCCACATATTGCTTCTAAGATATGGTGAGTTTTCCCTGGGATCATAAGAGTTATAGTCAGGGTAGTAAACACCTCCCCTAGAGCCATGAGAAGGATGAGGTAAGTGTTCCTCCTGTCTCCCAGGATCTTCCTTAAAAGATGGGGAGATTTCTTGGTGATTCCAAGTATTTCTTCCAGCAGGAAAATGTTCTCTTGCAGGGGAAGGAATTTCCTCAGGATATACAGGTTGATACACACTGTGCTTTAATTCTGGCTGATTAGTTTCTGATTCATATGGGTTTCTTCTTGGCTCCAAAATAATCCCTTTGGGCAAATTCTGGTTTGGGGTTTGTCCATCAGAATTTGGGGCTCTTCTGGAATCTCCTCTTGGGTAATAAGAGTTTTCATGTTGATCAATAGAATTAAAATTTGGGACTAGCATGTTACTCTCAGGATGAGGCAGTTTATAGTTTGATTTATTAACTCCATAATCTTGAGAGTTTCTCCAGGGGCCAGATGGATCCCTTGTAGGAATGACTATTCTTTCTTTCGGACCTACTGGTTTCTCTCCTGGATTTTGGATTTTTTCACTGTGGACAACAGTACCATGTTTGGGACCCAGAGGAGCAACATTGGTTCCCATAGGGTATTTATTTGGTCCCTGAGGCTTTCTTCTGACATTTCCCAGATTTCCTGCATGATTGGGAGAATTCCCTCTTGCAGTAGAAGCATAAGCCTTGCGATAAATTGGATTTCCTGGACGAACTGCTTGTTTGCGTTCCAAAGCAAAGGAGTTCCACCGAGGACCCCTTTGAACCTGTTGATTTCGGTAAAAAGGCCCATTCTGTCTGTGCCCCGTGATAGTACCAGTGGGACGCCATTGTCTCCCTGCAGGAAAATTTTGGATGTTAGGATTTGGATAATTTTCATGAATATTTGGCTGACTTGGTCCCCATGTGATTTGAGTTCTTGGTACTCCCTGGCCTGAAACATTAATGGTAGAGGGTGAGATAACCCCGTTTTGAGCCGTGTTTGGGCCATGGCCACTGTTTCCTGTTGGGCTGGTGTCATTTCCGCTCTGACTCCCTGCAGGATTGGGTGCGTTTGGTTGAGTAGAATTAGTCTCAGGACCTGTTGAATTACCCGAGGGCTCAGTGGCCGGACTCTCTGTTTTAGGAGGATCTTCTTCTTTGGGTTTTTCAAAATCTTGTTCAAACATCTCTTCTGAATAATAAGGAGGACGACCCCCAAATCCCTGATATCCAAAATATCCAAAGTAAGGATTCTGTAGGGAAGAAGATGGAAATCAGTAATTATTCTTTGTTCCCCACCGTGCTGTTGCTCAGAATTTTTTAGTGTAATAGGGATATTAGCCATATGCTTCTTTTAAAACCTTAGCTATGCTTTCTTTCTTGAAAGTTAATTCCGCCTTGGTTTCCCTGACCCTGCTCCCTTCTGGTTCTCTCTTGGGGTACTCTTTCTGACGTTGCCACTCAGTTTTCTCTTCCTAGGCCTGGATCCTAAATCTGAGGGGGTTTTTTGTTTGTTTTTGTTTTTTTAAGGATTCCATTTTCTATCCTTCTCATTCTTCTGTTCTCATTTTACACACCTGCCTTGAGCAGTCTATTGCAGGCCAATGTTTTCAATATAGATATAAACCAGTGACTCCTGAAGCCATAAATCTGGCCCATGACACTCTCTCCTGAGGCTGAGGCAGCAAGACTTCATCACTAAAGATCTCATAGGTACCTCCAACTGAATGTTAATTGGGCCTATCACCCCCAAACTTCCTTCTCCAATATTCTATATCTAAACAACATTCACCACTATCTACCCAGTTTTCCAGGTTTCTACTCTCCTCTATTTCCCCTAGACAATTAATAACTAAGTCCTATAAAATCTAAACTTGCATCCTGTCCCTCCTCCTCTATCCGTGGTACCCTTGAACTATTGCAATAGTTTTCTTGCTGGTTACTCTAGGTGTGATTTTACTTTCCTCTAATCTTGTCTCTCCACTGCCATCAGAACAATAGAGTTTGGGGGTGGGGGTTGGCAGAACTTCTGTCACTTTCCTCTTTAAATATTATTTAAAGTTGCCCTACCTTACAGGATAAACTCTAAATCCCATAGCATAACATAAAAAGCAGGTCTAAAGAGTGGAGCTCTACACAGATATGGGTTAAAAATCCCTGTTCCATCAGTATTAATAGTATGCTTTGGGCTAACCTCAATTTATGATAACATCAGTTATTTGTAAACTCAAGATGATAAAATAATATCTAACTCATAAGTTTTCATGAGGGTCAAAAGCGATAACATCTGTAAAGCTCAGTGCCTGGTACTTAGTAAGTACCTAACAAATGTTATACATTATATAACACTGCCACCGCCACCACCAGCACGCTAATAATTCTTTTATAACCATCTGGCCCGCAACTATTCCATCCAGCCTCATTTCCTCTCCCTTGTACTTTATGCAGTTGCAAATCACAACTATTACTTGCAGCACTATTCACAGTAGAACCTAAATGTCTATCAACAGATGAATGGGAAAGGCAAATGTGGTAGACACACCACGGAATACTATCATTTCCCTTAAGAAAGAAGGAAACTTTGATATATGACAACATGGATGAACCTTGAGGATATTCTGCTAAGTGACATCCCAGGAGGAGGAAAAACAGACATTTTCATGCCTATGTTGGCCATTCTGCTTTATTTTTTCATACTATTGTTTTGAAAATTCAAAGTTTCTGTTTCTGGGATGCATACAATTATCTGAATCATTTTTATCTGGTAATTTCAATCTCAAAAGGATATTTTTATTTTATTTTTTAAACTTTTTAACTTTTAAAAAAGTTTTTAAAAGTTTGTTTGTTTAAGTAATCTCTACATCCAACATGGGGCTCAAACTCACGACCTGGAGATCAAGAGTTGCCTGCTCTTCTGACTGAGCCAGCCGGGCACCCCTTTTTAAAAGCCCCTTATGCCATTACATAGTAATTTCCAGTGTCATTATTTTAACTCCCTCCTTGCTCCCTTTCTCATCCCTTCATCCCCCAGAGCTATTTCACTGAGGACATATATATTTAGGGGAAAAAAGGAAGTAAGCTCCAGGGGTGGAGTCCCATGCCAGAATCACTATAATGACTTTTCTGATGACACAGGGGGCTAGAATATTTTCACAGTGTATCACTCTGTGACATGCATTTGGCTCTTCTAGTGTGGTGTGGTAAAGAAGCCATTGGACAGGGTGTCAGAAGAGCTCTAGGTCCAGTTTATCCACTAACTCAGTGGCTGAAATTGAATAGTAATTTATCTTCTTTGGGCTTCAATTTATTTGTACAATGAAGGAGTTAGATAATTACTTAATTCCCTTCTGGGGATAACTTTCTAGGTTGCATTTCCTTCCTTCTCTGCTTTTTAGTTGTTCCATCACTGTCCAGAGTCCAAAGACTCTGGAGCAAAGGTTATTACGTTAGTCTTCTTAGAGAGAGACTGAGAATAAAAGAGAGAAAGAGGGAGGGGGAGAGAGAGACAGGGAGAGTGAGGGAGGGGGGGAGAAAGGGAGAGAGGGAGGGAGAGAGTTCAGTACATGTAGAGGAGAAATGATATATCACATTTATTTTTGTTACTGGCTCCTTTTCTTATATCGTGGGCACTTGAGCTACAAATTCATGTGTTGAATTTTAACCTTTTTATTATATAGGAATCAAAAAGCAGAGGCTAATGGATTGTTATTCCTAATGGGGAATGTAGCTTTACTTGCACTCACCCCGCCTTCTTCATTGCTGACTGGTGGACGTCCATAACCTGGTGGTACCCTCTGAAATGTGAAAAGCATAATGAACTCAAGGGAAAACCAGGTTCTAGGCTGCCATTTGTTTGCATGACTCATGGCGTCTTAAAATAGTTCAAGTCAGTGATTGGGTATTAGCATTGTTCGTTTTTAGCTTCTGAGTCATTAGCTCTCACAATCTATTAATTATAATTTTTATAATTATAATCCATCAGTGAATACTGGTAAATACAAAGGCTTCAACTGGATTCTAGATTATCCTACTCAGAATACCATGTATGGCTGCATCTCCTAGCAGTCACCCCATCACCCCCAACACACACACACACACACACAGAGAGAGAGAGAGATTTGAGTGCTGTTATGATCTAAACATCCATATTAGAACATGTAATAATGGAGATTAAATAATGATGCTATTTTTAGAGAGTCTATGTCACATTTAGGATGACAAACTGACAATTTCTCCTGGATTATTACTATAACTTTTTTATTTGAGCAAGGTTTATTTTCCTAATCAAACTTGGAGGCTGAGTGTTTGCTCAGGGGAGGGTTTAGAAGATTGGTCCAACTCCCAGAGACCTTAAGGAAGTTCTATGTGGATGAGATCATAGTTGAACATGAGAATCATGCTTATCTGCTTTTTGAATCTTCACCTGGTACAGCCTTAGTTTCCTGAGTTCAGAATGGCCAGTGAAAGGAAGTCACTCTTTTAAAGAAAAAAAAAAGTAAGGAACTCTTACTCCTTGAGTGAATTGTTCCTTATTGATAAGAAGGATTCTTGGTTATAGAGTTATAGACAAGAAAAACCAATGCCATAGCTGAATAAAAAGTCATTAAATATTTGATGCTTCTGTTAGTTTAACAGCAATTGGCTTTTAAACTTTTCTTTAGTTCAAATAGTTTATTTTGTGATTTATATTTTTAATGCCTGTGATGCAATTTCAATATTGTTTTATTTTAATGATTTTAAACTTTAAAAGATTCTCATAAATATTATTTTGCAAGATTCTTTATAATGAAACATCTGTGGCTAGAAATAATAAGATATCATGGAAAGATCTTAGTCTAATCATAGCTTATCTTATGATTTTCAAACTCCATTTTGTCTCAATTTCCCCATTACATTAAATGAAGATAATTTTTGTATTTTCTAACCTCTTAGGAAAGTGGGGAATAGTAGTGAAATAGCACAGTCCTTTAAAATCAATTCATTAACTAAGTTATTAGTGGTTGTTTGGCGATTTCAACTGTTCATGTCACAAATTTGTCCAAGTAAAAAATTCATTAAACCATTTGTTCCCCTACATAATTACTGATGTGATGATTTTTTTTCATACTCTCCACTGATTGGGATATGGCATTCCATTTAGAGAGTATGAACTCATACTAGTTTGAGATATAACATGTTAATATTATTTTTCACTTCTAGTATAAAGAAAAAAACTCACATGTGGGACTTGCCAGGGTGGCTGTTGATAGAGCCCATTGCCAAATGGTGGGAATAGCCCATTGCCGAATGGTGGGAATGCCTAAAGAGAAAGAAAGAATCACAATGATGTGGAAGTGAGAAGGATAAAAGGAAAACGAAACAAACCTATTAAATACAATTGTTTGATACCTGGGAGTCTGCATCTCCTTTTGCATTAAACTGTGATTTCCTTTATTTTTAGGGCTGAGATGATAATAATAATAACAACAATTAGTATCATTGAACACTTATGTTCTAGGTATTGTGCTGTGCATTTTATTGAGGTAAACTGATTGAATCCTCATTTAAAAACAGAAGACATGTGCCAAAGACATTATTTCCTTTTCATTGAAGATTCTGAAGTTCAGAGAAGTTGAGTCATTTGCCCACAATCTCTTAGTTGATAAATGATCCAGGAGTGTCTTTTTATTCAATTTTGTATTCTCTATATCTGTAATGGCGTCTGATAATAAATAGTGTCTGTTAGGTGATGAAGAGACAGCATTTTTTAGAAGCTCCACACTGGATAATATCTTGAGAAACCATTTGCACATCTTCTCATTTTAAGTCAGGACTACTTATGCCACACAGAGGTACTGGAAGCAGTGTTACCTTTCAAGTATTTTGGATCATCGAAGCATAGACTTGGAAGGGACTTAGAGATCATATCTTTACTTGTGGGGAAGCTGCAGCCCAGAAAGTTTAAAGGGACTGCTCAAATCATTCAACAAATAAGGGCTGGGGATAGAACTTGAATCTCTGTTCCCTGACTCTTCTGTTAATGCTCATGTTATAATACCATGATGTCTCTGCATTTTAAAAGGAACCTCTCTACGGCAACAGTATTTTGGTAATTATTTTTAATTAAAAAAGAGTTTTTAAAAAATAATCTGTACACCAAATGTGGGGCTCGAACTCATGACTGTGCTCTACCGACTAAGCCAGCCAGGTGCCCCTATTTTGGTAATTTTTAAAGATTTTATTTATTTATTTGAGAGGGAGAGCACGAGCAGGGGGAAGAGACAGAGGGAGAGGGAGAAACAGACTCCCTGGTGAGCAGGGAGCCCGATGCGGGACTCGATCCCAAGACCCTGAGATCATGACCTGAGCCGAAGGCAGACACTCAACCGACTGAGCCACCCAGGCATCCCTTGGTAATTTTTAATCAAACAAAGGCTGGAGCTAACTTGCAAGGCAATTTTCAATACGTGGTGCAACATCATCTGAGAAGAATGTAAAAACTAAAGATTCAATTTCATACATAGCAGTACCTGTATTGAGAAACATTGGAGAAAGTGTGTATGTGGGGAGGGTACGGCTCTTCCAATCCCTCTAAGGCCATTTATGGACTCTGGTTTGGAATTTTGCTGGGCAAGCCTCACCTGAGGTGGCTGGGTTTCCTCTTCTGGCTGTGCTGGGGTAGGTGGTGGCTGCTTTAAAGGCCGCTTTGGTTGTGGCTTTTTTGGTTGAGGCTGGTTGGGTTTCTGAGTCTCTGGGGCTTGATCAGTCTTGCTCTTTTGGCGTTTGGGTGCTGAAGGGGATGAGGGTTTCTGTGGGTGGCCTGTGTTGGGTGGTGGTTGAGGCCACATGGGCAGCTGGTACTGTGGGAAGAGCTGCGGCATACCATTCCCATACAAGGGGCCCAGTTGTGCCATCTGCAAGGGTAGCAGATAACAGTCACATTGTAGGAGGGCCGAGATCCCAGCTTTCCTCATCCATTAATGTTAGTCTCTAAAACTCAGCCAAGGATCTTAAAAATTCTATGAAATTTAACTCAACCATGGAAGCCTCAAGATCTTTAGCATTTCTTTAAATGTTGTCTTACAGAAATGAATTTCAGTCTCTTAGAAAATCAACCAACCAAGCAAAGCAAAAGACAAGATTAGGTGAGAAATTTCATTTTAAGAATTTGGCTAATAGTTTTCTAACTCTGAAGCACTGACTCACGTAAGAAGTGAATGAGTCAGGTTACAGAGGAGATGACGTCAAATTCAAAACTCCTGTGGCTTGTTACAGGCTGGAAAAGGAGAAAAAGCAAAAAAGAAGGTAAAGGAAGCGAGAGTGACAAACAGGAAAAACAATGAAAGAGAGAGAGAGAATAAAAATTCTCTGTGTGAACATCCTTATATGGTGCCTATGGTTTTTGATGGCTGGTGAATTTTCATTAATTCCATCTTCATTATTAAAATCTCCACAATTTCAAGGTTGCCAGGGAAGCAAAAGTAGTTATAATCTGAAAAAGTTAATTTATGAATTGACCTCCTACAATGTCAGTTCCCATTCAAACATTCCTGCTCTGGTTTAACACCAGTCTCTATCCCCAGTCTTCATTAATCAGTCTCTTGCTGTCTCTTGGGTGATGCACACAAATACAGAGCAAACGCCATGTGGATCAATGGAAGGTGAAATTGTGCATCTTGCATTGATGCAGAATTTCATGATCATTAACTTGGTGAAAATTTCAAATCACAGGCAAAGTCCCTAAAACCGAGAATGAGAGTTTGAAAGAGTTGGGCCAATCAATAGTTGAAGAGAAAATTGGCAAGGATGATGATAGTGGGTGAGAAGCTTTCAAAGAGAATGGCTTGAATAAAGGATTAAGAGGAAATTGATGAAGTCCTTGACTTTCCTCCGATAGTTCTCATGATCATCACAAAAGTAAAAGTGACATATTGTATTGCTGTACTGTCATATAATTTTGTCAGAAAAATGATGCCAAAAGATCCAACTGATACGTGATTCATTATTAGTTGCTTCTAAGAGTTGGCACTAGTGCTGGTTATAACCTAAATTTATTTAAATAAGATAAAAACTTATTTCATAATTTTAGTGTTATCTTTCAAGATAATCCAAATAAAATTTAGTCCCCCCCCCACATACAACTGGAGTATTTACTATGCTGTTTTTTTGTCCTCATTATTTGTGATTATATGTTGTGTGATCTTTTCCCAGAACCGATTTCTCTTGGATATAAAGAATGTTGGTAATTAATAAATGATTTTTATTTACATAAGAGAACAACAGTAAAGAACAAGAAGAAAATTTGGGGTAAGGAGACAGGTGAAATGATTTTCCCCCCTTGAAACTCTTATAATGATTACATTGTAATTAAAACACATGGATAGCTATTGGTATCTTTGGTAGCTATGACAAGCCTTATAATGTAACTATCTGTATATAAACAAGAAATTGTCAGAAATAGTAAAAAGCAGAACTTACATGTGGGGAGTTCATAAAGTTGAATTGACCATACCGCATCATCTGTGACCAAAGGAATCCAAAGGTACAAAGTGAAAACGTTTTATCTAATCAGTCTACAAATCACTGGAAATAAGTTGAATTTCTGATTTTAACATACAACAGTCATAATGTCTTTTACTAGTTATGCATGAATTTAAAATAAGTGTGCAATTAAAACCCTAAGTCACTTTAATTTTTAAGTCAGAATTTTGAGAGGAATAATATAGAATAACAGAGAGTAAAAATCGTGTCTACTTTGAAGTTTTTGAATGTTGCACTCAATTTTTGAAGTTTGGGATTTGAGAATGTGATAATTCTATGAAAAGATGATTCTCCTTTCTGATGTATATTGAATTTGGCTAATGATCTTGGCTATGAGTCATGTAGAAGATACTATATGCTTATGTGTCTACCTTCTAGAAACCCTTGATACAAATGTCTACCTTTGCTAGCTTGAAAACTTAGCAAAGAAGCTAACATTAACTATACTTGGACCCAAATTCACATTTACCTTGGAAAGGAATATTGAAGTATGTAGGTGGTATGATGCTGGGGAAATTACTACTTTGCCTTGATTTGAGAGTTTAAGTCTTTCAAATTTCCCTCTCTCTGTCTCTTTCATAAGAAATTTTATATATCAGAAAGTTTTCTTTTTTTTAATGGACTCTCAGTACAGGGCTTTGGAAAACTTCTCCCCAGAGACTTAATATACATACCTCCTCACTTTTACTGCTAAATCCAGGCATTCGAGGCATTCGCATCTGGAAGTAAAGAACAATAGTGACAAATTCAGAACATCAGTTGAAATAAACCCAATAATTATCTCTACACTATGCAACAATAGAACACAAAGAAAAGTCCTAAAAAATTTTTGATACTCACTGGCATAGCAACAGAATTACCAAGCAGACCTAGAAAGACCAGGAGAATCTTCATTTTTCCACTTGGTACCTGGAATACAAAACTGGATTTTATTTTTGGCCTGTGAAATAATTCTGCTGGAGAGCACAGAAATAGACCATGATGGGGGCCTTGGCTGCCATTTTTCCTTTACATTAAGAAACTACTAGTCATTACCTCGTACTGTTCTAAACTGTGAAAAGGTCAGATTAAATATGAAAGATAAAAGTGAGGGAGGGAGAGAGAAGATTGATACTTGAGAAGATGGGAGATGGTTCATAGCACTGGAATATGACATTAGAAACTAGGAGTTTACCTGAACAATATGAATATTGATGATTTTGAGGTGCTAGTTGCTAGGCTGGTTTAGAACAGCATAGTAACGTCCGATTATAATCACCATTCAGAATAATCTGTTTCAGTGAGGGTGCAGTCCAAAATCAACACTTTGAGCTACTTTCTAAGGTGCCATAGACAACATTCCATTATACAGAGGCTGGAATATTCCAGAATTCTACCCTTTTATTCTTTCCTCTATTGTTTTTATTATTATTATTGCTTTTATTATTATTTTATCTTTAAAATATCACTTCTGCTCAAGGGCTGGTCAGAGAAATAGAAAAATATAGGCAAAGGTGTATTTCTTTTTGTTAGAGACTTTGATTAAACATATAGATGAAGAGATTAAGACTGTAGATTTACATGTGAAGTTTGAGAATGTTTTCATGGATTTCATTTATCCCACTCTAGTTAATTATGTAAGCCTTGTGTAATTAAGACTTGTAGTTACATCTTTGAACAAGGTTTTTTTTTCTGAAGCACTTACTTGTGTAATTCCTTAATAAAACTATCTTCTATTTGCATATACAATAGAGGAAAGTGAAAGTTTTAATCAGAATGAATTATTTTCGTGGTACATCAGATCCAGCACAATTCCTAGCAGAGTAACCAGCATGTAGACACCAGTGGTTGCTCAGTCTTTTTTGTTCCTCTTTCCTTTTTCTGGGCATGAAATGCATCTAGAAGTATTTTGAGCCAATGCTCACCCTTCTGTTTGCTTCCCGTAGGAGCACTATAATTAAAGGAAACTTCAGCATTTTCCTAAATTATAGGTGTAGTCAATTACCTTTTATATATCAGAGGAGTCGGAGAGTTTAATTAAACAAAGGAAGCAGTAATATGTAAATGCCTTTCCTGTTAATTAAAGATTTTCAGAGTCATGGCATTGTAGAAAATTGAAAATAAAAACTGAAGCTAATGTCCTCAGTGTAGGCTCACAAGAACACAAGGAAGCTAATAAAGAGAATATTGGTGAATGCTTTCCTTTCTAAATCTACCTCCTAAGATTAGGGCCCAAGATTTTGGGGAACTATTGGACGTTTAATTTCTCTCTTACCTAATCATCCATTCAATCTCTGTAGCAGCTACCATTGAGATTCTTGATAATGTCACACACTTAAGTAAGAAGATGTAGCCTTTTGTTTTGCCAATACAAAATGCCACTCCTTTTCTCTTTTGTAAAATTAATATATTATATTGGACGACTGATAGTTTCCTTCCATCTCCAGAGGTTTATGGTTGGATGAAAGTCTATGATTAGCTTTTTTTTTTTTTAACTGAAAATAACACGCATAATGGTTGCTATAGAGTACAAAGACTATGTAAGTACTTACTTCTTCATCCCATCTTTGTTTCTTCTGACATATTTAACAGTGTTTTACCCTCTCAAATGTACTTCTGACTATATTTAGTTGATATGTGACCTGTATGTATTATAAAAAATGAATGAAAATACTCACCAAATTATCTAGCTTAGGAAGAGGGGCTCCATGCCTCTACCGAAGCAGTATTTTTTCACCAAAATATTAAAAATACAGATGTGGCATGAGAAGGAACTCAAATATAGAAATGAAACAAATAAATGAAATGAATAGCAAAACTTCAGCTCTAAAGCAGTGCATGTTATGTTAATTATTTTCTCCAATCGTAGCCTTATTAGAGGGATTTCAAAATCAAGCTGAGTCTTCTGTTGCTTTAAGAGAAGGGTAAAAGCTAAATCAGAGAGAAAATGACCCAGGAACGGTATTTTGAGATATTTCTAATGCAGTGTTGATAAAACTTGACTGCTCTATAGGGAGATGTACAAAAGCATAGTATTAACTGAGATCTAAGTAGGTTGGAAGAAAAGTTAGAAGAAAAACAATCCACCAAATAAACCTAGTTTAAAGTTTTATCAGAAGATCAGTACGCAAACAGTGACTATATAACCAACATCAAAGAATGCAATAAGGAGGTCAACCAATATCTGTGAATTAAGTTCATTTTTTTGACACTATATTATTTACGCTAATAATCTCTAATACTCACCCAATGCCAGTTAGTAGCTCCAATATATAACAAATAACTTTTACTTGAACTTTGTTAGCCTGTCTGTAATATATTCTTACTGGTCTACAGTGGAAATAACTACAAGTTGCTGAAGCCAAGGAGATCTCAAGGAGCAAGACACGTTTATTTCTTAATAATAAAACAAAAATTCTTCACGAAGATGTCATGGTGTGTAACAAAAAGGCTTAAAATAAAAAAATTCCTCCTGTAAGAAAGCTTGGGATAGCAAGGTCACATTTAAGCTCTGTTGTAGACCTGCACAACCAATCAGCTTTGAGAAAAATGGTTTTGCCATCACAAGAGTTTAAGGTAAAAAAACACATCCAATGTAAATTTATAATGTGTTATTATAGGAGCTGTCAAATCAAGTCTCTTATTATGTATAATAACAGTCCAGGAAAATGAGCTTACAGCTGTAAGATTTAGAAGATGCTTCCTTTGATGAATTTGGGGGTTTTTCAAGTATAGAAACTTTGTTTTTGCAAAGATATTTAGGGACAAAAGTGTATATTAACTATATCCTATTGTGATAAATCATGGATTATCATCGAAATGCAGGCCAACATATACTATAATTTAATATATTATTAATATTTTTTAATACATAATTAAAATGAGCTGTAATGTTATCTCCATGGACACTCAGTGACTTCATTTGATTTGTATTACATAACGCTACCAGGACATAGTGTTCTTTTTGAAGTCAAATATAGTTGATTCACTTGGGATTCAGCGTTTGGAACAGATAGGCAAAATGATAAATGAACTCTCAGCTATTTGTGATGATACAACTTCATGAGGCGATGAGTTGAGGAATTTACTGAAGGGGTTATGTGATGGATGTTTTTTGAAATCTGACTTTATATAATAAAGATTTCCCTTCTAAATAAACGGGAAACTTTTACTTTTCATTCATGAGAGCAACTTTGCTCTCTTTGCCATCCTTGGGTTCTGCTGTTCTCTTATGGCTCCACAAGAGAAAAAAAAATTGTTGTGGTGATCTTTGCTTATTTTCTTGTTGGCATTTAAAAATTAAGACTGTTTGAATTTGATGCCCCAAACTGGTTCCTACTCGGTATGATAGTGCACATCAGTTCATGCAGTGGTTCTACAGAGCGCTGCTATTCTTCCAAGGCATCTGGGGTGCTATGTCCTCCCTCTTGGGCCAAATAACTTCTGAGCACCCCCTCCCCCTCCCACCATCTCCCTGAATGTAGTACCACAAAGAATAAAATTGCACCAGAATATTTGATTTTCAATGAAGTTCTAAAGATCTTTTAAGTCTGTCTCCAAGATGTACAAAAGTCTATCTGCTGCAAGTGCCTGTGTGTCTTTGATTTTGTAGACGGTGAGTAGCAGCTATAATGCTGTTTGTACTGTGTGTATGTTGAGATGAATTTGCAAGTGGTAGGACATGGAGGGGACAGTGTATTCATGTAGGTGAAATGGGGATCCTGAAGCTGGATGACGCTGGCCTTTGCCTGCGCCCTTCACAGAGAGACGAGTTTTGATGTTGGCCTGAGCCATTTAGGTTATTTCGAGGTGCCACTAAACTTCACTTTTTTTTTTTTTTTAAAGTAAGCTCTAGGCCCAGTGTGGGGCTTGAACTCATGACCCTGAGATCAGGAGTTACATGCTCTACTGACCGAGCCAGGCAGGTGCCCCTACTTTTGGCTGCTTTCTTTATTTACCCTTGTTCCCTCTGCCACAAGGCTGGTTAGTGGTCATGAAATAATTCATGTTTTAAATATCCAGCTAGCTATTGAATGGGAATTCTTCGTAGTGGTGGGTAGGATTGAGGAAACAATCAAGTCTCTTTTTTCTTTCAAAACACTGAAGAAATGCTTAACTTGATAAAATATTTTGAAACCAGTCCTTTGTGACCTTTCCTTTGACTCCAATCATCTCTGCTGATTTTATAAATGATTTTTCCCTCCAAACAATTACAACTACTAGTGAACATGTTAATGATTCGGCTTTTAAAAAAAATTTAGTGTTTCTCCTCTCTTTTTTCTCTGTGTTCCCCCTCTTGTCCATAAAACCAGTCTTCTTAACCTCTTAACTGGGATTTGTAAATGTATGAAATTGTATATAAGAATTTATGTATTTGGGTGTAAATGCATTTTTTTTTCCCTGAAGGAGAGCCCATATCCTCCAAAGGTCTCTGACTGCCCCACTTTTTTTTTGTTGTTGTTGTCTCCAATTATTATTTTTTAATTTATTATTATTATTTTTATTGTTATGTTAATCCCCATACATTACATCATTAGTTTTAGATGTAGTGTTCCATGATTGTTGTCTCCAATTATTAAGATTCTCTCATTGTCCTAGATGTGAAGCCAGTAGGAACAGAAAAGTCTTTCGGTTTCTTACCGTAGATATCGTGGAAAGAGGCCAGGCTTTGGAGTTGGCAAGCCTGAGTTTAAACTTTCCACAAATATCCAGTTGTTTGTTTCTCCATTTAGTAAAATGGGGATTATATGTTTCTTCTAAGAAGTAGATTGAATAATGCATGCCAAGGGCCTAGCACCTAGTAGGCATGGGGTGATAATCAATGACAGATCAGTACATGGTTCCACATTACACCTTGTAATGATTTATTTTAATTTATTTTATTTTAATTCTACTATCATTAATATTATACCTTGTAATGATTTACTAAGGAGTCAAGGAATAAAGGCAGTCATAGTTCTCAGAACAAATAGATCCTCCTCTAAGCACAACTGTGGAGCTGAAGTTCTATGGATTACTATTAATAGAACACTCTCACACTGCAGGATTAGTGAATGAAACACTTGAGATGAATAGTGCCTTTGGAATTCGTTACTGGTGGCCACATAGTTTCTAAGTACCCATAACCTTCACTTCTCTCTGGAACCGTTCATATAGCATATCCACAGGCTCTAAACATGAGACAGAAGTGAGACGCTCTTCTGTCGTAGGAGAAGAAGAGTTGCTGTTGAACTCTCACAGATGAAATGGTTGATAGTGTTTTATTCTACAAACATTTCCTGACTGGCCTCTTCATGTGAAGCCCCAGCTTAAGTGCCCACTCGTTCTGCACAAGACACCAGGGTAGCAAGTTTTCCGAGTCAGAACTCAGCGTTGGGTTCAAACTTCCAACTTCTATGACTTTCTTGTTTTAAAATCTTGGTCGATTGAATTAATCTTTTTAAGCTTCAGTTTCTTCATTTGTAAAGTGGAGGATAATAATAGTATTTCCTTCATTGGTTTGTTAAGAATTCAGTGAGATAATTCATTTAAAGTTCATAGCATAGGGGCACCTGGGTGGCTCAGTGGGTAAAGCATCTGCCTTCGGCTCAGGTCATGATCCCAGGGTCCTGGGATTGAGCCCCGCATCGGTCTCCCTGCTCCGCGGGAAGCCTGCTTCTCCCTCTCCCACTCCCCCTGCTGGTGTTCCCTCTCTCGCTGTGTCTCCCTTTGTCAAATAAATAAATAAATAAAAAATCTTTAAAGTTCACAGCATAGAGCTCAAATAAATCTTATAAATAAATAGATAGATGTTATCCATGATTATGATTAGATATTGCTTAATAGCTGCTTTAATACTGACCACCGATATATTTCCTGAAGACTTTTTGAAGAATGTTTCATTCATTATTCTCATTATGCTTATTCATTAAAAAACAAAACAAAGCAAAAATGGAAAACAAATACAGTCCCCCCACCCCCCACCATCCACTGCCCCTGGAGCAATGAAACTTACATAAATAGAATACAGAAAAAAAGAAACGGGATCATAAAGTTGATCAGATTTATCCAGTTTAAGTCCGGCTTTTGGCCTGCAAAGACAAAGTTATTCTGGGATGTCCGTGAGTTCCTGCTGGTGGATGGTTATTTATTTGGACCACCCTCAGAGGTAGTGTTTACTTCTTGGAGCTCTGAGTCATAACTCTCTTGTAGGTACTCAAGATCAGTTTTAAAATGATTCGGAATCGAGGGTAGACTACCTTGTTCTCCATCTTCCCTCTTCATCCGGAGAAGAAAATGTAACCCAGTGGCTAAGAACACAGGCCTTGGGGTTCAGAATACTGAGTAACGTCTACGCTGTGCTTAAGAACAGCACCTGACTCCTGCCTAAGTCCTTCATATGGGTTAAATGTTTTTCTACTTCTTACACCTCATATAAGCTGGTTGTGATTTCGTCTCAGTGTAGAAATAATTTATTTGTTGACCATTTCCTGTGTATGTTGAGAGCTGTTTTAAGCACCTTTTATGGGTTAACTCATTATTTTCCTCACCATAACCCTATGAGATAGCTTCTATTATTACACATATTTTATTATAAGGAAACCAACATGCAGAAAGATTAAATAGTTTGTTCATGGTTCCACAGCCAGTAGGTATCTAAAGCTGGATAGTCTGGCTCCAGAGCCCCTGTTCTGTCCTCCACTCCGTGCTGCCTTGGCCTGAATTGAAGCAATAGTGGGAAGATGGAGTTTTCTAGCTTTTCCTTTTAAAACAATGGTTGCCAATATTCCTATTTTGGTGTCTCAATGTTAACTGTGGAGAAAAGTCACAGGAAGTCAGACTATCTAGCTTCTAGTTCTTGATTGATGACTTACCAACCCTGGGACATTGGGAATGCCATTAGACTTCACAGTGTTTTAGTTTCTTTAACAAAAACCTGTCTATTTGTTTTCCCAAGCATATGATATTATCCTCCCCCAGTAGAGTAGAATATTAGTGGGCTGGACTTTCAGTCTAAGAGAATCCTAAAATATTTGCAGTTCAGTTCTGATGAAATGCCTGGTTGAGGAAAGTGGTTTTGGAAAAAGAGCTATCAAGCCTCCTGGGAACTCCAAGATCTGTCCCTGGATCAGTCATACTATCAGTAGGCTATACTTTTAGATTAGTTTAGCTCCTTTAAAAAATCACCTTCAAGGGGCGCCTGGGTGGCTCAGTTGGTTAAGCGACTGCCTTCAGCTCAGGTCATGATCTCAGGGTCCTGGGATCGAGCCCCGCATCGGGCTCCCTGCTCGGCGGGAAGCCTGCTTCTCCCTCTCCCACTCCCCCTGCTTGTGTTCCCTCTCTCGCTGTGTCTCTCTCAGTCAAATAAATAAATAAAATCTTTAAAAAAAAATCACCTTCATTAAGTAACACTAAAGCTCACAAATGAGATAGGCATAGGAAATCTGCCTTTATTAAGTGACCATTTATGTTGGGCCCAGTCCAAGTGAGTGGTGTTAGAATGGTGAACACCATAGATAGTCTGTGCCTTCACGGAGCTATTTATCCAACAGTGGATCTAGACATTGCAATATCGGGTGGAGTACAGTTATTACACAGCATTACAATAAGGAATAAAATTGGAGAAGTTCGGAGCATGTAAGAGTGATTTTATGGAAAGCATCCCAGAGGAAGTGAGATGAAAGCTGTTACCTGATATCTGAGTTGAAGGTAGCCAGAAGAGCATAGAAAAGGATGCAAGGCAGAGAACAGCACTGGTGAAGTCTGGAGGAAGAATGAGAAAGCTGACTCTCAGCAACTTAGAAGTATCTAGAATGGCTGGGAAAGAACTCCAGGGCTGAGAGTGGTGAGGGGCAAGGCTGGAAGAAGTGAGCAGGGCTAGTCAAACCAATGGCAAGCTAGTGAAGGACTCTTCCATAAGATAGTGCTGAAAGCTGCACTACATCACTTAATATGCATTACATAAAACTCTATAGAGAAAACTTCTTCTAGAATTTTATTTCATGAAAAACCTTGCTGTCCTTGATATATATTATTTTTCTGGAGTCACATTGCTACTGGGAGAATCCAGACCAGTGATTTTCCATTCCATAGCTTTTTTGGAGGAATACTGATTTCTTTTCTGACAACTATCATGATGATTTATCTCCTCTCTTGCCATAATTTTAAGTATGTAATATTCTGGTTACTAGGAAACTCAGAGCTGAATTTGATGTTTAATTAACGGTGGATCCCAAGTATAGGAGGCCTAAGCTAGTATAATCTTGGGGGCTTTCTTTGAGGAAAAAGCCCACAAAATTTAGGTAAGAAAGTAAACATTTGTTTAGATAAGAAAAGAAATTGCAACAAATTTCAGATTTTAGAACAGTGACAAATAGTACAAACATCACAAAACCTGGAAAAAAGCAATATATTTTTTTCTTTTTAAAGATTTTATTTATTTGACAGAGAGAGACACAGCGAGAGAGGGAACACAAGCAGGGGGAGTGGGAGAGGGAGAAGCAGGCCTCCCGCGGAGCAGGGAGACCGATGCGGGGCTCGATCCCAGGACCCTGGGATCATGACCCGAGCCGAAGGCAGTCGCTCAACCAACTGAGCCACCCAGGCGCCCCAAAAAACAATATTTTTACTAACTGCCTGGCCTCTATCATAGCATCTGTATGTTTCAAGACCTGTTTCTCCTTCTCCACATACATATTCCTAGTGTCAGCTGCCAGGGACATATTCCTATCACAATACAGACTCTGGTCCTGCATGTTTGGGTCACAGGCAGAATGAGTGGGTGTGAGAAATATGGGAAGTAGGAAACTTTCTAGAAGCCATTTCTACATGAGGGTGGCTAGCAATATTTTAAGTATATACAAGAGTTGACTGTGGATCACATCTATATGCTGTACTAAACCCAAACTAAATGTCTCCCCATTGCAACTTCCCCCAAATGTCCATGGCTATTCCAATGCTATTCGAATTTAGGAGAAACATAATTGAGGAACCACAGGAGTCCAAAGAAACAGCAGTTTTAGATAATTGTGGGCATATTTTACAAAAACTCATGGTCATGTGAACACGTTGCCTGGGCCCCTCTAAGGGGCAGAAGGGCCCTGTGCTTCGTAAATGTGACGGTGAATCTACCTCTGACTCTATATTGAGCCTGTCTGAACTTCCTTTCTGCTTGTGCCTATACTTCTAATTCTACTAACCTTCCTACTATTTCTTGCTGTTGTCTAAAGTATCTTTTGAGAAGAGACAGTTAGAAAAATTTAACTAATGAAATAAAATAGTGACCACAAGCCCAGCCTAATTACCATTCTTTTATAGTAACAGAACCTTGAAATATAGATAACAGTAATCACTTACTATGTGCTGGGCACTGTGCTAAGTGCTTTAGATGATTTTTCTTATCTAATATTCACAAAAACCCGACGTGATAGCAACCATGATCCCCCCACCAAGAGTTTACCATTGAAAAAGTGAAATCTTAATGAAATTCAATAACTGGCACCAAGACTAAGTGGTAGAATGGGGATTTGAATGCAGGTCTGCCTGTGGTTAATCCTGTCACTCTAAATAGTGTAGACTTATACAGTATGCATGTTTTCACCCGTGGTGTCAAGACACCAGGACCAAGATTTTATAAAGGACCTTCTGCAAAAATGAAGTGGGATGTGAACTTAAATGAAGTGGGTTTGTGAAGTTTCAATTCCAAATACCAACACAAATTATGGCTTTTTAAAGTTCAATTGCATGGAAAGTAAAAAAACCCCCCAAAACCAAAAAAAACTTCCTTCTCCTGAAAGCAAGAGACTGTCTCTTCATATTGGGAATGTTGCACATGATGGGCGAGATGAATCACCTTTTAAATGAACAGTTAGAGCAGACTAGATAATTGAGTAAGTTGAAGCTTGTTGAGTCTATCACATCATTTCTTACCAGACATCATCTAATCACTTTTTCCAGAAAATGCTAGCATCCACACTGACACAACTACACTGAAATGGTGCACACATTTCAAACTCTTCTCCCTAAACAGGCCCATATATATGGGGTGCAGCCCTCTGTTTATGGCTTTTGTACAGTGTGGGTTCCCTTTCCCACCCATCACCACCCACATTCACCCACCTATTCACAGCAAATGAATCTCCTAAGCCCACCCACAGGATGTTAGATCAGCTCCTTGGATCTCAAGGGGTTAACACTCATTTGTTTAGCATGTGACTTGAGGATAAAGTTATGTACTTCAGATATATTGTTTTCTGCTCAGACTCTGAATGGTAGATATTTAATGATTGCGGGGACTGAGGCTCAGGGTGATTAAGTAACAAACATGGGCTAAGGCTCCACAGACAGAGCGTGGGTTTGCACGGAGGTCTGTCTCCGTTTTCCGTTTGCCACAAACCAACATCACAGGGCTGGGCAAACAGTGGCACAAACAGTGGCACCACTTGACGGGGGCCACTGGAGTTAGTAAGTGTCACCTGCATGCAATTTCCCCCTGTTTCTAGCCTCAGGCCCATCTTGGTTCTTTTACTTTCCTTTGATGATGAGATCGTTCTGGGCCCAACAGCAATTCAGTACTTGCCTTTCTACAAGAAATGTAGGGACCCAGCATCATTTAGTGTTCCCAAGAAAGTAAGTGGAAGAGACTGGGGTTTTAAACAATGGACATTTTTCTTTCATTATTTTTAAAGAAAGATTTTTGTCACAGATTTTTTTTTATTGTAAAGCTTTCTGGAGAGAGAAAATAATTTAAAAGAGATATGATATATTTTCAATTTTTTAAGAACTAGTTTCTAATTGAGTGGAAGTTTCCAACCGCAGAATAAAGAGAAGAAGCTTCTCCAAATCATAGGGTTTCAGATACTTTAGAATCAATCGCCTGAAGAGATGTGTCTCCGTCTTCCTAGTTTCACAGACCTAAAACCTTGGGGTCACCCTTGACTGTTCTCCAATTCCTGGACAAATCCTGTCAGCTCTACCTTCAAAACAGATCCAGAATCAGACATTTTGCACCACCTCCATCCACTGTGGTCCAATCTTACCACCTTAGTAGTTGCTCTGCTTCTTGCTCCTCTTCAGTTTATTCTCAAATCAACAGCCAGAGTGATACATTAAATATATACCTCAGATCATGACTGTCCTCATCACAGCCTGCATTAAAGATAGTCTTACGTGGCTACCAGTTCTGATGTGATCTGATCTCACTTGATGAGATCAGATCTGCCTCAGGACATTTGCACTGGCAGTGCCCTTTGGTTGGAATCTTTTTCCTAGAGTTGACATGGCTCACACTTTTGCTTCCTTTAGGTCTTTCACTCAAATGTTACTTTCTCAGTGATGCTTAACTTAATGAAAATTGTCACTCCATCATCTTCCTTAATTCCCTTTCTGCTTTATTTTTTTCTTTTGCACTTATAATCAATTCACACATATTTTCCTAACTTAAATTTTGTTGTCAGTCTTTCCTTTACAATTAAGGCAGGGACTTTTGTCTGTTTTTCTATTACTAAATCCCTAGCACCTAGAACATAGCAGGCACTCAGTAAATACTCATGGAATTAAATAAAATCTAGTAATGAGGGAACTAAGGCCTAGAGAGATTAGGTGATTTTTCCAGGGTTTCATTGCTGGTTAGGCTCCATGTTTGGGTGCATTGATTTTCACTTTGGTGCCCATTTCACCACATGATATTTTGTTTTGAGCAATTCCTAGCAACTGATACTATATTCTGTGTTTGAGCCTCAATACATCAAATAATGACAATGGGAGAGACAAAGTGAGAGATGGAGAGAGAGGGAGAGAGGAAGAGAGAGAATGAGAGAGAGAAAGCGAGAGCCAAAGAGAGCAAGCGGCAAAGAGAGATATATATCCCAGGGTGTGTACACACACACACTCACAAGCACACATTAGGAAGACAGAGAGACCAGAGACAGGAATAAAGACTCAGACGACAGAGACAGCCCTAACTGGATACATGCCTCCGACCATGCCCCATCCAAGGACACTCTCCAGCCCACTGCAGTGCTATCAGGGTTAATTTCACTCAAGCCTATTCCTGTCCTTTAACACCCTTCTCTGGGAGCTACAGAACAAAATGTAAGCTCCTTAGCTTGGCATAAAAGTCACCGTCTGCCTTTTCCTGCTTTTCCTAACATAGCATTGCAGAATTTTTCCTGACATCATGACACTTCTTGCCATATTGTTCTATTTTCCCTCTACAGATTCCCCACATCTTTCCACAGATTTGCCCATCTGCACATGTGGTTTCCTGAGCCTAGAGCTCCCGCTTTCCTTCTTCCACGTGGAAAACTCTTTCCAAAGCCAGCTCAAAAATCCCCTCCTCTGTGAAACTTCCCTCTTCTCTCCCGGCAGAGTCAGCTTTTCTGTCCTTTGAGTCCTTTTCTAGATGGGAGCATTTGCCACAGCATCTGAATGACCTATTCATCTTGGTGCCATTGTATCTCTTGGGGCTAGACAGATGCCAGAGCCTAGCAGGTGTCCAAAACATGTTAGTTGAATGAGTTTAGAACATTGCAGTAGCTTAACTAAGCTTGCTTCTTATGATAAGTGGTTATGGGGACTATGAAGTAGGGGCCACATAGACGAAGCTGCTTATATAAAGTAAAGCCAGGCTATGGTTTCCTTAAAGCCCTGTCTTGCGACAACAAATAGCAAGTTCTACATTAAAGCCTCATTAAGTCAAAGTGGGATTTGGCAGTTTTTACTGGCAAAAGTCTCATCAACTTTACTTCCTTTCCAATGACTATGGTAATTATGCATTTTAAACTCATTAATTTATTCAGTATATGCTTATTGAGCACATTCTGAGTCAGGTACTGTTCTAGGGCCTGGGAACGCTGAGGTAAACAAGACCAATATTGTCCTGCCATCAGAGAGCTTATCCAGCAGAGAGTTAGCAGGGGAGGCAGATTTTAAACAAATATGAAACACATAATTAATTGCTATAGTAGTCATGATAGATGATATTATATATATCAGCAGTTCTAAAAAGCACAGCGATACCTAGTATTTATTGAGTTCTTAATATGCAAGTCATTACCTCTTTTAACCTTGAGTGCTTTATTTTGTTTTCAGATAAGGAAGTTGTGGCACAGAGAGGTTAAGTAATGGGGTCACAGCGAGGAAGGACAGAATTGGGATTTAAACTACTATGTTATATTGCTCTATAGTATTTGTGTAAGAAATAATGTTTTCAAGTACTAATGAAATCCAGGCATAGAATTAGGGTTAATTTATGTGTTTTCTTTCATCTGTGTAACACCAAAACTAAGAAGGTGCCTCAGACTGTGGTAGAGGTAGCAGAGAATACTAGACTGGAAATGCTTCCTTCAGGCTGGCTTCCAACTGTGGGTCCCATATTCTTCTCTGTGTCACCTTGAGCAAGTTACTCAGCTTATTTAGAATTCAATGTTCTATTTTTAAAAATTTAAAAGTGTGTATATGGCTAGTTTTTCTCTAAGGACCTTTCAGTTTTGAAACCATTGCATTCAAATGTCACCTCCTCAGGGACTTCTCCCTGACCTCCCTGTCGTTTCTTCTTCCTCTTTCTTCCCTCACCCTGCTTTGGCGTTCATCACAGGGCTTATCATTACTAGACACTGTACCACACATTTGACCTTCGGTTCACTGCTGTTTTCCTAATGCCTAGAACAGTGCTTAATGCATGGTGTTCACTTGAATCCTTGTTGAACAAACATGTTTTCCAGGAGACTGGGATAGGTACTAGTCCTCAGACCCGCTGTGGTATCATCCACAAAAATGTATGCTTTGTGCTAACGTTTCTAAAACTGAAAAAAAAAATGTTTTTTTTTGTTATGTTTTTAAGAATCTGCTGTTAAAGGGAAAATTACATTTCATAAACTTGGCTTGAAAGTAGCTCACTTGGCATATTTGGGCACTGGGTGGATATGAAAGAAAGCCTTCGAAATCCAAGACAGACAATCTCAGTCAGGATTTCTTCCCCTCTCCCTCCCTCCCTCTCTCTCTCTTCCTCTCTCCCTTCCTCCTCTCTTTTTCCTTCCTTCCCTCTTTCTTTCTTCCTGCCTTCCTCTTTCTTTCTTTCTTTCTTTCTTTCTTTCTTTCTTTTTTCTTTTCTTTTCTTTCCCTCTTTTCCTCTTTCTTTCGCTCTTCCATTTTTGCCAAGGCTGCTGCCAGTAGAACTGCTGTAGCTTCCTTTCTCTGGGACTCAATGCTCCTCACTGCACCGAGACAGCATAGTCCTAGATGGTCTTACTGAAATGATATTCAAAGTGTGCTAGACACTTAACTCTAGGGTTGACCTTTTTTATGTCAGTTTTTCCAAACCCATCTTTAAATATCACCTGCACATTTCTAGTTTGTGAATAAATTAGAATGTAAATCCCCATCCACTCTGGGAAACCCACAGTCATTTCCTTCCCTGCTCTCACTGCAGCTAATCTTTAAGTCATTATCAACCCGGTTGTTAGGTGGGTCTCTGGGTGAAAGCTGCTGAAGCCTGGGGAAAGATGAAAGTGCAGGGGAGAGCTGAAGGCATCAGCAAAGGTGTTATGACCAATGGCCCCATAATGACCATTTCTCAACGCTGGGGATTGTGTTTCTAATGTCTGGCTTCCGTGCTGTGTGGTTGCCGTGTGGTACTTCTGCTCTCTCTCCAGTCTCTAATGCTTATGGAAGAAAGGAATTGTTTAAACTGCTGGTTTGGTCTCCTGCTTTGCCCAATGCAGCACCGTCTGTGTTGATGTCATTTGGCTGGTCGCCCCACGTTGTCTGTACGAGTCAACACTTTAGTGCTGAGCAGTTTTGGATGGAAGTGGAATATGCTTAGGGATTCAAAGCTTTTATGTGTTTGAGACTTATTTTCCCAAAGAGAAGTATATTCAAGTTCTAATGACATTCAGATTGTGAGTCTGGGTCGGTGGGAATATTTGCTTCAGCTCATGCACTACCAGATACTAGTGGATATTTGAATGATTACACTTTAGGCCATCTGAGTAATCACTGAAATTTTTGGGCAGAATTTTATGCATTCTCTCCATTTACTTTTTTTTTTTTAAGGAAAGATGACTCATAGCTTTTGTTCGATTTTCAAATGAATGCTCAACTGCTCTGAGGGGCCTGTGTGGGAGAGCACTGAATGGGACATCTGGGGACCTGGGTTCTTCAGGCTCTAAAAGCAGCTAGAACTTGAAAAGAAAACATTACTTTTCTGGGCATTGAGTCTTCTCATCCACAAATGAGAAAATTGACTTAAATCAGTGTTTTCCCAAACTTTATTCATGTACATAGTCATTTATGTACTGCCTCTGTGATTATTATATCTTATTATAACCTGTACTATTTACTTAATATTTTTTATTTGAACACTGAAAACATTTATTTTTATTTTTATTTTATTTATTTATTTATTTTTTCAAAGTTTTTTTTAATATTTTTTATTTTTATTTATTTATTTGAGACAGAGAGAATGAGAGAGAGAGAGAGCACATGAGAGGGGGGAGGGCCAGAGGGAGAAGCAGGCTCCCTGCTGAGCAGGGAGCCCGATGCGGGACTCGATCCCGGGACTCCAGGATCATGACCTGAGCCGAAGGCAGTCGCTTAACCAACTGAGCCACCCAGGCGCCCTGAAAACATTTATTTTTAAAGGAACCTCATTTTTGCATCTGTAAACGGGAAACCAGCATCGCTTGATATAAGTAAAAATAAAGTTATTTATGTACTACATAAAAATTATTGTCTTTACACTGTTGGCAGGCGTGCCCTCACTGAGACACATGGGCATAATGGATCTATTATGTTTACCACTCCAGATGAGCTCTCTGTCCTCCCTCCTCTCTCCAGGAAGGCCCAGAAAAACACTTCCTTCACTAAGTCATAATGAAGACCTCTGTGGTTTTATCCTCTGGAGGGCAGCTATGATGATGGGGGTTGCTACTTTGGAGTCTCAGTGAGAAATACAGGATTCTGTGATAGGAGAGGCCAGGTGGTGGTGCTTATCCCTCAGACAAGGACGATGTGATTATCACAATAGGCCACAGGATGGAATGGTAATCAGAGTGCTTTGATCAACAGGGATTTGTGATGATGACTAGTAGATCATGGGTTTCTAGATAAAAATTGAAGGACATTCTGTTAAGATGCTGCTTGCCATGAAAAGACAAAAGGATTCTATTCACTGAGCTTAACTCAAGTCACCTGGTGGGATTCACAGTGTCTTATCTAGTTCCCAGACCTACAACTCCCCAGCTGAGGGGACACCTGGTCCCTGTGAGAAAAGACTACATATATATGCCATGGAAGTTTCCCTAAGCCTTCTGCAGAGGAACCTGAACCAGTTTCCTAGGGTGTGTGGGATGGAGTGGGGGAAGGGAAAATACCCAGACTGCCAACAGGTTATTAGATGGTGGTTCTGAACCTGCAAAGCCTTCATAGTTTACCAATTCAAGCTTAAGGAAGTCAGATGACAGATGGAATCTTAGTCCATGTCCATCTGACAGTGGATCCAATGGATTTAGCTTGTAATTATTTTTCCAGTCCCAGAATGTATAGTGAGAATAGATGTATTTAATAACTGGCAGAACCTACATAGACTCCTACATATGGAATGAAAACTATCATGGTAGGAAGGAAGGTCCTAGAACTGTACCCCTTCTTGCAATGCCCCCAACAAGATGGTAAGTCCTGGAGGGGAGTTGCAGAGATTAGTGTCACCACTGAAGACCTGAGGGGTACAGGGAAGGTATCTTTCCACATCCCCATTTAACTCACTTGTTTGGCTGTTGCAAAAGGTAGATGGGTCATGGGAAATCATGGTAGATTATTGCAAACTCAGTCAGTGATGATGCCAGTTGTAGCTGGCTGTAGAGATGCCACCTTTATTGGAGCAAATCAGCATAATCCACAGCACCTAGTATTTAGTTATTGATCCAGCAGATGCTTTCTTTCTATTCCAATCAGTATGAAAAATCAGAATCAGTTTGTTTTTAAAAGGCAGGGATAATATCATAAAAGCCATCTACAAAAAGCTCACAGCGAATATCATTCTCAATGGGGAAAAACTGAGAGCTTTTCCCCTAAGGTCAGGAACGTGGCAGGGATGTCCACTCTCACCACTGTTGTTCAACATAGTACTAGAAGTCCTAGCCACAGCAATCAGACACAAAAAGAAGTAAAAGGCATCCGAATTGGCAAAGAAGTCAAACTCTCACTCTTTGCAGATGACATGATACTCTAAGTGGAAAACCCAAAAGACTCCACTCTGAAATTGATAGAACTCATACAGGAATTCAGCAACATGGCGGGATATAAAATCAATGCACAGAAATCAGTTGCATTTCTATACACCAACAATGAGACAGAAGAAAGAGAAATTAAGAAGTTGAGCTCATTTATAATTGCACCAAAAACCATAAGGTACGTAGGAATAAACCTAACCAAAGAGGCGAAGGATCTGTACTCAGAAAACTATAGAACACTCATGAAAGAATTTGAGGAAGACACAAAGAAATGGAAAAATGTTCCATGCTCGTGAATTGGAAGAACAAATATTGTTAAAATGTCTATGCTACCTAGAGCAACCTATACATTCAACACAATCCCTCAAAATACCATTAACTTTTTTCACAGAGCTGGAGCAAATAATCCTAAAATTTGGATGGAACTAGAAAAGACCCTGAATAGCCAAAGGAATGTTGAAAAAGAAAACCAAAGCTGGTGGCATCACAATTCCAGACTTCAAGCTCTATTACAAAGCTGTAATCATCAAGACAGTATGGTGCTGGCACAAAAACAGACACATAGATCAATGGAACAGAAGAGAGAACCCAGAAATGGACCCTCAACTCTATGGTCAATTAATCTTCAACAAAGCAAGAAAGAATATCCAGTGGAAAAAAGACAGTCTCTTCAACAAATGGTGTTGGGAAAATTGGACAGCCACATGCAGAAGAATGAAATTGGACCATTTCCTTACACCATACACAAAAATAAACTCAAAATGGATGAAAGAGCTAAATGTGAGACAGGAATCCATTAAAATCCTAGAGGAGAACACAGGCAGCAACCTCTTTGACCTGGTCTGCAGCAACTTCTTGCTAGACATGTCCCAAAGGCAAGGGAAACAAAGCAAAGATGAACTATTGGGACTTCATCAAGATAAAAAGCTTTTGCAAAGCAAAGGGAGCAGTTAACAAAACCAAAAGAGAACAGACAGAATGCGAGAAGATATTTGCAAATGTCTTATCAGATAAAGGGATGATTTCCAAGATCTATAAAGAACTTCTCAAACTCAACAGCCAAAGAACAAAGAATCCAATCAAGAAATGGGCAGAAGGCATGAACAGACATTTCTCCAAAGAAGACATACAAATGGCCGACAGACACATGAAAAAATGCTCAACATCACTCGGCATCAGGGAAATACAAATCAAAACCACAATGAGATACCACCTCACACCAGTCAGAATGGCTAAAATTAACAAATCAGGAAGTGACAGATGTTGGCAAGGATGTGGAGAAGGGGAACCCTCCTACACTGTTGGTGGGAATGCAAGCTGATGCAGCCACTCTGGAAGACAGTGTGGAGGTTCCTCAAAAAGTTGAAAATTGAACTATCCTACAACTCAGCAATTGCACTACTACATATTTACCCCAAAGATACAAATGTAGTGATCTGAAGGGGCACCTGCACCCCAATGTTTATAGCAGCAATGTCCACCATAGCCAAACTATGGAAAGAGCCCAGATGTCCATCGACAGATGAATGGATAAAGAAGATGTGGTATATATACAATGGAATACTACTCAGCCATCAAAAAAAGAAATCTTGACATTTTCAATGATGTGGATGGAACTAGAGGGTATTATGTTAAGTGAAATAGGTCAATCAGAGAAAGACAATTACCATACGATCTCACTTATATGTGGAATTTAAGAGACAAAACAGAAATCAGAGAGGGAGACAAACCATAAGAGACTCTCAATCATAGGAAACAAACTGAGGGTTGCTGGGGGGGGGAATGAGGTATCTGGGTGAGGGACATTAAGGAGGGCTTGTGATGTAATGAACACTGGGTATTATATAAGATTGATGAATCACTGAACTCTACCTCTGAAACTAATAATAAACTATATGTTAATTGAATTTAAATTAAAAATTATTTACAAAGCAAAAAAAAAGGCAGGGACGATACAAATTTTTACTGTCTTGCCTCAGGACTGTGTCACTTTTCTTACAGTCTGTCATAATATAGTCCTAAGGGTGCTGGATCATCTTCATATCCCATAGGAACCATGCCAGTCCCTTACATTGAAGGCACGGTTCATCAGGTTTTGGTTAGCATAAGTTGCAAGCCAGAAGGTGGAAGACAAATACGACACAACTTCACAGGGATGCTGACATTTCTAGAGGTCTGGTGGTCTGGAACATGTCAGGAGAGCTAAAGTGATCAAGGCAAGCTGCGGCTGCTTCTACAACCTGCAAGAAGAGAAAAGCACAATGCTTGTTGGTCTTCTTTGTGTTTTGAAGATTACACATATCACTGCATCCCTTGAAAGGCTGCCAGTTTTGAGCGGAACTTAGGGCAAGAAAGGGGTTCATCCTGTGGCCTAAGCTTCCTTGTCACTGGGGCATTGTGACTCAGGACCCAAATGGATCGGAACTATCGGTGGCTGTAGGGAATTCTCTGCCCTGGCAGGAGAATAACAGCACAGAACTTTGGGGTTTTTGTTGTGAAAAGAAGTTCTTGCCTTGCTACTGGACCCTGATAGAGACAGTGTGCCTGATTATGGTATGTCAAGTGATTATGCTGAGTTGCCTATCTTGAACTGGGTGATATATGCTCCACTGAAACCATAAAACTGAATATAAGCAGCAGCATTCCACTGTAAGTGGAGATGATGTATACGACACCAGGTTTCAGCAGGCCTGGAGAACTCAGGTAAATTGCACAAGCAAGCGGATCAGACTTCCATGTACTTCCCCTTTATAACTTTGATGTCTTTCCCTCAATGCTTCATGGGGAGTTCCATAGGACAAAAAAACCAAAACCAAAATAAAAACCGAAAAACAGATGTCCAGCTTTGCCCTAGGTAGTACTTGTTTATACCTGTTGTCAACATTCATTTATCATTCATGACACCACTTTTCTTTTTTTCTTTTCTTTTTTTAGAGATTTTATATATTTACTTGACAGAGAGAGAGATAGAGAGAGCACAAGCAGGGGGAGTGGCAGGCAAAGGGAGAGGGAGAAGCAGGCTCCCTGCTGAGCAGGGAGCCAGATGTGGGGCTTGATCCCAGGACCCTGAGGTCATGACCCAAGCTGAAGGCAGATGCCCAATGACTGAGCCAGGTGCCCCATGACACCACTTTTCATTGTCAAAAGTATCCCAGTTTGGAGAATCATTTTCATGGGCACCCCATCGACGATCAGTTAATGGAGAGGAAAGAATGTGTCCCTGGTTCATGGATTTCTGTATGAGATTCTAGCATCAGCTGGAGATGCACAGTCAGGACGCCACAATCCTGCTCAGTGGGCAGGACGTTGAAAGGTATGTCTGGTTATCTATTTTGTTTGGAAGGAGAGATGGCCTGAGATACAGATTTATACGACTCAGCGTCAGTATCAGATTGGTCAGCTGGTTAGGGACTTAAAAAGAATAAAATTGGAAAATTGGTAATAAGGAGGTCTAGAAGGCAGCCTATCTGCATAGGCCCCCCAGGATAGGATGTACTATGAAGATATTTGTTTCTCACATACATGCCTGACAGAGGGGAGGCATGGTGGAGGAATTCTCAATAATTAAGATGGCTTTTCTATGGGTGACATTTAGTGTCTTTCCCTGGCCACCTTGGTGTTTGCTCACTGGACCTGTGTTTGAGGTAGACATGGTGGCAGGGAGAGAGGTCATTCAAGGGCTCAATAATACAGTATCCCCCTTGTCAACGTTGATCTACCTATTAACGCTGTTCAGTGCCCAGCCTGCCAATAGGGAGGCCACCTTTGAGCCCTTGCTATAACATTCACCAGGAAAACCAGCATGTGTGATCTCACAAATGCACACTTTCAACTGTAAAGGAGAAGCCAAAAGGCAGTGTGTGGAGTGTAAATGGAAATGCATAATTCATCAGATAATGAGAACAATTCCACTCTTTTCTCATTCATGCTGTTTTGCTGGGTTCTCTTGATGAAAAGGATCAGTAGGAAAAGGAGGAAACTGCTGGGTCTCAGCAATTTTCTCCGAGAACTTTATGTCCTATAGTTCTCACAACAACCTTGGGAGGTGGGTTGGGTCGTAACTCCGTTATAGAAATGAAAACACAGGATCAGGGAGATTAAGTCTCACTTCCAAAGACTCATAGATGATGGTTGAACCCAGATCTGTCTGTATGTCTTTTACCATACTGCTTGGTAAGAGACCGTCTGGCTTGCTAAGATGGCTCTCAGTGGGCACTGCTGGCTCACGTGGAGCTCATTTCTCTACCATCCCACCTCTGCCAGAGCCACTACAAGATACACACTGAATTGTAATCTCCTGCAGGTCTCCTTAGGCTCCGGCCACAGAGTGGGGGTGAGCAGAGCTCTGCCTGAAAAAGGGGAGACAACAGGGGGTGGCTTCATGCTCCTGCTAAGACTCCTGAAGTACCCAAGTTCTGGAGGCATCAGAGCTCCTTTCCTGGGCTGCATCCCCAGAATCTCCATAGGAGATGGAGGGGGGTCTGAGTTGCATAGAGTCTAAGAGCTGGCCAGGCAAGTGGGGAGGAGGTGGGCAGAATGGGGCAGGAGGCTACTTTCCACAGGCGACGAGATCTGGTCTCAGAGCCTCTTCATTTAGGCGCATAGTCCTGACTGACACATACCTAGCATTGGGGACAAGTAACGATCATTTTCTGGTTCCCTTTTTACCCAGTGTAGTTCACAGGAATGAGCTAATTCTCACATGACACACACATGACTGTTCTTGGGTTTCTTCCGCCTGGAGGCCTTGCTCTGAGAAGGCTTTCAATACTGTTCTGAGAAAACTCATCTGATCCCTCCCAGACCCTCCAATGCCCCTTAGGCTGGGTGAGGTGCCTCTTCTCTGTGGCTTCAGGGGCACCCTGGGCTCAGCATTTTCACAGGACTTTTCACACGCGTTGTGGGTTTGGGAGTATCTACTTTGCAGTGTTGTGGTGAGATAATATAGGTAAAGTACTTGAGTTGGCCCAGAGTGGCTGTTTTTATAAAACAACAAATTGTGGCTGTGTGTCTACTTGTCAAACATCCCCATTGTAAGCCCTGAGGGAAGTGACTTGTCCCTGTTGCCTCGCCAGTGCCCAGGACATTGGTTGATGCTCAATAAAACTTCAAGGAAAGAATGAACAAATTAAGTAAAATGGGTTAGAGAGTAGCAAGGGTAGGGAATGAGTATGCCTTTCTTAACCATTTGAATGTATGTAAATAATGAACATATAATTCCTGGTATTTTCAATGAGAAAAATTCTTTATTTAAAATAGGCTAAGTGTTTTTACTAGATTAAATAAAATACTCTACAAATGAGAATTTTAAATCCAATATACCAAAGCCAGTAATACCAGTCAGGGATTGCTCACCAATCCCTGCTTAATAATGTTTGATTGATATATCTTATAATTCTAAGAATATGTGCCTTTGCTTAGAGAAACATTTCCAAAGCAATGTCACATTTCCTGGATATAACAGTGTCATGCTAATTAGAGAAATTCTATAATGCCTAAGACAGCTGAGAAATAGTGATTTTCCAATGCAGAGACCCTTAGACTTGCTCTGATGTCATTGATAGTATTTCAAAATCACAGAGACGGTCGACACATTTTATTTCAATACGAGAGTGAAACCAAAAAGGGGACCTACACTATTTCTAGCCACTTGTATTTATTAATATATGCTTAGCATTTTCAATGCCTTTGCTGCAGAAGGGTAGTAAGTGTGTTAGCAAAAAGGTATACTATGGGGACAAAGCCGGGAGCTTGTGCATACAGAAGGTAGCTGATAATCGCCAGGCTCTCAGGGCTCTTGGAAATGCCACACATCGTGCATAATCTGGGGCTGCTGAGCCTTGTTTTCTGGCATCAATGTTTGCTGAGTGTCTGGAATCGCTGTAGTATCCGTGGGTGTTTCTTCCAGGGGTGTGGTCACATCAGCACCGTAGGTCTCATAAATATCAGCTAATCCAGGGGTCATCAGTGGGTCAGTGTCTGCTGGGGTGACCCTGGGGGGTCCCCCGCTCTGCCCTGCTGGGCCTCTTGCCAGGCTGGGGTCGTTGCCCTTTGGATGAGCAAGAAGTCCTCCCAGGGCACCAGGTGATACCTCTGTAAGGAGAGCTGGGTTTTCCGGATCGGCTGGGTCAATAGCAGGCATAGGCGAGCCTTGTGCACCTCCTTCCCCCTTCTCAGGGCCTTTGGTTCCAGCGACTGGGGAGTCAAATTCCAGAGTGAAGTCCCCGCCCATGGCTGGACTGGGGGGCATCCCTCCAAGGTTAGGTCTCATGCCTCCAAATCCTGGGAACATGGCTCCATAGGCCATGGGGCCTCCTCTGCCTCCCTGGAAAAAAACCATTGACCAAAGATACCATTGTCACATATGATTACGTATACCATGCAGTCATACCTGGGCAGATTCACCAAGGAACCATAAAAAGCTGATAGGGAACAAGGAGTTGGCTGACAGCTTTGTGTAAGCACATTTCTCACTAAACCGGCTTTGACATAGAAAGGAGAGGATTCTGCACTTTTCTGGTTACTCACTTCTGTGAAAGACAGATGAAGACCCTTTGCCATGTCTGGATGAAAGCATGGGAATGGGAGAGGTGGGGAAGCAGGGCGGGAGCAAGGCTACAGGCAAAAGGTACTTTGAATTTAATTTGAAGAAAACGATAAGCAGTCAAAATAGGCAATGCCATCATAAAACAAACAAACAAACAACAATGGATCCATTGCTGAGTTTGTTGAGGGATGTTTTAGAGAACTAGGTCAACATTTCTCAAATGAATGAAGACCCACATAAGATTTTCTTTTTTCTTTCTTTCTTCCTTCCTTTCATCCTTTCTTCCTTTTTCTTTCTTTCTTTCTTTCTTTCTTTCTTTCTTTCTTTCTTTCTTTCTTTCTTTCTTTCTTTCTTTCTTTCTTTCTTTTTTTCTTTCTTTTTGTTCTTTCTTCTCTCTCTCTCTTTCTTTTAGAATATGTGTAAGAAAAAGAAGCTTGATTTCTCTGGAGGAATGGAAATATTTTCTTCCTGTGGACAGTTAGAATTGTAGAACTGACCATGTTTCCTTTTTCTGCCTTTGCTGTCAAAAATGTCCAACCCAGCATCTTGGGCTCTTGACAGCGATTGTGCAGAGTTTTGTAACGTGCATATTTGTAATCTCATTTAATTAATCTCTTACAATTTTGACTCATTTTAAATTCTATCTTCAATTTTTTAGTTACACTTATTGTGGGTTTTTCATAGGCTGCAGCAAAATCTTTTGAGCATGAGACAGAGTATAAATTAATTAAAATTATAAGATGATAATTAACACTTGCTTGAATTTTCAGCCAGTTGTGTTGGTGGTATGTGGATCCAGTATTCTTTTCTCCTACCTTCCCTTGGCTCTCCACTCTCTGAATCTCCCCTTCTCACATCATCTCCTTGAGGGATGGCACTTGAGCCCCTAGGCTGAGCTAACTGCCTCTCCCCCTTCCCTCTCTCATAGCTCTGTTACCCTTTATCACATCATTTTGACACTATCTATCCTTGTATCTATCTTTTCCATTGATGAGACAGTAAACTCCTTGAAAACAGAAAGCTTATCTAATTTATTTTGCCTCTGTAGTGTCTTTCTATGCATCTAGTTCACAGAAGGCACTCAAGAACGTTGGGATGTGAGTTTTCTGTCAGTGATTGCATGTATATGTTTTTATTAATTTGAAGGATCTGTAGTTGATAATGATTTAATTTAGTACGGTGTTTGTTTTCTTTTGTTTTGTGCTCTAACAGATGTGACAGGTAGAAATTGCTGAGGGAAAATATAAAATTGTGCATGTCTATTGGTCTCAAAATTTAAAGTTGTCATAGCATGGATAATAGAAAAAGAATATGCTTAAATGAACTCATTCATGTACTTTGAATTTTATACTAATCACATTTGAAACTTGGGTAGTTTTCTTTTCTTTTCTTTTCTTTTTTTTTTACCTGAATATAGTTGACACCCAATGTCCCACTGGTTTCATGTATACAACACTGTAAAGTATTGTATGGTGAGAGATGGTGGCTGCACTTGTGGTGAACACATAATATATAGACTTGTTCATTTTCTCTTTCTTTTTGATCTCTCAATTTTGAGATCTAAATTACTTGCAACACTGTTGAATTTGTTGTTTTGAGGGGTTAATAGTCCAAGAAGTGGGAATTCTGTACAAATCAGGTGTATCCTTTTTGGTTTGAAGCATATGCTATTCAATGATGATGGCTTTTCAAGAGAGGTTTCTCCCCTGCTCATATTCAAGAAATGGGGCAAAATCCCATGTTCTAGAAGGGTCATTACTCAGAAAAAGATGACATGGGAAACATGGGGAAATCTTTGCATGTTGCATAAGAATCAGGTTTTGGTTTTGGAGTGGAACCATCTGAGTCCTGTGCTGTATGTTCAGAGACATTCGTGGCCAAAACCTCTTGCAGGAAGTTGTCTGTGACTGCTCTCCCCAGACCACTATTTTAATAAGAGTTTGAAGACATTACTCACCGCCATTTCTTCTGAACTCATGATGCCAAGTCTGGCAGGAGCGTTCTGTTCAAAAAGAAACAGTGCATCTTATTACAGCAGATTCCTATTATCCTATTAGCTACTCAAGACAAAGTTAAAAGTCACTTAGTTTTTCCTGATGACTTAATATTAATGCTGTGCCCAGAAGCAGAGTAAAGTGGAAAGATGAGTCATTATTGAATAAATGTAGCCAATTTGGATAATTGAGATAGAAAATATACCTTTTCTTTAATGCCGCTGTGTGTGCATGTGTGTGTGTGTGTGTGTCCAGAGTTATTCAATAGAGAGTGTGCCTCCTTGCCATTTCAGTTGCTAACTTAGGCATTCAGAGAATATGGACTGTTTTGTGTGAAGCCTAGATTTTATAATTTTAGCTCTTAAGATAACATTTGATTTAAAATGATACTTTTTGTAGGATACAGACTTACCAATTGATTTGCTCCATAGGACATGTAAAATATTCCCGGATAAAGCTAAATATAAATGCAATAATCATTATAAAATGCATTTTCCAAGATAAAATTTTAAGTAAATTGCTGGCAGAGACATATTTTAAAAAGCTTACCGGCGATGGTTTATTTTGTGGCATTGGTCCCTGAGATATCAGACGGGCTATTTGGAACAACTTCAAGTGGTAGAAACCAGAATCAGTAATTCATTTTTGCTATAACTTAGGAAAACCTCCCATTACAGCCATTTCCAAGAGTTATAAGAAATAGCATTTTCAGGTGGATTAGCATAACAAATAAGTACTTAATATTTAAGAAAACAAAGGAAACCATTATACTTTATATTCATGGATAAATGGGGCAATGAAAAATTTTCACTCTTCTTTCTTGAAGTATAGATATTTTTCCCAAGAAAGTATCTTATTGAGATCTGTACTTACCGATGGACCTTGTGTATCAGCAAAATCCATTCCTGGTAGCTGCATCACAGATAAACATGAAAATTACTAAACCATAAAAATAGAAGTGGGCACACTCTTATTTATGACTATGATAAAACAATCTAAAATGAGTTTCCTGATTTTCATTTGCATTTAGTCTTGGGCAGTACACCCAAGAGATAACAACTGCCTTTTACTGGCATGTCTCGAGTGCACGGGCAGGGAGACAGGGCATGTCTACCATGAATTTGCTTTGTTTTGCAGAGTAGAAAGTAATGAGTTTGGGAGTCAGAGCATGCCAGGTTGGTTTGAATCCTGGCTCTGCCACTTAATTATTCGGTAATACCAGGAAAATTTTACAACCTGTCAAAGTCTGTCTTTTTTTTTAAAAAAATGGATGATAATATCTATCTTTATAGGAACATCATCAGGATAATATGGGGGACTGTTAAACGCCTGCCACATACTCATTACATGGTACATTCCTTTCTTCCCACTGCTCTTGTCTCTACATTATTACATGATTGTCTTCTGTCTACCAGACAGAGGAATAATAATCCAAAATACTACGTGCAATGCTGTGGGCTCAATCACTCTTCTCAGTCCTTCCAACACTGAAAAAGATCCTGGGCTTCTCTGGGCTGTCCTATTTCATCTGAAAGCTTTCATCTTTTTGCAACTAAGGAACTAAATTTTATAGGCACGGGATCTTTTAGAATCCATGCCTTGTCTCTGATGGCAAAGGACAGGAATGGATATTTATATTCTACTCCCAGATATGTCAACTTCTTAAAAACATATTTGTATTGTTGTCTATTTTGCCTGAAAGTTCCAATTATTTAAGTGTGCTCTGCAAATCAGTTTTCCTTCACTGAGTTAGTGGGTCATCCTGAGTTGACTTCACAGAGGAAAGAATTACCTCGGCCTTTGGTGGCTTCTCTGATGGTGCCACCTGCTGTTCAAGCATTGGCCCCTCTGCTTGCTGCAAGGGCAGTTGTCCCTGGTAAACTGGAGGCTGGGTTCCTCCCTTCTGGGCGGTGTCCTGGATGTCGGTTATAAGAGCAGACTGGAGGAAAGGTTTCTGTCCTGGCTGTTGAGGCTGCAGGGATGGCTGTGATGGGAGAGGTGGGGGATGCACAGGCAAAGAATATTCATACTGCAGAGAAATTGGAGAGGAGTGTCAGGAAGTGATAGCTCACTGAGCTGTGGTATCTAGAAGTTCTAAAGCAAAAGGGCTTGAGAAACTTTCTACCTGCAAGAGAGTCTAGGGGAGTTGTCTTGAAGCTATGTTTATGTAGGAAGCACCAATTTATGTACAGTCAACCTTATTTGGGGCCATCTGGTGTATCTCCCTTACTTCCTTTGGGACTAGCTGTACTCAAGAATATGGAAAACTATTGGACTTTCTGGTAGAGTTGTCGTTTCCTCCTCCAAGTTCCCATAGGTATGTCTCTTTTACCACTTTCTCACTGGATTACAATGATTTGTTAGATATCTTTGCCCCCAGGCCACTGAGAGACAATAATTTGTCTTACTTGTCTTTTTTGGCCTTGGCCTTCACATGGTTCATAACAAATGCCTGGTACATGATAAATAATATATATATTTTTTTGAGTTAATGAAAGGGGAATGGATCATTAAATAAAATACAAAATTCCTGCAGCATGGAGTCCATTTTGGAAACAATCAAGTGGAGAAACAGTCACTATTAACATAATTTATTGTCCCACGAAATGTGGATTGGTGAGTAATGCTACTTGTCGTAGAAAGGCCTCCTAGAACCAAAGGTTCCTGTTAAAACAACCATGTTTATTTGCTGTTTTTGAAATTAACTGTGGTGAAGGGCTCCCTGTAGTTTTTAAATCATTTGCCAGCTCCTCAAAGTGGCTCTGCTTTGCCTCTTCAACTACCATGCATCTCTGAACTCCTATGGCTTTTATTACTTATACCTCACAGTGTAGCACCTTGGGATATGGTGTCTTGTCTTACCCCCCAATCGGATGTGAAACTTCATGAACCTTGGAGCCATTCTTATATGTTTCCACTTTCACTCTCAATCTACAACTTGGTTTATGCATCTCTTAGACAGCTAATAAATAATGGTGAACTGATCGATGTATTTATTGATTGCTGTAAGGTTCGTGATATTTTAACCAGGGCTTTGGCATCATTTTAAACATGCCTTTGAATAATTATTTTAGGAATCTTGACTAAAATGAGAATTGTCCAGGGCATCGTCTGCTTCCATCTTGAAGATAGTTTATCTATTGTTATTACTCGTGTTGTTAACGTTAAGTCTCTTATATTTTGCAGGCCATATCTTCCTATGTGAAATAAATATATAAATAGGTCGAAAGTTTGGACCACTTTATTTTAAATTTTCCTAAGTACTAAAAACCATTATAGGTTTTGATTTGTTAATATTTGGATCATTTTTGATCCAAATATCTGTAGCTAGTTTATGACAATTTAGAGAAGACAAGTAGGGGAATATTTTTAAGCTTGAAGTTTCAAACACATTGATACAATTAACCTACCTGTTGAGTTTCATGTTCCCTTGGTCTCATCCACGGGAAAGAAGAATGTGGTGGGAGGAGACCATGCATCCACAAAGAATTAAATGATTTTCCAAAACCAAATCTTGAATACTAAAGACATGCAGGGGAGAAAAAGCATGCTTTTATTTCAGTATTGGCTTAAACTTGGTTTTCATTTTCTACAAAATCCATAGAAAGTGTAGAGATAGCAAAAGTAAGTGTGACATTGGTGAATTTAATATGGGTGGGTAAATACGCTCTTCCAATAGACTTACTTTCTATTCTGAGCCAGACTGCAATATTCCCATAAATTTACTTGAGATTTAGCTTTGTGAGCCCTCATATTTTGGGCTGTTTAATAAAGTTCACAGCACAGAACAGGATTTTTTTGAAAATTCAAGAAAATTCAATATTGTTTTATCTACCATTCCATCCCAAGATCTTTTTGTTTTAGGTTATTTCAATTAGCCATTTTTTCTTCTTAGGATAATGTCTATTCACTAACACATTTTAGGAATTATGATGTTGCTGTTAATATCACTACCACTACCACCATTCATTCTTTCAATAAGAAATATTTGAAACTAAGGTTACCTGAGAAAGCATGTTTAATCCCTGCAAACTTCCCAGCTGTCTCATTGTCTATCAAGAAAAAAAAGTGGGTTAGTATTTGCCACATATATTTCTTTTCTGTATGATACAACTATTTTCTCAACATATGGTATTATTAGCACAAAGTTTGTGGTGGATCAGTTTTAATAAAATAAAGATAGACACAAATCATTATTAAAGAGTGGAAATGTTAAACGTGGTTGTGCCATTGTTGTTGTTATTGCTATTAAATTAGTGAGCTTGCTTTTTTAATCATTAATAAAATAAGAGGGAAAGTATCATTTAAATGGAGGTCACATTGAAACATTGGAAAATAGCTCATTCAATTGAAATAGAAATTTAATTGTGAGAATATTGTTTCATTGACTCTCCCCCCCCCTTAACTTACTTTGCCTTTTATAAATCCAGCCCCTAAACAGGCAAACAAAACAAAACAAACCAAACCAAACCCTGCCTCCTTTCCAAATAAAAAAAGCCTCAAAATAATGAGTATAAAAAATATTGGGGAAAATGGTGATTATCTGGATAGATGGCCAAGAATGCTGCCAATTCAACAAAAAGTCAATTTCAATTTAATGGGAAGAGGTATAGAGTGCTTCGAGTTGATTTTAAGTTAGAAAGTGAGAAAAAAATAACTCAATGAAATTAGCTTCCATTTGAAATAAGCTTCTAGCCCATGCAAGTATTGATTCTCCCAGATTGTCATGATACGAATAAACTTATTTTTCTATTCAGAACTGTCAATATTTTCTATTGATATGGCCAAATATTTCTATTATGCTAAGATTTTCTAAGCAGTATTATTAGTTACGAGAACTGCAGGAAGACAGACACAAGATATGAACCAGGTACCATGGAACAAGGCTAATGTAATTTACAGGAGTTCTTATAAACAACTACATTTGTAAGGCAAATTTTCTTCATGGGAACATTTTCATATAAGATACTATGAGGTGATGGAATTAAATATAAACCATTTGTGGTTTCAGAACAATGTGTTTTAATTAATGTAGTAATTATATTAATATAGTAATTATATTATGTAGATATAATATATATTAGGTATTAAATATTAGTATTGATCTCTGATTCACACACAGATGACATTCTAAAGACTAAAATACCTGAAAGTTTAAAATTGCAGTAAAATGGTAAGATGAGGCTCTAATAAATGTCCTATACTTCTCTGAAGCTTCTCTAGACAGCCTCTGACTTCCGGCTAGGAAAACAGAGCCAGCCCATGGTGTTTCTCTCTTACTAGGACCATACAATGTAAAGCTTATATGTGAATACTCTGACAGTACATACCTCCAGGCTCAAACTAGCCATGCCCGGTGTCCCAGGTTGCTGAGGAAACACCTAGATGGGAATAATAATAATTTTGAGATCTCTGGTGAGAACCCTCCTTAAATGCACGCTGGAAATAGAAAGCTAACCCAGTGCATAAAGTCCAGCTGTGAGGGCTTTTGACTTGAGCTTTTAAGCAGAAGAAAGAAGAATTTAAGTCAATTGGGGAATTCACATCATATTTAATAATTTTGCTTACACATGAACCATCTGCCCTTTGTCTGTATCTTAATACAGCAAAATTTGATTTAGTTGGAGGTTACATTGAAAACAAATAAGAAGTAAAATAAAGCTGCAAAATAGAATACCAAGAGTACTTTGTAGTCTAAAAAATTACCCCATAGAAGCAAAAGGGACAAACTTAAGCTCAATTTTCTTGTGCTTTTAGTATATGTGCTGCCTAAGCGAGCACAATTTTCTTGTGCTTTTGGCAAACCTACATGCTTCTGGCTAATGGAATGTGGCATGGGATCATGGCATTCAGCAAAACCAAATACAAAACCTAACTTGCCACCCATTCAAGGGGCTTCAACAAATCCTCTGTCATCTTTTGTGAAAGATTATTTTATGTATAAACCTATTGATCTGTGTTTATATTTTTTGGATCATATTCAAGATATAATTTTTTTAAACTAAAAATATTCTAGCATCAAGTATCATTATACTTAATGTGTTCATTTAAAAATTGTTAAAAATACAGTTATACTTACACACTTTTTAAAGTGTGAGATATTTTTCTTTATAAAGCAATCTTTATACCAGTAGAAAGCCATGGAGAATGGAAGAGTAAGAATTAGAGTACATTTTGAGGGTCTCTGGTTCTTTGGCAATCCTTATTATTGATAGTCACAGATTCTTAATGCCTTCCTTCCTTCATTTATACCACAAATATTGACGGAGTGTCCACTAAATATATTGGGATTATTTATTTTTTATGAGTGAGAAGTTCAGGGATAGTTTCCTGAGTATGTTATCTACCCTCCACCTTCTGCTTTTTTATACAGGTAAAATCTCACCCTCTGAATCATGGAGCAAATTTCTCCAAATAATTCAGTTTTAGCAATGGATAGCGGGGAAGGAATTATAAATGTGTAACAAATACTCCAAGCAGAGAAAAAGATTTGTTGTGCAGACAGTAAGAGTGATGTGTGTGTGTGTGGGGGGGAGGGTATGAGCAGGTTGTTCAGCATTTGAGGGGACTGTGAGAGTAAAGCCTTCCTTCCTCCCATTGGCTGGTACACAAATAGGGTATCTTGGACAGATTCAGCTACAGGACAAAGTCTACTTTGCTTTCCGTTTGCTCCAAGTCATGATTTAAACAATATTTACATGAATGTAAATGGACAGAGGATACATTTCCAGCAAGGAAGTAAAAGGAGAAGAATATCTAATTTGATAGGCAGTCAGTTGGCAATCCTAAGCAATTGTGTCCCTTGGGGTGGACCTGATTGACACAGGCGTGGACCAGCATAGGTTCCAAGAATGTCAAAGTATTAGACAGTTAGTGGATGGCTGAGGCTGACCCCAATGTCAGTATCATACAAAAGTAAGCTAGGGTGGCATCTTCAATTTTTCTTTCACTTAAAGTTCATGTTGGGTAATGGAATAGAGCTCTTTTTATTTGTAGAATTGAGATTTTCATCCTTGTAACCAGTTTTATCCCTTTCCTCCCAAACATTTAACTTTAAGAAACCCAAGTAGCTAAACTTTTTTCTCATGGAACTGAAATATTTTAAAGTTCATCTGAGTCCAACTATGAGTTCCTCAAGACAAGAGACCATGTCATATTTACCTTCATGCCTCCAATGCCCAGCACATCGCTGGATACATGGCAGGTGTTCAGTCAATATTTGCCAAATGCATATAGCAGCTGAATAACGTCTTCATGAAAACAGAAACACATACTATTGGCTGGAGTAGTTCAGGACTTAGAGGATTGTATTCATATGAGGTCAGATCAATATGTGATAGAGTGAACCAGGTGTAGGACTATAACATACAATTAGCCCCTTTGCCACTGCATGTTTTGATTTAAGAAACTTTAGCTCTCAGTCACACAGTGTCTCCCCTATAAAACAAATCTGTTGGTTAATTACTAGCTTCAAATGGAACTACTTAGCTCTGTTTTGTGATCATCATAACTTGGCTAATATTCTTTTAAAAGTGAAAAAAATGTACTTCACTTTTGTGGAGAAATTTCTTCTCCATTTCAATTACATAAAGGTAGCAAGTAGTTGATAATAAAATTGTGCCATGGCATTGTGGAGGCTACATAAGTCCTTTATCTTTGAATGAATGGAATAAGACTTCAAAATTGCCTTTGGAAGAGTTTAATATCTCTTTGAATAAAAAAATTATATTATTTGACTTACTGCTTTTGGATGGTAAGACTGATGTCTGGGCAACTATGACCCTGACTCAGTAGGAAGTCTACCACTGGAGTAATTCAAATAAGTCCATGCATGGACTTCAGCCCACGTCCTTCAGTATTGTTCGGTATCCAACAATGTCCCTCTTAGGGCACAATCTAGAAAACTCTGACTTACCGGCACTGCAGAACTCATTTCCAGGAGGCATAAGATCAATATCAGGTCCTTCATTTTGAAAAGTGGGATCTAAAACAGAGTTAGGTTGGAGAATTAAATCAGATGAATTTTTATTTCAGAGTGGTTAAAAGACAATATTTCCAATGAGCCACATCTCTGTTCTTCCAAAACAATCTGTTTCAAAAACAAAAAACACAACTAAATGTTTCTAAACAACTTGTTTGTATTTACTAGTTTTTGGAATGAATTGACAATCAGTTAAAAAAATATCTAAGTACTTTTTTTTAAAATGGAGCTACAACCTAAATGAACATGTAGGAACAACTTCTGTGCTGTGTTCTTTAAATGTTGTATTTCATTTTGTAAAATGAATTATGAATTTGAAAATCCTTTCCACTACGTGAAATTTTGGCCTATTAAATATCATTCACATACTTTCTCTCCAGAGTAAATTTTGAAATGCATTTGAAATATAATACAACCAACAATTATTTTATAGCAAACCTTTATTTGCAGGTATGTTAGAGCATATGATTCTAGGTTTCAGTTACCCAGATAACCATGCCAAAACCTATCTTTTTAAAAATAAGAATGAACTGAATATTTTAATTGCCTTTGATATTAGTGGGAAATATGTCTCAAAACTGAGTTTTCCTCTTTCTTTTTATTTTTCATTTTTTAAGAAGATTTTATTTATTTATTTGAGAGAGAGAGAGAGCAAAAGAGAGAGAGAGTACAAGCAAGGGAGGGGCAAAGGAAGAAGCAGGCTCCGGATGAGCAGGGACCCTGACGCAAGGCTTGATCCCAGGACCCTGGCTCATGACCTGAGCCAAAGGCAGATGCTTAACAACTGAGCCATACAGGTGCCCTGAATTTTCCTCTTTCTAAAATGAATGATCTCTTCAAGTTTATTCTGTAAGTTGAAAAGCCTCTCTACTCTTACACGAACAGAGATCTGACTAGCCAAGGGATTGCTCATTCTTTTATACCTTTCTAAATTATGCAGTCACTAATAATAACAAATAATAATAATAAAAAGAAGTCTATAGATTAGCTTTGTTTTCATTAGCTGGTAGGGTATTAGACATGTCTTCTCTGGAACATACTAATGGTTTACAATAAACTATTATTCATCTTCTGGTGACAAATAAATATTCTCTTTATAAAAGCTACCTGGAGATAGAAAAAAAGAACGTATAGGAATCACATGGAAATCATAAAAATCACATTTTACCTTGAATGCTGACATGCACTGTGTTCTCAGGGCCTGGTGATGCCAACCAAGACAGTTCTAAGAAAAGAAGATTAATTTTTTTTCTGGACTGTGCCTAGGACTCGCTCTGTATCTCTCATTCAGGGAAGACCAGAAACCTTTATTTAAAGTGCCAATCCACCAATCAAAGTGAAGCAAAACGGGGAAAAAACCAAACTCTGCTCCTGTAATTAGCCCACACCCTTTTATTGCATGCAAGGACATTGGCCCTGTAGAGGCTCATTATTTTTAATTGTAAACCAACCCTTGTATTTATTCAGAGAACTCAATTGCAGGGAAGACAGTAAAGGAATAATGGACATAAGTTCTGAAGACAATCATTTTGGTGGGCTGAAGGAAATATATATAAAATAGGTGTAAAATTAGCCATTATCTGTTTTGTGCAGGTTTTTATCTGCAGATAAAGCTAGTAACCCAGTGCCTGTTCTCAAGATGTTCACCCTCATATTTGTTGTTGTAAAAGTATCTCCCTCCCTTACCTTAACACACACAGTCTAGAAGGATACATAAGATAATGTTCTGAGCTTGGAAAAGAAAATGAATATATTAGATGGATAATGAATATGTTAAATTTTTTCTTCAGATTTTCCTAGATAGTTTTATATCTGAAGTTAATAGACTAGAGTTAGCCAGGCTTTTGTAAGAAATTTTAATTGGACCCTCTGAGAGGATCATTTCAGGTAAACCTTTGGTGCATGTTCTTTGCAGAGAGAGGGGTATAAATCAAAACATTCTCCATGAACCAATCAAGTCATTGGGCACTAGTCTCATCTCACTTGTCAGACAGATCCACTTTCACACATTTAGTACCAAGCCAGGATAGTCATATTTGTGTCACTTAAAAGGCTAACATCAACATGGATGGGTTTTTCTCCATGAAAAGGTAAGAATGTCTTGGATGTGGATTGAACTTTAACTGCTTTTGTTATTTCTCTGCCCCACCTGATCTTCCCAAGGCTGTGATTTTAGATGTGGTAGGAATAAGAATTTAAGATTAGTTTCCTAAGAAGGGATGAGTCAGTACACTCTTTAGGGAAGTAGGGATGTTGCCAATTACAGGGAACACCGAGGAAGCTGGTATTTTAGGAGAAAGATGTCTTCATACCTAAGTGTAAGCCTAACATCTTCAAATAATGTTATCCAAGAAATTGTTTCTGAAAAACTACATTTCCTATTGATAACAGAATTATTTTTAGGATGCAAAGAAATAAGGAATGTGAATATGTTTTGTAAACAGCAAAATGTTATTGAAATAAAAAGTATTATTTTTGACCCCACCCTCCCCATTTCTTTTTATTCCAGTTCTGGTGCTTAATCAAGTCCTTTAATCTCTTTGAGTCCTAGTTTCTTCCTCTGTAATATAAAGATGATCATCTACTACCATAGGTTTGTTTTGAAGATTTGGTGAGGTGATAAAGATATAGTAGTTGCCATACAGTGGGTGCTCAGTAAATGGGTGATTGTCCTTTGCATGGGAGAAGCTTCATAAAACATGGGACCACAAAGATACGTGTGTGTATGTGTGTGTGTGTGTGTGTGTGTTTGTTAAAGGAGAAGGATCAGTGGCAGTTAGGTCTTTGAGTTCCAAGGAGAGTAGAGAAGGGACCTGATGGAAGGCATTTCCTCTGCATAGAAGTCAGTGCTGAATCCATGGGATTAAGTTTCCTGGTTTTCGGTTAACCAGGGAAATGGGATGGGTGTGTATGTGTCTTTTTCAGTTTATGAGCATGATCATTACATGCTAATAATGATGTGTGGGTAGAATTCATATATTCTGCCTCTCTCTTAAGCCAAGTATCTGATATATTATAAATGATGTTGCTTTTACCTTTTAAAAATGACTGGCACACTCAGTCCTGGATTATTGTCTTCCAGATATTACCTGTTAGTTTCTTTCTCCTTCAATTTCCTGTATACCCAGTTTATCTTCCTAAAATATTGGTTTCAGCATTTCACAGCTCCACTCAAAAACTTTTTAAAGATCCCTAAAGCTATAATGTAAAGTTTGCCCTCTGTAACTAGACAGTCAAATTAACATTTCAATTCACTTTTCCAATCTTATCTCCTGTTTTACTTGAGACTGTATATTGGTATAGTAATCATGATTATTGTAATCAGTTGAAGTTGGTTTCATTTTGCATCTAGTAAACAGTTTTTTATTTTTGATTTATGTTACTAGGAGAGTTAGCAATATAATATATCCTAATACATCCTATGAAAAAATATTTTTTAAAGATTTTATTTACTTATTTGAGAGAGAGAGAATGAGAGAGCACACGAGAGGGGGGAGGGTCAGAGGGAGAAGCAGGCTCCCCGCTGAGCAGGGAGCCTGATGTGGGACTCGATCCCGGGACTCCAGGATCATGACCTGAGCCGAAGGCAGTCGCTTAACCAACTGAGCCACCCAGGCGCCCCTTAAGAAAAATATTTTAATTACAAAGAAATATGGAAATTATTATCCATATATGAATGAGTGACAGTGATTCTAGACATTAAGGAAAGTACTGTAGTTGACGGAAGCTATGTTATGCTGATCAAGACCATACCTTTATAAAGAAAAAGGGGAACACCAATTAAAAAAATGCTGTGTCCAAGCCACATGCAGAAGAATGAAACTGGACTATTTTCTTACACCACACACAAAAATAGACTCAAAATGGATGAAAGACCTAAATGTGAGTCAGGAGTCCATAAAAATCCTACAGGAGAACACAGGCAGCAACCTCTTCGACCTCAGCCACAGCAACTTCTTCCTAGAAACATCACCAAAGGCAAGGGAAGCAAGGGCAAAAATGAACTATTGGGACTTCATCAAGATAAAAAGCTTTTGCACAGCAAAAGAAACAGTCCACAAAACCAAAAGACAACCGACAGAATGGGAGAAGATATTTGCAAATGACATATCAGATAAAGGGCTAGTATCCAAAATCTATAAAGAACTTCTCAAACTCAACAGCCAAAGAACAAAGAATCCAATCAAGATATGGGCAGAAGACATGAACAGACATTTCTGCAAAGAAGACATCCAAATGGCCAACAGACACATGAAAAAGTGCTCCACATTGCTCAGCATCAGGGAAATCCAAATCAAAACCTCAATGAGATACCACCTCACACCAGTCAGAATGGCTAAAATTGACAAGTCAGGAAACGACAGATGTTGGCGAGGATGCGGAGAAAGGGGAACTCTCCTACACTGTTGGTGGGAATGCAAGCTGGTACAGCCACTCCGGAAAACAGTATGGAGGTTCCTCAAAAAGTTGAAAATAGAGCTACCGTATGACCCAGCAATTGCACTACTGGGTATTTACCCCAAAGATACAAATGTAGTGATCAATCCGAAGGGGTACGTGTACCCCAATGTTTATAGCAGCAATGTCCACAATAGCCAAACTATGGAAAGAGCCAAGATATCCATTGACAGATGAATGGAAAAAGAAGATGTGGTATATATATACAATGGAATAATATGCAGCCATCAAAAAAGAACAAAATCTTGCCATTTGCGAGGACGTGGTTGGAGCTAGAGGGTATTATGCTGAGGGAAATAAGTCAATCAGAGAAAGACATGTATCATATGATCTCACTGATTTGAGGAATTCTTAATCTCAGGAAACAAACTGAGGGTTGCTGGAGTGGTGGAGGGTGGGAGGGATGGGGTGATAGACATTGGGGAGGGTATGTGCTATGGTGAGTGCTGTGAATTATGTAAGACTGATGAATTATGTAAGAACTGATGTAAGACCTGTACCTCTGAAACAAAAATACACTGTATGTTTAAAAAAGAAGAAGAAGATAGCAGGAAGGGAAAAATGAAGGGGGGGAAATTGGAAGGGGAGATGAACCATGAGAGACTATGGACTCTGAGTAACAAACTGAAGGTTTTAGAGGGGAGGGGGGTAGGGGGATGGGTTAGCCTGGTGATGGGTTTTAGAGAGGGCATGTATTGAATGGAGCACTGGGTGTTATATGCAAACAATGAATCATGGAACATTACATCAAAAACTAATGATGTAATGTAAGGTGATTAACATAATAAAATAAAATTTAAAAAAAGAAAAAAAATGCTGTGTCCAGTATATAGCAAAAATAAGAAAGCTCAGAACAACAGAAGATCTGAGATACATAAGGGGACATGTAGCACAGAAAAAGTTATAGAGAAAAAGCTAGAGAAAGAAGATCTTGTGGAAAATACCAGTCCCTCTCTGACTTCGCCTTGTTTTATTTTTCAATCCCTTCCCCCATGATCCTCTGCTTTGTCTCTTAAATTCCACATATCAGTGAGATCATATGATAATTGTCTTTCTCTGATTGACTTATTTCACTTAGCATAATACCCTCTAGTTCCATCCACATTTTTGCAAATGGCAAGATTCCATTTTTGATGGCTGAGTAGTATTCCAGTGTATATATATACCACATCTTTATCCATCCATCCATCGATGTACATCTGGGCTCTTTCCATAGTTTGGCTATTGTGGACATTGCTGCTATAAACACTGGTGTACAGGTGACCCTTCAGATCACTACCTTTGAATTTTTGGGGTAAATACCCAGTAGTGCAATTGCTGGATTGTATGGTAGCTCTATTTTCAACTTTTTGAGGAACCTCCATACTGTTTTCCAGAGTGGCTGCACCAGCTTGCATTCCCACCAACAGTGTAGGAGAGTTCCCCTTTCTCCACATCCTTGCCAACATCCGTTGTTTCCTGACTTATTAATTTTAGCCATTCTGACTGGTGTGAGGTGGTATTTCATTGTGGTTTTGATTTGTATTTCCCTGATGCCAAGTGATGTTGAGCATTTTTTCAACACATGGTCCTTTTCAACCTTCTACTCTAGCCAGACTTGTTTGCTCACTCTGTCCAGAATGTGCCATGGTTTTTCTCTTCTTGAGATTTTGATTGAATCTTTCTCTCTCCTAAGTTCTTTTCTTACCTCTTCACAACTCGTTTTTCAAAGTTCCAGTCAAATTTACCTCTTTTGTGACTCCACCCCCACCCATTCCACTCCACTGTGATTTTCCCTTCTCTGATTCTGAATATTTTGTCAGTCATTTGGCATCCTTTGATGTTATATGTACACTATAATAGGTAATATTTGGATAGTATTTATTGGGGCCAGGCATTATTTTAGTATTTTACATATATTAATTTATTTAATCTTCACAATGAATTTATGAAGAAGATACTATTCTCCCCTTTTTATACATGATAAAACTGATCTTTAAAGATGTGAGCTACTTTTCCCAAAGTGACAGTCAGTGAGCGGTGGGACCAGAATTTAGACACAGCCATCTCACTCTTATGTACCATGTCTAAATGAATTAGTTATCCAATAGCAGATGACATTGACCAATCAATCATTGGCAGATACAAAGAAATACTATACAGTGTGCTTATCTTTAAGGAATTTATCAGCTATTTACTCAAAGAAGAGAGATATACAAAAAATAGTTAATGAAAATATGGCAAACCAACAATAATTTAATTAACAAGCATATATAATATTAAAAAGTGTATATAATATCAAAAAGCATAATCCCACATGGATTCACTGCTAAAATAAGAATGCTACAGAACAGTGATTCTCAGTCAGGGATGATTTTGACCCAGCAGGGAACATTTGGAAATGTCTGGGGGATAAAGGGATATTTCTGGTTCTGACAGTTGGCTGGCAGGGAAGGCAGGGAAGGGATTAGCTATTAGCATCTAGTGAGTAGAGATGTTGCTAAACATCCTATGATGTACAGGAAAACAATTATCCAGCCTGAATCATCAATAGTGGTGAGGTTGGAAAACTCTGCTATAAAAGAATACTATAAAATTTTTGAGGTTGAAGAAATCCTTTGGGTGCTTCTGGGTCAGGCATGAGGGGCATAGGTTCATGTTGAGTCTTGAAGGAAGGATATTTGTCAAAATGCTCAATCAATAGCTGATGACTGAGTGAATTGATAAGTATTAAGTTGTCCAGGGAAAGAATCTGATGGAGTGTCATGCATTAAGCTTTACTGGAATGGAACAAGGGCAGAGAGTATGATCATGTCAGGGAAGGCCAATTTTTAAAGATGATTTTTGTATGTTAGAATAATAAAAGGAATAATAAAGATTTCATGGATCTTCTGCTAAAGTCTACTATATATAATATTAATAGCTTATTTTATTGACCACTTACCATGTGCCACATGCTGTGCTTTATATTCCTTCTCTTAGTTCATCTTCATGAACCACCTCATGAGATAAGTACTGTGGAAACTGGGATTTGGGAGGGGTACTATGTCCTTCAGAGTTAATTAGTAGCACAGCTGGGGTCCATCTCCAAAAACCATGCTCCTGACATGAGGCCACCACACTGATGGTTAATACTTAGTGTTTTGTAGAGCCCATTATCATGTTGGTTGGGGCTAATGTTTATATCTGATTTTTAATCTTACAAAATATGGATAATAAAGTTTTGTGAAATCTATTGATACTTTGTTACCATATAGTCTTATAGCATAGGAGTCAAATTTGAATTATTTTTGCCTGCTAGTCAAAGTTAGTTTGAAAACTGCAGACAGTATTAGAAATTCTTATTTTTATTGGCTTCTAATTATGTCATAATCAAGAACAATAACCAGAAAAATAACATGATGATGGTAATAATTATATAAATACAAAAGAAAGACATATTAGATAGGATCTTACTACCTCATCAACTGATTTCATTTTTTCCTGACAATACTTATACATGTTGGATTCATATTTAGCATAGTTATGATTACAGTGTAAGTATAATTTTATATCAGGCTTTATGCTCTATAAATACTAATTAGCTACAGGGATAAATCTTATATTTTAAATTGTCTGAGTAATAGCTCTTCAAACTGATGCTCAAGACTCCTATTTTTTAAAAAAAAATTTTATTTATTTATTCATGAGAGACAGAGAGACAGGCAGAGGCAGAGGCAGAGGCAGAGGGAGAAGCAGGCTCCCCGTGGAGCAGGGAGCCTGATGCTGGACTCGATCCCAGGACCCGGGGATCATGACCTGAGCCGAAGGCAGACGCTTAACCCACTGAGGCACCCAGGTGCCCAAGACTCCTATTTTTTGATCTTTGATCATTTCTAATTTTTCACCATAAGTATTTTAATTAGTAGATATTTTAAAAAATTATATTTTGAATTAATTTCTTAGTATAATTTACCATGAATATGGTTCCTTGTTAAAAGCATGCATATTTGTATGAATCATGGTAAGTATTGCTGAATTATCCACGTTGATATACTACCAACGATTTATGTAGAGCAGTTCTCTTGTCAGAATTTGTTCATCTAATTAATTTTTTCCCATAACTTAATAGGTGTAATACAGTGTTTTGTGGGGGTTTTTTTGTTTTTGTTTTTGTTTTTGTTTTTTTTTTTGCTCTTTTTGTTGTTGTTGATTGAGGTATAATTGGCATGGGACATTATATTAGTTTCACGTATAATATGTAATGATTTGACATTGCAAATGATCACCACAATAAGTTAAGTTAGCATCTGTCACCATAGTTACAGAATTTTTTCTTGTGATGATGACTTGGTGTTTTAATTTATATTTCTTTGATCACCATCAAGTTTAAATATTTTCCTTACATATTTATTTACTACCACATTTCAACTTTTTGTATTGTTCATGTTTTTGCTTATTAGCCAGAGGGAAATTGATATTCTTATTAACTTGTATGTGTTTCTATATATCATTGAGCATTTATTATAAAACACTTTATATAACATACAAATTGATCTCTTGCCATGTTTGATATAAATTTCGTGATAGACATTTAAAAAATATATAAGTTAAAATGCCTTCCATATAAAGGCTTTGTATTTCACAGTAGTTTCTCACTAGTTGACTTCATATATAGTTATTAGAGTCAAGTTGAGCTCATTTTCCATTCCTTTTGCATTCTCTGCACAGTGGATTCCAAAGTCACATACCTGGAAACTCTGACAGTGAATAAAATTGACATTAGTCCTTTGCAAACAAGGGAGTTTAAAGCAGCAATATGTGTAAAGGACACAGTAGTTTTTGGCAGCTTGCCAACTAACACACCTGCTTTTGCTTTGTACATTAAAATGATTTATTTGTTTCTCGTCTGGATTACTATCTGCCAGTTGGCAGCCACTATAAACCCACTTCAGAAGGACTTTTGGAAGAATGAGAGAGTTGATCACAAGGCAATACAGAATGACTTCAGGTCTTCAAACCTTGACCCTGCATGACATCAGAGTCAGTTTTACAGTAGAAATGGCAATTTTTTACCCTGCCCAAAGAAGTCTCTGGTATAGATCACTGGAAAGCAAGTCAGGAAACATGTTCTGTGCCAGTCACTTAGTTGCTGAGTTTATTGAAGAACATTTATTAAAGGCTCACTATGAATAGACTGTCATGTTAAATTTAATGACAATAAAGAGACATCCGAGCTCCTGTTCCTCGGAAATAGTTATAGTCCAGTTAAAGAAACCATACTTGACATTGATACGTGAATGAACATGAGCCTTGTTGTGAAAAGTCTTATCATGTAAGAGAAGACAAGTTACAAAGTGCTTAATTACAAAGAATGTGGGCTCTGGGGTTGGAGTGGTCAGGCTGGAATAGAGCTTCATGATTCTCTAGTTGTGTGTCTTGGGCAAGTTACTTCAGCATTTTGTGCCCCAGCTGCCTCATCTGTAAAAGAGTGTCAGTAAAGGAATCAACACAGGAGCAAATGAACAGTGTCTGGTACATTGCAAGCATGTAATTAATGCGAATTATTCCTGATGTCGCATACATATTAAAGGGATGTCATATAAGGAGGTTATTAGAATGGGAGAGACTTAATTATAGGAGCATTCTTGCAGAGTAAAAATCTGATATTTGGATACAGATATGAAAAAATTAATGTATACGAAAAATAATAGATTATATTTATTAAGCCTTTTCTATGTTCAAGGCCTTGGACATTTATTTCATTTGTATTTACAACAACTCCATGAGGCAGGTGCTATTACTGTCAACATTTTGTAGATGGAGAAACTGAGTTAGGTGGGATTAAGTAATTTGCCCAAAGTCAAAGCTCGTATGTGGCAGTTTGGATTCAATCCAAATCTGTCTGATGCTGGTGCCAAATTACACCAAAACAATTAAAATTTCTCAATGAAAAGGAGCTGAATATAAAAGATGAATTATTATTAATTTTGATGTTTGAATTCCATTGCAACTTAAATGAGAGGTTGAAATTGCTCACTTACACATTCAACAACTGAGCATCTAACATGTACCAGGCAGTATTCTAGGCACAAAGTGACCAAATCCAACAAAAACCCCTCACGGAGCTCACCTGCTAGGGGGTCAATAATATAATCTGATAGGTGTCAAGGAGAAAGAATTAGGAATTAAGCAGGAAAGGAGCATAGAGATTGCTAGGAGTGTGTTGAAAGTTTAGGTAGGGTGGCCATGGGAGGTCTCAGTGTGAAGAGGCTATCTGAGAAAGAAAGGAAGGAGAAGTACATTCTAGGCAGAGAAACAGCCTGTGCACAGAACCATTGTTCCAGGTGTGTTTAAAGACTGGTGACAGAGGCCAATGTTTTTTGGAAAGGACTGAATGAGAAAGAGAGGAAATCATAGGATCTCGTAGGCTGTGGGCTTTGCCTATTATTCTGAGTGAAGTAGGAGACCAGTGGGAGGTTTTGAGCAGAGGAGGGGCATGATCTGCCATCAGAATGGGACTATTCTGGCCAGGTTCAATAGACTGAAGAGGCCAAAGGCGGAAGCACAGAGAGAGGGTAGGAGAGATTGCAATAATCCAGGCAAGAGATGGTGGTGGCTTGGGTCACAATAGTAGCTGTGGAAGTGGTGAAACATGGCTAGCCTCCGGATATTTTCCAAGGTAAACCTTACAGAATTTACTGATAGAGTGTATGTAGGGTTTGAGAGAATGAAAGGAATCAAGCAAAGGGTAGCATAATATTTATCCGGTGGAATCATCCCTCACTAATTCAAGCATCTTTTTATCTTCAAATGCAACTATCTTTAACATACTTAAGAACTCAGAAATAAGCAAAAAATTCTTCAAAGCCACCAAAACAGAGAGAACATAATGCGAAAGCCCATGTACTTACAAGAGATTTTGTTGTTTCCTTTTTATCCTAATTTGAGTTACAGTTCAAATACATGTCATTATGTTCTCATGTTCAGATCATAAGAAAATCAGAAGGGATGGAGAGATATTTCTAATTTTAGAAACACTTATAGTTACCAGAAATAATAGCTGAGACCAAGAATGAAGACAAACAAAATGAAAACGTAAAAACACAGCCTGAGGACGCTTGATACAGAATCTACTGTTTCTTAATGCTTGAGAAGCCCCTGTTGAAACAGGAACGTGTGTTTGTAATGGACACTGTGACTTACAATTAGGTTAGATGGTGTTTATCTCTTTTAGTCTAGGAAGCAGAGAGGTAGGATTATAGATGTTTTGCCTTTAAAATAATGGAATGTGTTGGAGTTCTTTATCCTTATCAATTTCGAGGGCAACCACAAGCAACATCCTCGGGCCTCAAATTATGATCTCTTTTCCATCCCTGGCTGGCTTAACAAACCAGAAGAAGGTGATGAGACTCTTTTTAACTCCCCTTTTCTTTAAAATTGGAACCTAGAGCAAGCATATCAGTGAATTCCCTGTTTTCTTTGTTCTGAGTCCCTTATTGACACATTCTAAAGGCCTACACGTGCCCCAGAGACTCCTAAGACCAAATTCTTTAAAATATTTCAGTTTTAGGTCAATAACTATAGATTAAAATGCCACAAAAATTTCCAGCTCAAAACACCTCTACTTTCAGCCTATCTACATTGCCCTGAATTTGAAATGTGGAAGTTTGCCCCTCCTACCTTATTTCTCCATTTTCTTCTCCGTTTTTAGAACTCATTTCTAAGTAAGTGGAGGTGAGTGGAGCAGGAAGTGGGTTCACTGTAAACTTCATTTATTTGAAAATTCACTCATGTGAAATAACTCATTCTCTGATAAGCTCAAGGAATGCAGCATTACTGGTTATATGATGTATATGAGAACTCGTTTTTCACATAATTACTTATTTCAGATTTAATTTTAATTTAAATTAAAGAGAAGTACATTTCTGAGAAGTGATTTCAACTATTTCTAGACAGACATAGATTACAGTAGTGATTCAGGAATCTTATTCTGATTCTGAGACACTGTATTTCACAGCGCATATGAAATGTTGGGTTAAACGTCGTTAAAATTTTTTTTTTTTAAATTTCCTGACCATAGGAGTCCCAGGGATGAAGAATTTGGAGGATTTTATTGAATTTTAGATAGAGCAAGGTAATGTTTGGTTGATATTGGTAAAAATGTTGGACTCGAAACCAATTGACCTGCAAGTGTAAGCACAATTTTTTTCCAGAAAGCAGCCAGAATTTCATATTCAGACAAGACAAAGATCCTGTTGCTTTCCTTCTGTTGTCTCAGCATTTCTGGCCGAAACACAGAAGTGCAGAGAGATACAAAACTGCAAGCAAAAATAATAGAGGAAGTACACATGATGAATCACATGTATTTGCTCCTTAAACCAGCAGGATGTATTTATCCCTGACTGGTTGCTCTGTGCTTTCCAGGATGTAACAAAATCTAGCATCGAATGAGGGGGGTAGGGGAAGACTATCTATTCTACTTTTACTCTATGCCCCGTACTTTCCCTCTATTATTATATTTGTTCTTTGTGAGAACCCCAGGAGACAGGTATTGTTATGATCCCTGTTTAGATATAGAAATAAGCATCGAGGAGCTCAAGGCCGTGCAGATAAATTGTCTGGGTCCAAAGTCCACAGCTCTCCCACTGTAGACATGTAGCCCGACTTAATAGGACTTGATATTTGTTAAATAAATGACTTAGTGAATAAATAAACTAATATCTGGCCACTCTGGCCACTGCAGACAGATCTGCTTCAGATGAAGGGGCAGCAAGGCATAAGGGTGAAGGTCCTTCATACTCAGTATTGTGTCTAAGGACATTCTAGTCACATTCAAGTCACTTCTCCTTATGTCTTCTCCTATCTGTGTGCAACCAGGTTGATCCTTGCATTGCACTGGGGGAATATGGGGTGGAAACAAGAAAAAGTACCATGTATTAAATGTCTGCTCAATGATAGACAGTGGACAGGCGCTTTCCTAGATTATTTCTTGTAATTTTCATATCAGCTTTATAAAGTAAGCCTTATTGTCCCATCCTTAGTGATGATAACATGGGCTCTGAGAGGTTAAGGCACTTTCCAAAGATACATGCCTGATAAGCATGTCAGAATTCGAATTCAGGTCAGTCTGACTCCCAAATTCATACATGCTGTTATCATCCTGTTCCTACATTATGCTGTTGTTCCATAGGAAACTGGACCTCAATGGGTTATATTAATGCAGCATTATTTATGTTGAAACTTTAATGTGCTTGGAATATGTTGTATATTAAGTCATAGTGTTAATTCACAATATGAATTCATAGTAGTTGTTAGAAGGAAGCCTAGGCACTTGACTGAATTACTTTCATTTTGGTAATGGGCTTCTCCTTTTTTTTTTTCCCCGAGAAAACCAGACAAAAGCAGACAGTTTCTACTACGCTAATGCGTGAGGTTGCACGTGATGGCACAGCGGTCTGCGTGAGTGTGTGCTGTCTTGTCCTCCTGCTGTTGCAGGTACAGTCTCCTTGAGCATTTCTCAGCTAAACGTCACCATTTGTACCAGTCCTTCAGAGGCAGGAAAACGTGTTAGTTTGTTGTGGAAGAGCTGGGCAGAACTGGCAGTCTCTGATTAAAGGCCTAAACCAACTTTGAGAAGATCACAGTATGTTCAATCCACATTTCTGTCTGATAGGCAATGTCTGAAGGTGTCTCTGGGGGTAATTACCCAGGGAAAACATAGGCTAGGAAAACCAAGAAATGGGTAGGCCATCTTTCTCCAAAAACCCAAAGAAATGATCATTAACAGAGAGTAAACCAGTAAAATCAGCATACCTTAAATTTTAGGGTTCTTGTGATTCAGTTAAGAGACCAATTAAAAGGGGAGCAGCATTTCTCAAAGAGCATGACCTAAAAATACTTGTGAGATAAATATACATTAAAGAATTAGAAAATGTAAATTTTCCAAGTAGTTTCATTTCTCCAGATGATTCCCAGAGAAGTGTGGCAGCTGATAATGATTATACATGACATAAAATAATAATAATGAATATTAATAGGTCTTGCAATGTGCTAGGCGGACATGCATTGTTGGAAGTTCTAGCAAACAATGTCTCTCCTTCTGAATGATAACTATGACCAAAGCTGGGGTGCAACAGGGCAAGCATCCTCCTGTTTTGTCTTACACCTGGCTGGCTTTACTCGTGTACGTTACCTGCCTTGCCTAAGAAGGCATCGTGGTTTTGATGCCTGCTCTAAATCTTAAGAGCTTTTCACTGCAGCATGCGGGATAACTGTAGCTAAATTTCTTTCTACTCTCTCACAGAGCTTATAGTATAATGTGGCTTACACTGTTATAAACTGTAAGAGCAAAATATGCTTCTTAATTAATGAAAGCAAAATAGGAACAGATGCATTTTCAGGGTTCACGTTGATGGGATGTCTTCCTATACCCTGTAATTGCTCTGGCATCTGCTGGAGCTTCAAGACTTGGTGGGCACTCTAGCTTTTTCTTCTAGTGGCAGTCACCCGTAGGGAGACACAGCTATTGTCCGTGTTGCTCTGAATGACCTGGCTGCTAATAGATTTCCTGACAGGACCTGATTCAATTAGTCATCTCTCCATACAGGAGGTCTGCCCTGGGCAGAGGTTTTGACTCAGTTCACCTCCATAGACTGCTGGCCAGAAAAAGTACCCATCCCTAGTCCGATCAATAGTGTCTGGGGAGGCAGGGTGAAAGGTGTAGAGCCTGATTAAGGAAACTTTTAGAAGGGGATGTAGGCCTGGCAGGCATTTTGAAGCCTCCGGAAGGGGTTATGACTGTCAGAATAAACTTGTTCAGACATTTAGGATTATTATTATTATTATTATTATTATTATTATTTTAAAGGATTTATTTATTGGAGAGAGAGAGAGCGAACATGGGGAGGGATAATGGGAGAGGGAGCGAATCTCAAACAGACTCCCCGCTGAGCACAGAGCCCCATGCAGGGCTTGATCCCAGGACCCTGAGGTCATGACCTGAGCTGAAACCAAGGGTCAGAAGCTCAACTGACTGAACCACCAGTGACCTGTAGGTATTTTTAACACTTCAAAGTTCAGTTTTACAAAAAATTTACAAAATACATTCTTCTCGTATTCAAATGAGGATGAAATCTTTCTAACCCTGGGGTGAGCTTTATTCTTTTTTGAATTTTATTTTAAACCACTATTTTCTTTCAGATTTCTTTCAAAGAATTCCCTTGAAGAGACAATTTCTGCAGAGGAAAGGATTGAAAATTAGGCATGATATCATGGCAAAATGGTACTGAATCTAAAAGTAAAATTCTGGGAAACTCCATTCTGGGATTTGCTGGGTGGCAGTGACCTTAATTGCATTCATTCCCATTCAGTTTCCACATAATCTACAGTCACCCTGGACTCTGCTTCATGGATTTAATGTACGCATCTGTCTGGTCATTCGCAAACACTCACTGGATGGTTTCTGTGAACTAGTAGTGTGTTCTGATGCTAAGATGACAAAGGTGACGAATCACGGTCCCTTTCCTCAAGGAGCTAACAGTTTGTGAGAGTCAAAACATAAAGAACTAATTTGGTCTGGTAAGCGTTATAGCAGAGGGATGTGCCAAGAGCTATGCTACTATGTACAGTTTAGAAGTTGGTTTATTTACCCAACCAGAATTTATTGAGTTCCAGCTTTTGCAAAACATAGTGCTAGGGGGCATAGGGAATGGCAAATGATTTTGCCTTCTAGAAGCTAACAGTCTAGTTGGAGAGGTAATAATGCACACACATACACACACCAATGATCAGCAGTGGGAGTTCAAGGCAGTGTGAGATTAAAATCTATTTATGGTAAATAGAGCCATAGTATTTCAGAGAAGAGGCCTTTATAGGCAAGAGCAGTTTCAAAAAACTAATTTCAAAGCCCCTTGAATGAGCCCTGAAGAACAGATAGGACCATAGGACAGAGAGGAGGGATAAGGTTTCTGAGGGTCGGGAATGGGCAAGTAGTGTACACCTGTTGTTCTCTTCAGACCTGAAGTCCTCTTCTTATAATAAATATTTCCTTCTCTGAAATTAAATTCATTCCATAACCTACGTGCACACAGTTTAAAAATGAAAGTATATTAAATATAATGTTCTCACTGTAATTTAAAGGAGAAAGAAAAGTATAATAAGTAGTATGCATTTCAATATATCACCCTTAAGCACGACTACACAAGTAGCCAAAATGAAGTAGTCAGAGGTTTGTAACCACTTGTAATAACTAAGATAGAAGGTAGAAGAAGCAAAATTAGAAGCCATGCTGAACAAGAAGTGGAGGCAAATGAAAGAGCAGAGTACAGTGGACACAGAATAAAAACTACTTCTAGGGTAGGTAATGACAGACTAGACCTGTCTCTATACGATAAAAGAAAGAGAGAAATAACCTTAATTGCGGCAGAGATAGCACATCAAGACAAATTACAGATTGTTGATGTGAGAAAATGAGGAAGTATGGTACTCTTGCAAATGAGCGGGACCTTATTTGTAAGTGTGTGTCAAAATAATTCCCTGTGTTGCATGGGATGGAGGCGAGACAGAATCTTGAAGTAAATAAATTCTGTCATGAGACCACATGTGGAGGTGTACATTCTGTCTTGAATATCCAAAGGGACCACAGAGACCAGATGCTTTGGTAGTCAATAGGAAATTAGAGACCTATTGAAAAAAGAAATAGCAATTCAAGGGACAATCCAGGTGTATCGTGGCAAATCTCTGGGGTTGTAAGGTTGAAAAGAAAGTGAGATTGAAGAACAGCAAGCAATTTCAAGAAATTTCAAGTTGTAATTTTCATAACATATGTAACAAGAAACCCTTATGCCACAAAATTAAAGTAATAGAATTATTAGTAAAATGTGAGGTCTTTACATTTCATGTACTTCAATTGATGTTAATATTTGTCTCAAATCTTCCCTGTAAAATATTTGCAAGCCCCAGCTACAAATGCAGATGTTACAAGTGTGGACCATGGGTTCAAATGTCATGAGTGGTGCTTGCATTTGGGGACAAGATTTTCCACAGTGGTTAGCAACTTTGGGACAAATTTGAACAAAAACAAAGTATACTATTTTCATGCGTAAAAGGAAGGTGCCGGCCTAAAATATTCTGTGTATGTTAGCATTGTACAAAAACTACATTGTGTTGTATATCAAAAAGAGTTGACTCCTAGGCTCAGATATACAAATTGTTTTATTTACTTCCATCAATATCTGGTGGGAGGCTTGAAAGTCCTGTAGAATGTGAGCTGAATCTTCCTTGTCCAGCATGTCCCCACGTACTACAGAATGTTTAGCAGGACTGCCCCTTGACGCTGCCAAGCAAGAGCAGTTTCAATCGTATTTCGGTGAAAAATGCCTACAAAAACTCCTGAAATACCCCCATATTTCCTATTGCCATTACAAGATTCTGTTATTATACAACAATGAAAAAGGCTTAGGGTAAGTTACGTTATACTTAAAACTAATGCGGCATGGTGGATTTGAAGGAGAACGAGAAGGCCTTCTTTTGGGTAGAGCCAACTGGTAGACACTTTTAAACCCAAGGCTATAGATTTTATTCAAAAGTCTTGAGAAGTTATTGGAATGTTCTAATGCCTTACATTAGTCTAAAATTTATTCCTCTGTAGTTTTTCATGTTTTTATAATTATTATATTATCACAGCTCCCAAGGATCAAACTCCTTGGATAGAAAACAGTGAGTTTGCAAGTTGTATTGACTCGCTAATAGATGTTTAAGTAGAGTTCAACGCCCAGCTGTCTGCCATGGGCATCTTGGCTAAAGCATCAGTTGCAGGGAATGTTCATTTCAGGAACGTCATTCCTAAAATATCATGTCTGCTCACCACATCAAATCGATAGCTACCAATCATGTAATGAAGGGGTTAAGAATAGAGTGGTAGAATTTTCATTTTGTGAAATTTTATAGCTTTGCAACCATGCAAATCTTTATGTCTGAGTTCGGGAAAAAAGAACATACCCAGTTTTTCTTGGGACAACTGAGCACATTTTTACCCCAGCCTTCCATGGTTTGGGATCCCTTTCTTTAATGTCTAGGTCTCTTACTTCATGCTGACTGCTATTGCTTAGGGAAATCAAAGCTTCAGTATTTCAGTAGCTTCTAGAGGGTATTGTAGGAGGGTGTCCCTGATTTTCTCAGAGATGTAAGTTATTTTCATAGCCCAGCATGAATATATACCAATCATCCTTTCTAGGCAGAGAGTGGATGCTGTTTCTTGAGTCTTTGCATAAGAAATCTTCTGGGATTGGTAACTTCCCGGAGAAAAGTATAGCAGGGTTTCAAGGACAGGGATAGTAACTTATTTCTTTTATTTTTCCAGTACCTAGCTGGTACATAGTGGGCATTCAATCAGTGTCTTTGGATTGAGTGAATGAGGGAGAAACCTGTAGGGTGGTTATTGTGCTTTGTGCTTTTCCAGGTTTGTTCTCAGTTCAGTCTTCTTCTCTGGTACCATCCGGCCAGCAGAGGGACTCCAAGATCTATGTTAAGATCAGAATAAAATGGGGAAAGGAGGACATTTCTTGTCATAGAAAAGCAACAGTCAAAAAAAGGAAGCATGAGTTTGAAATTGCCAAGAAGGGTTAATTTAAGTCTTTCAATAATATATCCCTCTTAGAGGGCTAAATAATCTTGATACCATGTGGATAATATATTAGAGGAAAATATCTATTTTTATCTGATTTTGAAACATGGAGCTACCAGAAAGTTTAAAGGAGAAAATAAAGATCGCTTACAACTAATTTTGACTCACATTTAGCTGTCTCTACTTTTATCTTTGTGTACATACTACATAGAATGTAGGCTTCTTAAGAAAAGGGATTTTTGTATTATTTACTAAATTATTCTAAGTACCTATTAGAATACTGCCTGGCAGGGGCGCCTGGGTGGCTCAGTTGTTAAGCGTCTGCCTTCGGCTCAGGTCATGATCCCAGGGTCCTGGGATCGAGCCCCGCATGGGGCTCCTTGCTCAGTGGGGAGCCTGCTTCTCCCTCTCCTCCTCCCCGTGCTTGTGTCCCCTCTCTCGCTGTCTCTCTCTCTGTCAAACAAATAAATAAAATCTTAAAAAAAAAAAAAAGAATACTGCCTGGCACAGATAGGCATTAAATAATTAAGCTGTTGAATTAATTAACCAATAATTAAAATTATACTATAATATAGTCGGTATTAAATTGTCCATCAATGGATGGATGAATAAAGAAGATGTGAGATGCACACACACGATAGAATATTATTCAGCCATGAGTAAGAAGGTAATTCTTCTTTCCTTCCATTTGCAACAACATTGATGAACTGGAGGGCATTATGCTAAGTGAAATAAGCCAGACAGAGAAAGACAAATACTGCGTGGTATCACTTACATGTGGCGTCTAGAAAAAGAGTCAAACTCATAGAAACAGAGGGTAGAAAAATAGTTGCCAGGGGCTAGGGGTAGGGGGAAATAGGAGAGTTTGGTAAAAGGGTTCAAATTTCCAGCTATAAGATGGATAAGTTCTGATGATCTAATGTAAAACATGGTGATTATAGTTAAAAACATTGTATTGTATAGTTGAAATTTGCTAAAAGAGTAAAACTTAACTATTCTCAACAAAAAAAGAAAAAGAAAAAGATAAATATGTGACGTGATGGATGTGCTAATTAACTAGGTGGGGGGAAATATTTCACAATATATATGTTCACTAAATCACCACAGTGTACACTTTAAATATCTCACAATTCTATAGGTTAATTCACCTCCATAAAGAAATATTTCACAATGTATATGTTCACTAAATCACCACAGTGTACACTTTAAATATCTTACAGTTCTATAGGTTAATTCACCTCCATAAAAATTCAGTATTATATTGTAAACATTATATTTCCTACATTATATTTTTATTACTTACAAATATTTCATTAATTATCCATATAATCACAACTTTATCTATTCAATCAAATATTCATTTTTTAAAAAAGATTTTTTTAATTTATTTGACAGAGAGACACAGTGAGAGAGGGAACACAAGCAGGGGGAGTGGTAGAGGGAGAAGCAGTCTTCCCGCGGAGCAGAGAGCTCGATGTGGGGTTCCATCTTAGGACCCTGAGATCATGACCTGAACTGAAGGCAGACACTTAACGACTGAGCCACCCAGGTGCCCCCCCCTCGACTCTTGATTTTGGCTCAGGTTGTGATCTTAGTGCTATGGGATCCAGCCCCACACTGGGCTCCTAGCTCAGTGGGGAGTCCACTTGAAGATTCTCTCTCTCTCTGCCCTTTCCCCCACTCTCGCGCTTGCGCTCTCTCTCTCTGTGTCAAATACATCAACCTTAAAAAAAAAAAAAAAGAAAGAAAGAAAATACTCAATGCTAGGCCCCATTCCCAGAGATTTTGACTTAATTAGTCTGGAATGGGACCTGGGCATAGTTTGTAAAGTTTGCCAGGAAATTTTATTTATTATTTATTTTATTTTATTTTTAAAGATTTTATTTATTTATCTGAGAGACAGAGTGAGTGAGGGAGAGAGCAACATGCCAGGGGAAGAGGCAGAGGGAGAAGATGACTCCCCGCTGAGCAGGGAGCCTGACCTGGGGCTCAATTCCAGGACCCTGGGATTATGACCCAAGCCAAAGGCAGGTGCTTAACCCACTGAGCCACCTAGGCACCCCTTGCCAGGAAATTTTAATGTACAGGTAGGAACTGGGAAGCATTGCTGTAAGTTACATAGCCAAACTACTTTCCAAAAAGGTTGTACTGATTTACAACAGAATCAGTTACATACAGCACCAGATACCTTCACCAATCCTCATCATTGTGGTTGGAGTTTGCCTGAGTGTTCAAAGTGTGGTCCCCAGGTTCAGCAACATTGGCATCACTTGGAGGTAATGAGAAGTACAGACTCTCTGGCTCTTTCTCTGCCCCAGTGAATCAGGGTCTAAATTTTATCAAGATCCTCTGGTGATTTGAACACACATTAAAGTTTGAGATGCACTGATGTAATACATTTTCTTAATCTGATAAGGCAAAAACAGTAGCTTGTTTTGATTTGAAACTGCAGAAGTTTAACTTTTGAGGTTAAACTTTCTCTTTCATGTTTATTGTCCATTTCTAGATCATTTTTCTACATTGTCCATTTTCATCTTTTGCCTGTTTTAAAATTAGGGCTATTTTCTCACATGTTTGGATACATGAAAAAACTGATGGCTTAATGAAGGACATGAATGAATTATGAAGTGGAGATCTATTGGCATTGAAATTTAAATCTATCTAGAAGCGAATGACACCAAAGACAGATAGGGGAGAATGTTCTAAGTAAGGGAAGACTACTTTAATCCTAATTTAGGGCCCTTAGCATTTGTATCTCTCCTCTTAGCATTCATCAAATACCCAGTCATCCATTCATTTAGTACATTTTTGGATTGTCTTTATGTAGTATACTCTACTAGTGTTATGAGTCTATGTGGCCACAAGGAAATCTGTTTGCTCGTCTTGGGCCTTATAATCTATTTGGTCTGGTTACATGTATGCAAAGTTAACTAATGATAAAAAGTTCTGTTCATTCTGGCTGATTGAGTGCTAACTGGATGGTTCAGACATTGGGGTCTTCTGGGCATTCATTAAGCAATGGGTAGTGGAAGGAAGGGAACTCACATCCATTGAATGCTTATCATGTTCTTTTGTATTCAATTCTCATGATAACTCTGTAAGGTGGACAGGACATTTGGATCATAAAGCATGTGAAGAGTTGAAGGATGATTGCTCTTGGCGACAAATCAAATAAAGTTTATTTGGGGGAGAAAAGAGACAACTTACCCTTATGTAAGAATTCCAATTAAAAAATGGAGAAGAAATGAGGGATAGAGAAATTCACCATTAGAATATCACAGTAATCATTGTTGTAGGAAAGATCCACAGATAAATGCTGAAATTGGTCAAAATTTTAAGGAGAAACAAGATATTGGGATAGCCTAAAATCATCCCCAAATATTTAGTAAGGGAAAAATCGTAAATTTATGGTGGAGAAACCCAACAGACACATATTGACACCATTTATCTCTTGAATAATGCATTGAGAAGGGCACATCACCTCTGTGGTATTCTTCCTCAAAATTATAGCCGCAATCTGATTCCTCCAAAAATTAAAAATAGAATTACCATATGATCCAGTAGTTCCACTATTGGGTATTCATCCAAAGAATATAAAAATGCTAATTTGGAAAGATAGATGCACCCCTATGATTCTTGCAGCATTGTTTACAGGAGCTAAAATATGGAAGTAGCCCAAGTATTCATCAATAGATCACTGGATAAAGAAGATGTGGTATATATATATACAATGAAATATTATTCAGCCATGAAAGAGAATGAAATCTTGCCATTTGCAACAACCTGGATGGGTCTAGAGGGTATAATGCTAAGTGAAATAAGTCAGTTAGAGAAAGAAAAATACCATATGATTTCACTCAGATGTGCAATTTAAGAAACATTATAAATGAACAAAGAAAAAAAGAAGCAAACAAAACAACAGAGTCTTAAATAGAGAACAAACTGGTGGTTATAGAAGAGAGGTGAGTGGGGGGTTGGGTGAAATAGGAGAAGGGGATTAAAGAGTACACTTACAGTGATGAAAATAATAAGTAATGTATAGAATTGTTGAATCACTATATTGCACACCTAAAACTAATATAACACTGTATGTTAATTATACTGGAATTACTAAAAGTAAATTAAAAAATTATAACCTCAATCTAATCATGAGAAAACATCAGAAAAACTCAGTTGAGGGGTAGTCTACAAAATACCTACCCATACACTTCAAAAGGTCTTTAAAGGGGCTTAGGACAATGAGAGACTAAATTGTCACCCATAGGAAGAAGCTAAGGAAACATGGCAAATAAATGAAATGTGGGATTTGAGTTGGATCCTGGAACAGAAAAAAAACAGTAGTGGAAAAACTGCTGAAACCCAAATAAAGTCCATAGTTTAGTTAATAATAGTGTACTTGTGTTAATTTCTTAGTTTTTATAATCGTACCATTGTTATGTAAGGTGTTATATGGAACTGGTTGAAGAGTATATGGAAACTCACTTTGTGATACTTCTGTAAGTCTAAAATTATTTCTAAAAAAATTTAAAACATAAAAAACTGTTTATACAACAAAAGAAAAAGTTTAACTATGCCTCCTCAACTTGATTCAGTTCTCAACATATGACTGCAACCCTAACCATCTGTATAAAAAAGAAGAAATTAAAAAAAAATAAGTGTGATTAGGTTTTCCTTTAGTGAAGAGTCATCATTTCCATTACCGAATGCAGAGGCCTTAGCTGTATATAGGCTCTCCTTCATGGTCAGGTCTGCCCTCTTCCTGGGGAATGAAAATTTTTTAAAAATTTAATTTAATTTTATTATGTTATGTTAGTCACCACACAGTACATCATTAGTTTTTGATGTAGTGTTCCCTGATTCATTGTTTTCGTATAACACACAGTGCTCCATGCAATACATGCCCTCCTTAATACCCATCATTGGGCTAACCCATCCCCCCCACCCCCTTCACTCTAAAACCCTCCGTTTGTTTCTCGGAGTCCATAGTCTCTCATGGTTCTTCTCCCCCTCCGATTCCCCCCCTTCATTTTCCCCTTCCTTCTCCTGATGTCCTCCATGCTATTCCTTATGTTCCACAAATAAGTGACTTTCTCTGCTTGACTTATTTCACTTAGCATAATCTCCTCCAGGCCCAACATGTTGATGTAAAAGTTGGGTATTCATCCTTTCTGGTGGCTGAGTAATATTCCATTGTATATATGGACCACATCTTCTTTATCCAATTATCTGTTGAAGGGCATCTAGGCTCTTTCCACAGTGGCTATTGCGGACATTGCTGCTATGAACATGGGGGTGCGTATGGCCCTTCTTTTCACTACATCTGTGTCTTTGGAGTAAATAATCAGTAGTGCAATTGCTGGGTCATAGGGTACTCTATTTTTAACTTTTTGAGGCACCTCCACACTTTTTTCCAAAGTGGCTGTACCAACTTGCATTCCCACCAACAGTGTAAGAGGGTTCCCCTTTCTCCACAACATCTCCAACATTTGTTGTTTCTTGCCTTGTCAACTTTTGCCATTCTAACTGGTGTAAGGTGGTATCTCAGTGTGGTTTTGATTTGAATTTCCCTGATGGCTAATAATGATGAACATTTTCATGTGTCTGTTAGCCATTTGCATGTCTTCTTCGGAGAATTGTCTGTTCATGTCTTCTGCCCATTTTTTGACTTGATTATTTGTTTTTTGGGTGTTGAATTTGAGAAGTTCTTTATACATCTTGGAAATCAGCCCTTTAACTGTAGTGTCATTTGCAAATATTTTTTCCCATTCTGTGGGTTGCCTCTCTGTTTTGTTGACTGTTTCCTTTGCTGTGCAGAAGCTTTTTACTTTGATGAAGTCCCAAAAGTTCATTTTTGCTTTTGTTTCACTAGCTTTTGGAGATGTATCTTGAAAGAAGTTGCTGTGGCTGATGTCAAAGAGGTTACTGCCTATGTTCTCCTCTAGAATTTTGATGGATTCCTGTCTCACATTGAGGTCTTTCATCCATTTTGAGTTTATCTTTGTGTATGGTGTTAGAGAATGGTCGAGTTTCATTCTTCTGCATGTGGCTGTCCAGTTTTCCCAGCACCATTTATTGAAGAGACTGTCTTTTTTCCATTGCATATTTTTTCCTGCTTTGTCGAAGATTATTTGACCATAGAGTTGAAGGTCCATATCTGGGCTCTCTATTTTGTTCCATTGGTCTATATGTCTGTTTTTGTGCCAGTACCATGCTATCTTGGTGATCACAGCTTTGTATTATAGCTTGAAATCGGGCAACGTGATGCCCCCAGGTTTGTTTTTCTTTTTCAACATATCCTTGGTGATTCGGGGTCTTTTCTAATTCCATACAAATTTTAGGCTTGTTTGTTCCGGCACTTTGAAAAATGTCATTGGAATTTTGATCGGGATGGCATTGAAGGTATAGATTGCTCTGGGTAGCATAGACATTTTAATAATGTTTATTCTTCTGATCCATGAGCATGGAATGTTTTTCCATCTTTTTGTGTCTTCTTCAATTTCTTTCATGAGTGTTCTGTAGTTCCTAGAGTATAGATTCTTTACCTCTTTGGTTAGGTTTATTCCGAGGTATCTTATGGTTTTTGGTGCTATTGTAAATGGAATCATTTCTCTAATTTCTCTTTCTACAGTTGCATTGTTAGTGTATAAGAAAGCAACTGATATCTGTGCATTGATTTTGTATCCTGCCACACTACTGAATTGCTGTATGAGTTCTAGTAATTTGGGGGTGGAGTCTTTTGGGTTTTCCACATAAAGTATCATGTCATCTGTGAAAAGAGAGAGTTTGACTTCTTCTTTGCCAGTTTGAATACCTTTTATTTCTTTTTGTTGTCTGATTGCTGTTGCTAGGACTTCTAGTACTATGTTGAACAGTGGTGGTGAGAGTGGGCATCCTTGACGTGTTCCTGATCTTAAGAGAAAGACTCTCAGCTTTTCCCCATTGAGGATGATATTTGCTGTGGGTTTTTCATAGATGGATTTTATGAACTTGAGGAATATTCCCTCTATCCCTATACTCTGAAGAGTTTTAATCAGGAAAGGATGCTGTATTTTTTTTCATTATTATTAATTTTTTTTATTCTGTTAATCCCCATACATTACATCATTAGTTTTAGATGTAGTGTTCCATGATTCATTGTTTGTGCATAACACCCAGTGCTCCATGCAGAATGTGCCCTCCTCAATACCCACCACCAGGCTAACCCATGCTCCCACCCCCTTCCCTCTAGAACCCTCAGTTTGTTTTTCAGAGTCCATCGTCTCTCATGGTTTGTCTACCCCTCCGATTTCCCCCGCTTCCTTCTTCCCCTCCTGCTACCTTCTTCTTCTTCTTCTTTTTTTCTTAACATATATTGCATTATTTGTTTCAGAGGTACAGATCTGAGATTCAACAGTCTTGCACAATTCACAGTGCTTACCAGAGCACATACCCTCCCCAGTGTCTATCACCCAGTCACCCCATCCCTCCCACCCCACCCCCCACTCCAGCAACCCTCAGTTTGTTTCCTGCGATTAAGAATTCCTCATATCAGTGAGATCATATGATACATGTCTTTCTCTGTTTGACTTATTTCGCTCAACATAATAACCTCCAGTTCCATCCACGTCGTTGCAAATAGCAAGATCTCATTCCTTTTGATGGCTGCATAATATTCCATTGTATATATATAGCACATCTTCTTTATCCATTCATCTGTCGATGGACATCTTGGCTCTTTCCACAGTTTGGCTATTGTGGACATTGCTGCTATAAACATTGGAGTGCACGTAACCTTTCGGATCCCTACTTTTGTATCTTTGGGGTAAATACCCAGTAGTGCAATTGCTGGATCATATGGTAGCTCTATTTTCAACTTTTTGAGGAACCTCCATACTGTTTTCCGGAGTGGCTGCACCAGCTTGCATTCCCACCAACAGTGTAGAAGGGTTCCCCTTTCTCCGCATCCCCGCCAACATCTGTCGTTTCCTGACTTGTTAATTTTAGCCATTCTGACTGGTGTGAGGTGGTATCTCATTGAGGTCTTGATTTGGATTTCCCTGATGCCGAGCGATGGTGAGCACTTTTTCATGTGTCTGTTGGCCATTTGGATGTCTTCTTTGGAAAAATGTCTTTTCATGTCTTCTGCCCATATCTTGATTGGATTCTTTGTTCTTTGGGTGTTGAGTTTGAGAAGTTCTTTATAGATTTTGGATACTAGCCCTTTATCTGATATGTCATTTGCAAATATCTTCTCCCATTCTGTCGGTTGTCTTTGGGTTTTGTTGACTGTTTCCTTTGCTTTGCAAAAGCTTTTTGTCTTGATGAAGTCCCAATAGTTCATTTTTGCCCTTGCTTCCCTTGCCTTTGGCGATGTTTCTAGGAAGAAGTTGCTGCGGCTGAGGTCGAAGCGGTTGCTGCCTGTGTTCTCCTTTAGGATTTTGATGGACTCCTGTCTCACATTGAGGTCTTTCAACCATTTTCAGTCTATTTTTGTGTGTGGTGTAACGAAATGGTCCAGTTTCATTCTTTTGCATGTGGCTATCCAATTTTCCCAACACCATTTGTTGAAGAGACTGTCTTTTTTCCATTGGACATTCTTTCCTGCTTTGTCAAAGATGAGTTGACCATAGAGTTGAGGGTCCATTTCTGGGCTCTCTATTCTGTTCCATTGATCTATGTGTCTGTTTTTGTGCCAGTACCATGCTGTCTTGATGATGACAGCTTTGTAATAGAGCTGGAAGTCTGGAATTGTGATGCCGCTGGCTTTGCTTTTCTTTTTCAACATTCCTCTGACTATGCGGGGTCTTTTCTGGTTCCATACAAATTTTAGGATTATTTGTTCCATTCCTTTGAAAAAAGTGGATGGTATTTTGATGGGGATTGCATTGAATGTGTAGATTGCTCTAGGTAGCATTGACATCTTCACAATATTTGTTCTTCCAATCCATGAGCATGGAACGTTTTTCCATTTCTTTGTGTCTTCCTCAATTTCTTTCATGAGTATTTTATAGTTTTCTGAGTACAGATCCTTTGTCTCTTTGGTTAGATTTATTCCTAGGTATCTTATGGTTTTGGGTGCAATTGTAAATGGGATCAACTCCTTAATTTCTCTTTCTTCTGTCTTGTTGTTGGTGTATAGGAATGCCAGTGATTTCTGTGCATTGATTTTATATCCTGCCACTTTACTGAATTCCTGTATGAGTTCTAGCAGTTTTGGGGTGGAGTCTTTGGGGTTTTCCACATAAAGTATCATATCATCTGCAAAGAGTGAGAGTTTGACTTCTTCTTTGCCGATTTGGATGCCTTTGATTTCTTTTTGTTGTCTGATTGTTGTGGCTAGGATTCCAATACTATGTTGAATAGCAGTGGTGATAGTGGACATCCCTGCTGCGTTCCTGACCTTAGGGGGAAAGCTCTCAGTTTTTCCCCCATTGAGAATGATATTCGCTGTAGGTTTTTCATAGATGGCTTTTATGATATTGAGGTATGTACCCTCTATCCCTATACTCTGAAGAGTTTTGATCAAGAAAGGATGCTGTACTTTGTCAAAAGCTTTTTCTGCATCTATTGAGAGAATTATATGATTCTTGTTCTTTCTTTTGTTAATGTATTGTATCACACTGATTGATTTGCGGATGTTGAACCAACCTTGCAGCCCTGGGATAAATCCCACTTGGTCGTGGTGAATAATCCTTTTAATGTACTGTTGGATCCTATTGGTTAGTATTTTGGTGAGAATTTTTGCATCCATGTTCATCAGGGGTATTGGTCTGTAATTCTCCTTTTTGATGGGGTCTTTGTCTGGTTTTGGGATCAAGGTAATGCTGGCCTCATAAAATGAGTTTGGAAGTTTTCCTTCCATTTCTATTTTTTGGAACAGTTTCAGAAGAATAGGTGTTAATTCTTCTTGAAATGTTTGGTAGAATTCCCCTGGGAAGCCATCTGGCCCTGGGCTTTTGTTTTTTGGGAGGTTTTTGATGACTGCTTCAATTTCCTTAGTGGTTATTGGTCTGTTCAGGTTTTCTATTTCTTCCTGGTTCAGTTTTGGTAGTTGATACATCTCTAGGAATGCATCCATTTCTTCCAGGTTATCTAATTTGCTGGCATAGAGTTGCTCATAATATGTTCTTATAATTGTTTGTATTTCTTTGGTGTTGGTTGTGATCTCTCCTCTTTCATTCATGATTTTGTTGATTTGGGTCATTTCTCTTTTCTTTTTGATAAGTCTGGCCAGGGGTTTATGAATCTTGTTAATTCTTTCAAAGAACCAGCTCCTAGTTTCGTTGATCTGTTTTACTGTTCTTTTAGTTTCTATTTCATTGATTTGTGCTCTGATCTTTATTATTTCTCTTCTCCTGCTGGGTTTAGGCTTTATTTGCTGTTCTTTCTCCAGCTCCTTTAGGTGTAGGGCTAGGTTGTGTACTTGAGACCTTTCTTGTTTCTTGAGAAAGGCTTGTATTGCTGTATACTTTCCCCTCAGGACCGCCTTTGCTGCATCCCAAAGATTTTGAATAGTTGTGTTTTCATTTTCATTGGTTTCCATGTATTTTTTTAATTCTTCTTTAATTTCCTGGTTGACCCATTTATTCTTCAGTAGGATGCTCTTTAGCCTCCATGTATTTGAGTTCTTTCTGACTTTCCTCTTGTGATTGAGTTCTAGTTTCAAAGCATTGTGATCTGAAAATAGGCAGGGAATGATCCCAATCTTTTGGTACCGGTTGAGACCTGATTTATGACCTAGGATGTGATCTATTCTGCAGAATGTTCCATGGGGACTAGAGAAGAATGTGTATTCTGTTGCTTTGGGATGGAATGTTCTGAATATGTCTGTGAAGTCCATTTGATCCAGTGTGTCATTTAAAGCCTTTATTTCCTTGTTGATCTTTTGCTTAGACGATCTGTCCATTTCAGTGAGGGGGGTGTTAAAGTCCCCCGCTATTATTGTATTGTTGTCGATGTGTTTCTTTGCTTTTGTTATTAATTGCCTTATATAATTGGCTGCTCCCATGTTAGGGGCATAGATATTTACAATTGTTAGATCTTCTTGTTGGATAGACCCTTTAAGTAGGATATAATGTCCTTCCTCATCTCTTATTACAGTCTTTAGTTTGAAATCTAATTTGTCTGATATAAGGATTGCCACCCCAGCTTTCTTTTGGTGTCCATTAGCATGGTAAATGGTTTTCCACCCCCTCACTTTCAATCTGGGGGTGTCTTTGGTTCTAAAATGAGTCTCTTGCAGACAGCATATCGATGGGTCTTGTTTTTTAATCCAGTCTGATAGCCTGTGTCTTTTGATTGGGGCATTTAGCCCATTCACATTCAGTGTAACTATTGAAAGATAGGAATTTAGTGCCATTGTATTGCCTGTAAGGTGACTGTTACTGTATATTGTCTGTGTTCCTTTCTGGTCTATGTTGCTTTTAGGGTCTCTCTTTGCTTAGAGGACCCCTTTCAAGATTTCTTGTAGGGCTGGTTTTGTGTTTGCAAATTCCTGTAGTTTTTGTTTGTCCTGGAAGCTTTTTATCTCTCCTTCAATTTTCAATGACAGCCTAGCTGGGTATAGTATTCTTGGCTGCATATTTTTCTCATTTAGTCCTCTGAATATATCATGCCAGTCCTTTCTGCCCTGCCAGGTCTCTGTGGATAGGTCTGTTGCCAATCTAATGTTTCTACCATTGTAGGTTACATATTTCTTCTCCCGAGCTGCTTTCAGGATTTTCTCTTTGTCTATGCGACTCGTAAGTTTTACTATTAGATGTCGGGTTGTTGACCTATTTTTATTGATTTTGAGAGGGGTTCTCTGTGCTTCCTGGATTTTCATGCCTCTTTCCTTCCCCAAATTAGGGAAGTTCTCTGCTATAATTTGCTCCATTATACCTTCTGCCCCTCTCTCTCTTTCTTCTTCTTCTGGCATCCCAATTATTCTAATGTTGTTTCGTCTTATGGTATCGCTTATCTCTCAAATTCTGCCCTCGTGATCCAGTAGTTGTTTATCTCTCTTTTTCTCAGCTTCTTTATTTTCCATCATTTAGTCTTCTATATTACTGATTCTCTCTTCTGCCTCATTTATCCTAGCAGTTAGCGCCCCCATTTTTGGTTGCACCTCATTAATAGCCTTTTTGATTTCTACTTGGTTAGATTTTAGTTCTTTTACTTCCCCTGAAAGGGTTTCTCTAATAACTTCCATATTTTTTCAAGCCTAACTAGTATCTTTAAAGTGATGATTCTGAACTCTAGATCTGACATCGTACTAATGTCTGTATTGAGTAGGTCCCTGGCAGTCGGTACTACCTCTTGTTCTTTTTGTTGAGGTGATTTTTTCCGTCTTGTCATTTTGTGCAGAGGAGAATAGCTTAATGAGAGAACAAAATGCTAGCAGAGTAACAACGTCCCCAGAAAATATACTCTAAACAAATCAGAAAAGATCTGAAGCAGTGGAAAAAGAAACAGAAGGAGAGAAAAAAGAAAAAGAAAAAAAAGAAAAAGATAAAGATAAAAACAAACAAAAACAAACAAAACCAAACAACAACAAAAAAAACCAGAATGTGATCAAATATGATCAGGCTGGTATATAGATCAGTGCCACACTAGATTTGGGGTGTATTTTGGTCTTTTAGAAGAAAGTGCCTCCCAAAATTTTAAAGAAAGAAAAACTTATATATGTACAAAAATAAGGGTTGATATGATGAAGGGATGGAATATGACTGTAAAGATGGAAATTATAAAAAATTTTATAAAAGGAATTGATAAGAAGTTGTTTGAAAAAAGAAAGAAGAGTATTTAAAAAAAGAAAAAAGAAAAAAAAAGGGAGAGAATGTGATCAGGCAGGGGAGTAGAAAACACCATATACTAGAGTTTTAGGGTATATTTTAATCTGTTAGAAGAAACTATCTCAAAATTTTAAAGAGAGAACAACTTATATATATATGCTAAAAATACGGGTAACTACTATGAAGTGATAGAATATGACTCTAAAAATGAAAAATAAAAATGTTTTTTAAAAAAAGGGATTGATAAGATGTTAGTTGAAAAAGGGAAAAAGAAAAATTCAAAAAACAAAAAAAGAAAAAAAGACAGTTAAAAAAAAATTAACTTTGAAAGACTAAATAATCATGGTAAAAAAGCCATGAATTCTATGTGCAGTATTCCCCTAGCGCTGGAGTTCTGCCGTTCTCATTGATCGGTAAACTTGGTCTTGGCTGGCTGTTCTCGCTGATCTTCTGGGGAGGGGCCTGTTGCCATGGTTTCCAAATGTCTTTGCCAGAGGCAGAATTGCCCCGCCCTTGCCCCCTCCCGGCTAAGTAATCTGCTCGTGTTTGCTCTCCGGAGCTTTTGTTCCCTGCGAGCTTTCCGTAGAGCTTTGGAGGCGGAGAGTGAAAATGGCGGCCTCCCAATCTCTACCCCAGAGGAGCCGAGAACTCGGGGCTCCGCTCCTCAGCGAGCCCCCAGAGAAAAGCCATCAGTCACTCCTGTCTCCCTGGTCTCCAGCCGCACTCCGTGCTCACCCGGCCTGTGACCGCGCGTTTCTATCTCTGGCACCTGACCCGGGGTGGAGTCTCCAAACCCAGCAGATCCCTGCGGTGCACTCCCGCGCGGCTCCTCCCGGGGGAGGAAGGTGAGTCTCCCCGGATCTGCCGCTTGTTGGGTCCCTGCTGGAGGAGCAGTGGCCCGACCGTGCCGCGGATCACAGTTTATGGCAACCCCAAGGCTGAGAGCCCGCGCCTGGGCTCCGCCTCTGCAGCCGGCTTCCCTGCTCCGTTACCTGGGAGCTCTGCCACACTCAGGCACCCCTGGTCTTTCTGTGACCCTGAGGGTCCTGAGACCACACTGTCCCGGAGGGTTCCACCCCCCGCTTAGCCACCAGAGTGACGTCCCTCAGCGGAGCAGACTTTTAAAAGTTCCGATTTTGTGCTCTGTGGTTCTATCACTTGCCAGAAGCGGCCGATGGAGGCCCCTCCCCCGCCGTCTATCCTCCCGAATATCGCCTCAGATTCACTTCTCCGCACGTCCTACCTTCCAGAAAGTGGTCGCTTTTCTGATGAGAGAGTTGTTGCTATTCTTTTCTTCGATCTCCTGTTGAGTTTGTAGGTGTTCAGAATGGTTTGATCCCTATCCAGCTGAATTCCTGAGAGGAGACGAAATCCAGGTCTCCTACTCCTCCGCCATCTTGCTCCGCCCCCAGGATGCTGTATTTTGTTAAATGCTTTTTCTGCATCAATTGGAAGGACCATATGGTTCTTCTCTCTCCTCTTATTAATGTGTTCTATCACATTGATTGATTTGCAAATGTTGAACCACACTTGCATCCTGGGGATAAATCCCACTTGGTCGTGGTGGATGATCTTTTTAATGTATTGTTGGATCCTATTAGCTAGGATTTTGTTGAGGATTTTGGAATCCATATTCATCAGGGGTATCAGTCTGAAATTCTCCTTTTTGATGGGGTCTTTGCCTGGTTTGGGGATTAAGGTAATGCTGGCCTCATAGAATGAGTCTGGAAGTTTTCCTTCTGTTTCTATTTTTTGAAGCACCTTCAGGAGAATAGGTATTATTTCTTCTTTGAATGTTTGGTAGAATTCCCCAGGGAATCCATCAGGCTCTGGACTCTTGTTTTTTGGGAGGTTTTTGATTACTGCTTCAATCTCGTTACTGGTTATTGGCCTATTCAGGTTGTCAATTTCTTCCTGTTTCAGTCTTGGGAGTTAATAGGTTTCCAAGAAGGCATCCATTTCATCCAGGTTGCTCAGTTTATTGGCATATAGTTGTTGATAATAATTTCTAATAATTGTTTCTGTTTCCTTGGTGTTAGTCGTGATCTCTCCCCTTTCATTCATAATTTTA